>NC_088295.1:29857961-30199559 GCF_032854445.1 Liolophura sinensis
GTGAGTTTTCCCCGAGCTCTGACCTCTTCCCTCTTACTATAATGCTGACCACCGTCTTAGAAGTGAAATATTCGTGGTATGGCGTAAAACACCAATCATGTACTTAAATTATTTAATTCATGTAAATGAATCTATTCTTTATTCATTCTATACAGAATAATTCATGTACAGACCTTCCGCTTTCTAGATATCAAGTAACTCCTGTTTGAATTCAATTGCACATATTTTATTGCGTTAGGGAATGGGAACAAGTTAAAGGAAACGTAAAGCCCCCTTTCACTAAATAAATATAGTTTAACCGTTTTACTATAGATGTGAAAAAGGAATTGTATTAAATTAAGACATCAGATACGGCAATAGAGAAAAAGAGTTTTTCTACAGTCATGAGGGAGATTATTCAAAAGGTTAAGCTGGAATGTGGACAATGGAAGAAAAAATGCGAAGCGTCTTCCCGCGGATTTCCACAAGAACAAGATGAATTTAGTGTCAAGTTTACCCGTTCACGGTCATAGTTCAAGGCACCTGGAACACCTGCTTCTAGCCCTGACTTCTTGAATGATCAGTTCATTCCCAAGAGCACGATACCAAGCACGATTCACAAGTGTTACATGTGATCAAGCCACAAGTCAGTATAGTTAGCAGTGACCAGACTGTAACTGCCGCAGGTGACTCCCACGCATATATCAAGGCCGATCATGTCATGTCCACGTTTAGTCGGAATGCGTCTCCTGTGTTTTTCTTTCTTTGCATGACATTTTCCAATTCCAACATGTCGCAGAAAGCAGTATGCCATATGCCATAAAAGGAAATGTTATTTTCTCAAAATAGACTGATTTATAAACTGATTGGTAGCACATTGAAAATAAAATAAAATAAATTTAAATATAAGGAGCAAACTAATTAAATTTGTTGCATCTTATTCACTGTTTTGGGGATGTAAAAGTAAACAATAGGCTACAGCTTTAAGGAAAAATTCACGAAGATAGCATGTCTGGGGATTTGACCGTGTTTTGTCATCAACCACTGTGCAATGTTTGTGTCATTGTTTGCTCTCCTGTATTTCTGTAAACGATGTTGTTGATTTTTTTTGGGGCCACTTTTCTATGAATGATACGAAATTTAAGGTCTAAATCAGTAATCAATGTATTTCTTTTGAACAATTTCATTCACTTCTTCATTAATTAACAGAAATGCGAAAATCGGCCTAGAAGTTCTACTTATCTGAGGTACCAGAGAGCTTTGTGTTCAATACTGTAAAAAACGCATTACACTGGATTCCGCACTGTGCTCATCCCGAAACCCTTCGTGATTCATGAATATCAGCCAAAAAAAAAAAAAAGAAACACATAGCCCAGCACTATGGTGAAAAAAAATCACAGAATTTCATCTTTGTCTTGTCATTACTTAAGATTTATGAACCCAATTTCAACGTATATGATTTATGCACGCTGGACACAACAATATTTCATGAGATTGGCACGGCGTTGACTGGACAAGATCAACCCGTAAAAAGTCCTTTCACATGAATTTCCTAGCTTTTTTGAATTGGATGAGTTATGACAAAAGAAAATTGCCTTTGCGAGCTGTGGGGATACTGTAGCCGATGTAACCATCATTTTCACGTTAGTATATTCATCTACATCAGGCGCTCTTATCGTATTATCGTAGACATAAATATTGGCATATATCCGTCAGCTGTAGACGCCATCAATATCAATTCTTTTCCGCCACAATCCCGGAGTATAAGATCGCGGCTTTAGACCCGATTTGCGTTTTCGCAAATCTGCTTTTCAACGATATGAGTTTATCGCTGATCGTTCGTACAACAGACTTCCAGTTTTTGTATTCGATCAGCTGATGCTAAAATGACTCCAGTTTATTGATACAAGCTGCTATAGAACACAAACCCACACACTCGCTACTATTACTCGTAACTAGTCAACTACCACTGTCGTCAATGCTCTGGTTTTACTCTCTGCGCCGTTGTTCTTGTATATTGAACCAAAAGCAACGATGACAATGTAGTTGTCTGTTTCTGCCCCCTCCCACTGTTTTCTGCAACACACTTTTCAGACCATTTACTTCATATAAACTGTTTTCCAGAATAACAGTTTTTCTTGCCTTAACTTTCGATCTTGCTGTTTGGTGACATGAACATTTTTTATATTCTGTCAAAACCATCCACTAGAAAAAGATTTTCATATTATTCGTGTACTCGTAACACATGTGAATGTTTATCTGTGTTGTTTTAAAATAAAATCAGTAAGCTTGTGTTCCTCCGTTTATATTTACCTCATTACATTCAAGTTTATATTGAGAGCTCTGCACCTTTATTTCATTAAGCACCACACATATAGCACGCATATTGCGAGAAAACCTTTTTCCCAACCAATGTCAAATCAATGGTAATGTTTTCACTTGACGTTCATTTAGAATTTAACCTGAATTTCAACATTTTTTTCTAACAATGCTGGACGGTAAATCCTTCCACGGCATCACCTCATGTAACTATTAAACAGCGAGTGTTTCTTGTGCAACAACGATTGGATGAATGACAGAATTCTTATTGCTTTGCATCCCGGCTGTGTCAGGCAAAGCGGGCATTGAATAGCAAAGTATTTCGTTAATAGCCAGAGTGTTGTTTAGCATTATACATACTCCATACTTTTTAACTTAGGCTGTTGTGGTTAGATTTATAGTCGGGGGTAATGTCATGTACCGTGATGCCAATTTTGAACCACTTTACCCCAGTAAATACACGGGTAGGGATCTCTTAATAATCCCCATTCCATATTTTCCCTACTGGCTACTCTGTATGTGGTGTCATTTAATTAATACCCAAACACCCATTTCATATCTTTATTGATGACATTATTTTATCGAGTAGGGAGCCGATGGTTACCACGTGGTGTACGGAGCGAACAATTCAAAAGCTGTCATCATCCAGTTTTACGGCTGGAAGAAACCGGCGTGTCCATAGCCAACAATGGCCCTTTGCCAAATCACGCGAAGAATACACGACATTGGTGAACTTTTTATAAGACCACACACAACAGCACCAAAACACACACAACCCCCCCCCCCCCAAAAAAAAACCCACCAAATAATAAAAGCAATCTTAAATTTTGAATTTTCTGCCCTGGAATGATAATGAACACATGTCTCGCATGATCTAGCGATTTAAAGGCTATCTGTTAATCATCTACGGTCATCTGTCTTCAATAATTTATTTCGCCGTTTAAAATAAACTAAGGCATGCATCTACAGCGTCAAAGTTTCGAGTGTTATACCCTTTCCATACAGATTTATAGTGCCCAGCTGCATGCAAATGCTGGTTTTCAAACAAACATGTGTTACATGCGTACACCTGGCGTCCATCATTATCTGCAGTTATGCATATTGATGCAGGACACTTTTTATCGCTCAGTTGATCTGGTTTACCAAAGAGTTTTATACTATTTATACTGAAAGCATGTGGTACTCAAGAGTTAACGATATAGGTTTCGTTGAATTTATATGTACCATATATTTTAAGGCCATATGTCATAAAACAGGATAAGAAATAAAGGTGATAATGAAGGTTTTGAAACTCATGTAGACGCGTTAATTTTCCAAAATGTGGACAATAAAACCAGAGCAGCGATGACAGAGTGAAAGTTGTCAAATGTTCACACCTAACGCGTGAAATCCGGCATTTTGTTAATTTACCTCGGTTTTATTCTAACTTTTTCATGTAACTGTTTCAATAGTAGCAAAATATACGTGCCCTAATATCATGGGTTAAGCAGAATTGTAAAACAATGCAGTGATGAGACTCGTCGACGTCATTGGCTAATATAAGAAATGCTGTGTTGTTTCCACATTTAGTAAGCAATATTATGAGAACAATACAGAAGGGCCAGGACGTGGAGATGCTTAGTTCACCGTCAAAATCCTGGTTTATGAAGGATACAATGGTAAAAGACTTACAACATAGGAAGAGTAAAACCAGAGCGGTGACGACACTGTGTAGGTGCTCAAAGAGTCATACGTTACTAGTGAAATATGGTTTCTTGTCAATTTACCCCCGTAATGGTTTCTTCTACCTGTTCATGTTAATGATTAAATAGCAGCAATTTAAATTTTTGATAATTATTTATTGACCTTCCTTGGTCGTTGCTTAACGACATATGCAATTAGGAATTCTTAACGTATACGTGGAAATCAGTTTCATGTTTGAAGGAAGCTGGAGTGCCAGTCGAAAACCTCGCACGAAGACGTTCAAATGAAAGCTATTAAGTCACTGTGCTGATAGATCAGTAGGCCTACGACACCCGTTATGTTTATGAGAAGAGGGAGATGGCTTAAACTCTTTGAAAATCAGGGCGTAAAGTCCCAGCCTAAGATGGGATAGAATTTATTACAACAGCAGTGTTCGTCGATCACAAACTGGGACACTTGTGATATGAACTATAAGGCCTCGTTCCATTAACCAGGGAAAATACACTAAACATTTCTCTTGACTTAACATCACATGGTCTTTCGGTAGACCTTTGTCTTGCAACCACGCTGTACAGTACATCTTCTTCAGAGGGTACCCACATATGTTGTTAATTTCTACACTATAAGGTACCAAACGGCAGTTATATGGTCATATGGAACGTTACGGCGCTGTCTCTGATAATAAGCTGACTTCGCTTTAAGCGATCATAAGCGTTAATGAATGAAATGAAGCGTTTACTATCTCTTAAAATACCTTGCTGGAAAAAGAAAAAGATAACTCACTTTGAAACTCAGCTAAGGTCATGTGGCATTAAGTACAGTGTAGGGAGTCCTATTTAAGAGGCAATCACAACTGATAATGCAAAAAGTGCTTGTGTAACATAGGCCACGTTAGTTAACTTCGCATTTACAGGAAATATCGGCCTGTGGTTAGGAGGTCTAAGAAACAAAATTGATTACAGCTGAAAAGAAAGATTGAATAAACCCCAAATCAGGTAGATTTTTCATTTATTGTACACGTTCATGGAAAATTCCATAAGCGACTCTCACAGTTTTCTTTTTTATTCTGCTTTACTTTTAAGGATAATGGAGCTTGGTAAGATGAAGGTTGCGAGTATTCATTTGACATAGTGATAATGTAAAGCAAGCGATTTTTTATAGAATCAGGAATGTACATGTCTAGTACATATGGTGATAATTGAGGAAAGACTTGCCTCACTGGTAACTGGAGTATATGTAGTGCGCAGTTGGTATAAACATAATTAATTGAAGGATTACTTCTCACAGTTGCGCATGCCTCTCCATTTCCAAATTGTGTTAGTGTTTTGAGACCCATGCCGTGATGTCACACACGTGTTGAAACAATCCGTAATAAGACTTCAAACGAATCATCACACTTCCACTGTAGTATGAAATAACATTCTCTATAAAATACGTCATAAGCTACGTTGTGCATTGAGCGACTCTACTAATATCGGTTAAATCAGCATTTATGTAATAATTGCTAAATTAAAGCCATTTAAGAGTAAGTTTTGAATTTATATTTGTATGAAATTATTAAGAACATTTAACTGAATATTCTACCTTGACATTGATGATAACTTGATGTTGAAGAAACTCAAATTATGTTTTTATTGGTGTTTTACGCCGTGCTCAAGAATGTTTCACTTGTAATTCAAACGGCCAGCATTATACTGGAAGGAAACCAGGCAGATCCAGGGGGACCCACAACCGTCCACAGGTTGCTGACAGACATCCCCGCAAACGTCCGGAGAGGAGGCCAGCATGAAAACGCGAATTTATTGATTTATTTATCAGGGAGTCCTTTAAGCAATATTCCTCTAAAAAAGCTGTGTATTAGTGGTACACAGCGTTGAGGGAAAAATGCACATCAATATTATTTTGTGTACCAACCATACACAAATTGTGTAATTCATGAAACACATTCACAATGTATGTGTGTCCCCGTCCCCGATACACATGTTAACGGCGGGCAACATTATGTTGGGAAGAAACCGGGCAGAACCCGGGGGGCAACCCACGACAATCTACACGTTATCACTAGATATTCCCACGAACTACCGGGGAGGAAGCCAGAATGAAAACACAAATTAAGTGTAACGTACCGTACATGTACCTTGTACAGACATATGTTTTAGCATAAGCAGGACAGAGAGTGAAAGTTGCGGTGTGTATAAAATGATACACAATGGGCGCTCATTAGCTGACATAGATATGAGATATGATTCCCTGGGTTACCATCTGTCACCCGAGATAACCTTGAATCAAGGTACATGTCCCAAAATTCAGTTTAGCGTAGGCTAAACATAAACCAGTGACAATTTTGTGGACTTTACAAAAGTGTAGAATAGTACATAAGAAATCTCCCTCCACGTTCTTGTCGAACATTTTGTAATGGTGGTGAACAAAATCTAAATCTTAGTGTAAAATATTTTTTGAAAAGCCAAGATGTTTCCTGCAGTTATATGTGTAGGAGGATCGATATTTGCCATAAAAGGCAAGTATTTAAACCGCCGCTTGATTCACCCATTTATCATTGAGTTAATCAGTTACTACCATGAATATACGCGGGGCCAAAATTTATTTCATGAAACTTATCTTCCTTGGTCTGTATCTAGAAATAACCCCTGATTGCTTGAGGTTTCTTTGTTTGTATTATTTACTGCTCATATACGGCTGTGGTAGTGTACTCAGTTGCCCAACAGCTATCGAATAAAAAGAAAAAGAATCGTATATTAATCACAATATTCCAGCCAAGTTCCTACCTTACGGTCAAAGCATATCACATAAGAAATTAGCCGTTAGAGACAATAAAAGGCGGTGTCAGATAGAGAAAGGTTATCAGTGTATTACAACACTGTGTCCATCATTGTATGGTCATAGCCACGGATTTATTAAACAACAGAAGTCTCAAACACTCTTAAGCACAAATCGTAAACTGTCATCATGATACTACAATGTTAAATGTAGAGAAAATGTGAGTGTCAATATCTTAAAATGTTACGACTTGTAATGAAATTTGTAACTTTATGACGTTAGATTACAAAATGTTAGCATAGTTCAAGTTATTCATTTAGTTATTCATTTGATACGTGTTTCACGTCGAACAACGGACAGTATTATGGTGGGTGAAAACGGGGTAGACCCACGACCTTCCACAGGCTGATGGAAGATCTTCCCACGTACGACCGTAGAGGAATCCAAGAGCATGGACTTGAAATCACAGAAACTGCATGGGTGAGAATCTGCTCCGTGATTGCGTCGCACTGGCGCGCTAACGACCTCGGCCACGGAGGCCCGAAATAAAGAAATGCCTGCGGCGCAATTACCAACAAATGTTAACTTGACATTGAAATTGTACTGGTTCACAACTTCGGAGTCAAGTAGCGCCAAATGATAAGAACAGCAGATATTTAATGGACAGGCAAGTATAAAGGAAAATCTTACAATTCATTCACCACTGAATCGCCATATATAACTCAACCCGTTAAGGCCATGACATATGTCACTCTTATGGGGCATTTCCGATGTCAGCTGCTTCGTAAATGCGCTTCGCGCGTGTTATAATCGCCAGTTTTTCCAACGCTGTTCGCGCTGCGAACGTGAATGCCGTGAGTTAAGTTTCTGAATGACAGACACATGAATATTATAAACACAAAAATAAAGCTCGTTCCAGTTGTCTGGGGATCACGACTGTTCTAAAATTGTCTCTTCTACACCTCGTGCATTGCACTCAAAGCAGCGATACATTATCTCAACAAGTGGAACTCTTTGCAACAAGTGTAAATTTGAATCGCAGAAACGAATATTAATATTTCCTCAATATTTAGGAACATCTTGTTTGTTTTGTGCATAAACTGGATGCAGGTGATTCGCAGAAATAGTAGTTGTTCACAACACGGCCAATTAAATGTGGGCTGGGTTGGATAAGTGTGAACAAAAAAGCACAGACCAAGTGCACTCAACTTTAAAACCATCCTACAGAGACTGTTAAAGGGCGAAAATGGAAGGATTTCTGGTTTGGGAAAAGTTATCCAGTGCGAGAATTCTACACACCATTTCGTTTGCCCAACAGACATGACGGAACTAAAGCTGTTAACATATATAAGACTAGGCTCCTTCTATACTTCTGACATTTATTTACATGCAAGCCAGAACATATATATGTATATTATGAGATATTTAAAAAGCAAACACAACCATCAGTATATGTATCATAGTATAATCAAAACAAGAAAGACTTTCAGTTAATGTAAATAAGACAACATCTATAGTTGATCATATCTCGTCTATTGTTGAAGAGGAAAATTTCATTCTCTAAGGCTACCAAATATATAATTCGGATAACATCGGATAACCCGTCTACTATGTAACACTGTTGTTTATTTGGATGTGGAACGTATGGTGAGTATATCAAATAAATAACACCTTGGATGTAAAATCAATGCAAAGGGCTATACGTTATAGATAGTAAAGTAGACAGTACACAATTCAGCAAGGGGTACACAACGGCAAACACAAAGCGGATCTTTGGAACTAAACGTCACAGACAGATATTCCACTACCAGTCATGTCCGGAAAAAATAATCCAGAACATAGCATGGGCTGAAAGTAATACGAACGTGTAGCCAACAATACGAACGTGTAGCCAACATGGACAATCGTAATCTGTACGATAAATACAACAAATACCATACTATATGTAGCTACGACTGATACTTTGACTGTAACGGCGACACGGGTGTCAGATGTGAGTACAATTGGCTGAGTTGACCAATATCAAACAGATGCTACACATAAATGTGTGTGATTGTGCATATATAACGATGCTGAGTTCTGGCTGTGACTGTGATGATTGATGGTGAGGTGGAACGTGGAACATATGAATTTTGTGCGTCGTACGTCAAAAAATAATCATTTTAACTGGTGACGTAATATCATGCATGTTACAGGTAAGCTTAATAATTGTAGCCTTGTTAGACACATTTCGTTCAGATTTTTATTTTCACTAGCCATATATCTAATTATACGTCAAGAATAACGATCAAAAAATCAATTTATGGAAAGCAGTAAAATAGAATAACTCTTTCGAGAACAAATTTGTTGCTTTGCAAAGAAATCATTACTGCCATTGGTATTCTAATGGACCTTCAAGACCTGGACGCTGTTGCTATTTTACTGACGTCTTTCGATTCGCCTGATTCTAAGATGCAAGATATAGGATACGTTGAGTAAACTTCACATAGCTAGGCAAAGATTGGCAGGTTGTGTTCACAACTGACAGATCAACACAGCCTAATGTAACTTTTAAGTTGTATTCTCTTGCTCTCATGTTCAACGGCAGATTGCTGCAGACGTGATTTACCGAAGATTAACTTAGCGACAGGTGTACCAAAAATTGATCAGCGTATAATAATCGATATAAAGCCAGGAGATATAAACTCATGGCAGTTCTCCAAAGGAATTACAGTTATTAATCCTTGAAGTATCGCATGCGTGAGCAATCTTAGGAGAAAAATCTCTCTGAGCAGGAGACATCAATGACGTTCGATCTCCTGATCTAAATGCCCTTGTCACGTTTTTGTGTTAGTCAAACTGAGCGTGAGGGATTGGCCGTGTACATTTAAATAAAGTTTCAGAGATATTAAGTCTAGAGCATACATTTTCAGAGATCAATAGCAGCTTTTCTAAGGCGTGTAGTTCACTTTGTTTAACGTTATAACACAACATATAACACAAAACGCCTTACTTTTGAAAAGGCTACACATGTATGGCTTTAGCCAATAATGTCCTATGCGAGGTTTCGAAGAGCTTTCTTCACATTTGTTTTGATCAACAAGCTGTCAGATAGCAGAAAAAAATACGTATTCGCCAATCTTCAACTTGTTCTATTCAGTTGTATAGGATGTTTTTCTCAGCGATAAATGTAAATGGCTCTACGCTTACTTGTGGTAAACCGTTTAAAGTTAAAAAAAAAGTCCACATGTTCATGTGTTTCGCACTGGACGATTTTGTGTGCACCTTATTAGTATCACCGTGCCTCCGTCAGGCATATGAAACTATTTCTCATTAGTGGTTGCAGAAAACAACAGCTTGTTGACATTTGTCACAATGCTGAAGGAAACCGCTTTAAATATATTTAAACAATACAACAGGAATACAATGAATCAATGAACGTAAAATGCCATATACTGGAACATGTGTTCCAGCATCTGAAAGGACAGTTTTGTTGTGAATAAACGAGCACTGTGTGACAACTATAAAAAATCTGGTTCTAAATGTAACTGAAGTTTTTTCATCTTCCTTTTGTATACCACAATATTCCACGAAAACATGTTATTCAATATGTAACCACAACAGAGCGTAGAGAATATAGGATCGCAATAGTTTTTAGTCTTTGTACACTTTGAAATACGTACTGCTGGTGTCCTCATTTAGTCCTTTGGTGTAATGACACTGACTGACCATTGTAGAGGGAGTGTGGTCTGTTCCCGACTTCGTCATCCTGCGTGGACAGCAGCGGCACAAGTAACGCTGGAAATATTTCCTGAACTGCTCACTTTGTAAGTACAGTGCTATCGGGTTCATGCAGGAGTTACTAAAAGCCAAACAGAATCCCAGCACCTTGAACACGTACCAAAACTGATTGAAATCGAACAAGTCGTAAGCGTTTCCCAAGAGATAGATGTGTCTGGGCAGCCAACATATAATGAATATGAACACAAAGGACAACACTAGCTTGGCCACCTGCGTGCGAGCAGCATTGGTTCGTGAGGAGCCGTGGCGATTGGATGATACTTCCACCAGGATATGTGAGTTACTGGAGAGAAGAGTACGTGCCATCAGGCTATAGCATGTCCAAATTATTATTAAAGGCACAGCAAAGAAAAGAATAAAACGGTAAGTAACATGAAATGGCATGTACCAAAATCCCCAGGCTTCTGGGTAAGGATCACAGTAGCTTACACAATAGTAAACATGTACCTTTATCTCTGAGCCTATGGCGTCGGGTATCGCTAGAGTTAAGCTGATCATCCAAACAGCCGAGGCTAGACAAACGGTCTTCTTCATTGAAATCGCTGACCGTTTCCTCATTGGGTGGGAGATCGCCAAATAACGGTCAACGCTGAGAAGAGTTAAAGTAAACACGGAAACACCAAGGGACAAAGTCTCCATAAAATAGTTTACCTTGCACAAAGTCATGCCGAAATGCCAAACCGGAAACGTGAAAGAAAACGCCGAAAATGGTACAGCGAGAAGAAGGAAGAGAAAATCTCCGAATGCCAACGAAACGAGGTAAATGTTTGGAATCGTTCTCATTTGTTTACATTTCAGAACGATTAGAATCACAGAAGCATTTCCAATTAATCCCGTGAGCAGAATAAAACCGAACACAATTGGGACGGCAATCTGAGCTTTCTTGTCCATCGGAATATGGTGAGTGTCATTTAAAAGACTGCAATCAGAAAAACTCATTGTCTGGTTGTTACCGTTAGCTGAAGTCATTTTGAAAGTTTAACTAAAATAGTACCTGCCACTTTATCCTCTGTAGTTCATTCTTTTCTCATGACAATCAGTTGAGCACAGTGAAAAACATACTGACGGCCAAAGTCTTAACCACGATAATTTCACAACATGAATCCAACTGACATGTGCTTGCTGACTTCTTTCATCGCATTCCCTCGGACGATACTGAAAGCCTCTCGATATTTTGTGCTGATTTATATATACCCGCCTCGAGCATTCGCGCAAATCGATGCCGGGTCGATGTATTTTGACACTGGCGCAACACTCGTGAGTAGCGCAGTCCTATATCGCTGCCATCAACAACAGACGACACCGGGAGGAGCAGTACAGCTGCCGTTCCTGAGAAAGCTGTTGCAAAAGTCAGAGTAGATAAAAATGGATCATCAGCGACTGTCGGCGGGACTTTACTAGGCGCGTGATGCTCCTTCCTTTTCCCTCACGTCACCTGAGTGGCAGCTTTCTGATCGTGGTACTCACTTAACATACTCCGCCCCTCTCCGCGGCAGCTGAACAACCGCTGGTTGCCAGGCTCACTGAGGTTTACCAGAGCGAGGAGTCTTGTAATCTGTATGCAGCTCAAGTAAACACACACTATTTAGTTCATCGGAATTCTAACATTTATAAAAATTGTAGACAGCTCACTTGATAGTACTTCGTTGACGGTATGAAATTTAAATTACGAAGGCGAAACAAAAGGCCTATCTACTAGGTTTTCATAGCAAACAGGGCTTTAACAAACAAACCGTGCACCTGTCAGATGTGTTGTTGTGTTAATAGTTTGCAGCTAAAGAGTATCAGAGTTGACTGTTCACTAATGATACTACGTGTACATATGTGCTAAATAAACGGATGTTAATTGCCTGTGATTATTCTAGTCATTCAGGGGGTTAGTTACAGGCGTTACTAGTAGATGACGGCTGTAACTCATTCTCCTGGCCATGGACGTATAATTTACCCATACCCATACGCCTCACTTAAATGTACCTGCATATATGACAAGAGTGTGGGTTTGCCTCGCCTCAGTCCGCCACATGCGCTGTAAAAAGTCAAGAATAGCAAAACAGCAAATGATAGTTGATGTGCCATACAACGATACAGTGGAATGACAGTGGGGCTACACCTAATATGTTGCAAATGGAAGACTAGATGATAGTTGTATCTAATATTCCTTCGTATTGCATACGATAAAGGGGTAGTAGATATTTACATGTATTTGATTCGTAATTTTAACCGTACAAAAATATTCCGTGTCTACCCTACAGGTTGCGCTTAAAGGTTGAATGAATATTATGTTATTGAGTTAATAAATTCACTGTTGATTAAAGTGATCGACGAAAGTTTAGATAACATATTTCTGATTAATTCATTATCTCTTTCATTCCAGTGCATGGATGGGTCGTAAATTGATTGAAATCGAATGCTTTGCGTATGATGTAATCCTGTGATGATTATGTGATGGGTGAAACAGGGTTGTCAGAGTATGTGGCAGTAACATCCATTACAAATAATAATGTGAGCGCTTCTCTGAACATTACATCATGCGTTCACAGTCTATCTTTGCATGATGTCTCGGGTGTACTATTTCAGCTTTTGTGTAATTAATATGGCTATGGGACTGTGGAAAGCCGACGCCGTTCATCATCCACAAGTTAAGGGGCGTAGGCCTGGGAGCTCACAGGTTGACAAGCACATAGGGATTCCATCTTCTCTTACCGTCGTCCTAAAATCAATACCTACAAGAATTCGTAAAACAAAAACTTCAAACAAACATCAAACAAACTGGTCATGTCATTTTTTAACGGATAATGAAAATATTACGTATCTGGAAGAGCCCTGTTGATTTTATTTCTACTGGGATACATTCTGTTCCTTTTCTCAACAGAACCATTCTGAGTCATATATTCTTGATTTTAGCGTAAAACGCCAAAATAAATAATAAATGCAAAATTAGAATAATTATGGATAAAAAGAACACATGCAACATCCGAGGGTACAGCCTAATATGCATACCTACCAAATAGCCGTTAAGCCAAATAAGTTGTCCATTCAGTTAATATGGTACTGGAATATGTACAGCTTATTTCAGCTATACGCCTCATGACAGTTCAAGTGCTACAACTGTAATACACAGTAGAACCTTTATAAACAAAGTATCAAAAAATCAAATAAATTCAATGTGGTTTAGTTAGTTTCATATTGACATAAAACTTACTCCGAAGACTCTTATTTAATACCATGTTAAATGTATCATTTAACTTTGTCACCCCGCTAATCACGAGATTCCTGATGCATTTGCCGAGATGTATTAGGACGGTACAATAATCGTACACTGTGCCCCCCAAACTTTGGAAGATTTTGAAGACATTTAGAAATGAGAAAATACCGATCGATCAGTCAACAGGAATGGCAGTTAGCAGCGAGACAGGCCCAGGACAACCCAACCCGGGGATTCGCCCTCCAGCAGAACAAATGGAAAGCGGCTGTTTTTAGAACAGATTATGAGCGATACACATTGTTGATCATTTAATAGTCGCTCATATTGGGGAGCACTAGGTACTGGAACACTCTCGTTTGAGTTCTCCTAATTTGAACTAATAGTTTTTCTCTTGACCTATGTTTTGGTAGTTTTTACCAATTCTAAAATAGTTCACCATGCCTACAGTAGTCACGATCTACAGTTCAATCTCTTTCTTATACAAGTAGTCCGATATATTGTAGTGTCGATCTGATCTTTTCTTTCACCTCATCGCGTTGCCGAAACATTTCTTCTTCAGTGACCAACATACAATAACGAACTGGTATTTCGTAGCAATGTTAATTGTTTTGCCTCTACGTATTTTCTATGTGCACATCTTTTAAAAGAGGGCGATACCACACACCTTTTGTTTTGATAAGAGATTAATCTGGCAGATAATGCCGGACACACTGATCAACACAGATAATTTAGGAAGCAGTTACCAGCAAGCGCCACCTCGTGGCAATTAATGGAACTAAAGTGTCCCTAATTGTTCCATATAAATTATAAATACTGGGAAAATGGTACGTACCTAGTTTAATGAAGTCTTATGCTTCCAAGCACATCACTGCTTACAGCAGTTAGCTGAGGAAATGACAAAGCACTATTGGTATCAAAACTGTAATCAAAATGAGGTAATTTATTTCATATATATTTTAGTGTGGCAAGAATAACAGTACTTGGGACATCAGAGTACACACATTGTTTGATGGGTGTGTGATCAATTACACCAGTATATTGCTTAATACAATTCAGGATCCTGGAACGCGTAATGTAGATCTTGAATGTCATTTAAACTCATTTGTAGAGAGCAGAAGCGTATGCATGATGCACTGTGACATGGCTAAGTAGGTCTGAGTTATGTGTTCGGGACTGATCTGCTATCTTCACCAGAGTGGATGTATTAGTGCCTTTTATCCTAGAGTGTCCTCAGTCCACTTAGTCTATAATAGCACCCACACATGTTCTCCGATGGACTGGCTTTTAAGGTCGAAGCTTATTAAATGCGTATGTTGGTCTACAAAGTAAATGTCAAAACTCCAAAATAGTACCAGACCCAACGAAAGCCCATTTGGTCCCCGTAAATTTGACCAATGAATACCTATTATCAAATTAGTTTGGTCAGAATTAAATTTGCACAGGCCATTATGTACTGACTCCAAGCCATCTTTCCCTTACACGCTATGGTCCAAGACTGCCTTAGCTGCTGGATATGTAAGCATGCTCTCTCTCTCCCCTCTCTCTCTCTCTCTCTCTCTCTCTCTCTCTCTCTCTCTCTCTCTCTCTCTCTCTGAATAAGACTCTGGAACCCCACGTGCCCTCTGTGCGCCCTCCGGTCACATTCAATCCAAGTCCCGTTCCGGAGATATGAAAGTAACACATGTAGGTAAGAAAACTTCTTCAGGGGTTTACATAGATCGGCGACCACTGTTGGGAATTCACGGCAGTCTGCGATTATTTGATCCAGACATCCGGATACAGACAGTGACCGTAATCACATCCATCAATTATATACACGTATGTGTGAAGGCAATCTTTCATACCAACGTGAAACACTGAACCATTCAAATACACTTACATGTACGTTCGAAGCAACGCTACACAATGCAAGGCCAATTATACATGCAAAGGACTAGATTCTGCTTTCTGACTGAAGACGAAGGTGGAAGCTGTTGTTTTAAGGAAGTGTCAACAGCTCATATTATCACGTATCACTCTAGCTTGTTACTGTTATTTCGGAGAGCTTTTAATAATCTACCCACACAGTCATTGATAAAAATTGATTTCCTGTCCCAGACAACAGCTGAGTACAAATCATATTTGGAGATAATCGAACGCCTCCTACGTTATTGGCAATGGGAGTTTCCAAAGCAATTTCTTCAATTAAGTTAAAAATATTCCCATCAAGGCTAATGTTATATTTTTAATTTTGCGATCTTGAGATCCCTCATGTGAGTAAATGTCAGTATACGTGGTACTCCTAACGTGTACCATTAGCTCAACAGTTACATCCAAATTTACGAACGACCAAAAAGTTTAACCACTGTAACATACAGGGGACATAGGTAAAAACTCCGTGTGCGTTAAATGACCGATGTAGGCCGTGAGGAAAAAGGATGAACAATCAAGGATGTACGACGTTAAATGGCCATCGTTATGAAATATGCTACATTTGCGTTTCAAGTTTAATCTAGGGTACTATGGAAATATTTTATGTTTCGTAAAAAACAGATGTATGGCCTTAGCCAGTCGTTAGCACAGATGTTTACCTTTCCAGACCAAAACAAACCCATTCCGATTATGAAGCCCATTTCAGGCCATTACCATATATACACATTCTGCTAGTTTGGATTTTCATCAATGTAATTTTGTTATTCTAACAAGAAAAAAACATGTTAGTGCATATTCCATGCGAGAATATTAATGTAATCAGTAAACTAATAAAGAGTTGAATGATTATGATTTAATGCTGTAGGCGTATCTTGGCTAAACCAGCAAACCGAAACGAGTTGCATCCCATTTACTCATAAGAGTTTGGTCACACTACAGATAGTCTATGTAGAAGAGTGATAGGGTGGTCAGCGGCACACAGACACAATGATATGACTTTCTGACAAATTAGCAATACCACAGCATCATGTTGGCGGCACACAGACAATACTGGTTAAAATTTACATTCTGCACTCTACTGCAGCACAATGCAAGGTTATTTGATCGCAAGACGACACTTCGTATGAAATGAGCTGTATAGCAATCTTCGTGAGATCATTCATAACAGCGCGGAGGTAAAATAAATTGTCACTGACGAGCACGGGGGATGATGGTGGATCAGGTCTTGTCAAAGAATGTTTTTAATGAAGACAAAGGTGGTAAAGCAATCCCGCCAGGCACATAAGAGGATCGCGCGGTTAGGCGGATATTTGCTATTCGCAACACGTACTCCTGGTGATAACAAGCCTCTATTACAGAGGCAATATTGACAGGCCGACAATGAATTGAAACATATCGAAACTCCAACCAAATCTGAAAAATGAATACCGCTGGTAAATCAACTAGGAATTCTGGGATGACGCAAACGAGGTCTCTGACAGCTTTATTGAGTTTGGGCATAATGAACGGTGTCTTGGGAAGTATCAAGATTTTTAGGCTGGAAAAACTCGGGGGTAAAGAACCCCCTGGCAGTATATGGACGTGATTAATAAACTCTAACTTTTCCGAAATTCGCATGTTATAAAGTAAAAGAATGCTAAAATATGAAGCAAGCTTCGTCATACAGACAATGGAAAGCTATGCGTAAAAATACTTTCGTTTATTTTTTTTATTCTTTTTAAAAGTGGTGAAAAGCATTCAAGTATTTGAATACTATAGTGGGCTTTATGAACCATACTGGCAGTATCTTGGAACTCTGACGTCACATCACCTTTTTTCCTGATATTCACTAGAAAAAAAGAATTTATGGGAACATTATTACTCATCGGTAAAAAGAGTTATTCCATCCTTCAGTGTCGTGATTAGAGTTTAAAAAACTTCCTGTGACTACAGATTTCCTAAACTCTGATAGTAGGCCTATAGCCCATAAAGCCTACCTTAAAATTCAAATATATGAACGCCTTTAATTCGTTCACAAAAATCTAAAAAAAAAATGTAAGTGTATTTATGCAAAGTTTTAAGTAGTCTGGTTAGTGAAGCCTACTTCGATTTTTAGATTGCTTTTCCTGTAAGAACTGTGTAATTGTACAAATTATAAATCTTTCTATTTGTTTACATTTCTAATAAACAATCACACGAAGTACTTTTTATATTAAGTCTGGGTTTTCAAGTCGCAACTGATAGTGTAAATTGAGCAAGAAATGCAAAAGTGAAAGCAAAATATAAGTTGTAAATGGTAATCTGTAATAAACGATAAATGATCCACTTTTTTCGGTAATTTTGCAATGGTGTATTTCTCCCAGGCATCTGCCAAAGTCTTTTTCCAAGGATCTTTGAAATATTTTTAATACTTTGTCACTGGAGCGTCCATCCCAACTAGTCAAGCCAATTACCCCGATAAAGGGTCAAAGTCTAAAGCCTTGTAGTATTTGACATGCTCCAACACATGACCAAAACAGACACTCATATACCAGCAGTAATCAGTGGTTTTCATTGATGATGGAAGGATACAAAGCATTTTCTATGCAAATGAATTAAATCGATATCCATACTGTGTATAATGCCTGTACATCAGTTCCCATTCCTCAGTAATAGTAATATATATGTCATTGTATTGATTGCAACTGTTCACATATCTAACGCGGCGATCGACTTTCCCGACGAAATCAATGCCACCGGAAAAGACGTAGTGCTATCAAATTCGTTGAAGAACGTATCAGAAAAAACATAATGAGCTGAAATAAACAAACGAAAAATCAGTAACAAACAATCAGAATGATAGGTGGCACATTGGTTAGGACTGATGCTGCGATAAGCTTGCGATCGTGACAAACCAAGTCAAATTCTACCGTAGCGCATCAAAAATCCTGTTCGCCTCTTCTATACTTGTCACATCTTGTGTTGTGATTTCTTAGGGCCACTTTAAAACACGACCACTGAAAGGCAAAGATATTAAACTCATCTAGTTTAAGAAGAGCACAGACACATGTTTGCCCACGTTATCTGTATCCCAAGTCTGCGAATGCTGAGCAACAAACAATTTTCTTATGTTTCATTCTTCATGTATTACTTTGTGAACACAAATGAGCATGTCTGCAATCCTACAGTAGAAGAGACAAATGAATGCGACTACTGGAGTGTTTTCTGTTACGTACTTGGAGTTTACGGAAAAAAATATTATAACCAGGATGAAGTGTAATCTCCTCTTTTAATGAAAACCAAATACTGTCACGGTATATTATGAAATATGCAAACAATCTCGTCACAATAACGAGACGTACCTAAACTACTGGGATAAGATGATTATTGCCCAAATTGAAGATGATAATCGGATTATACTTTCTGGCACAATGGCGATATATTGCTTAATCGGTGAGGCTTGCGGTATTACTGAATGTGAGTGCTGAGCAGAGCAATCATTTAAGCAGAGTTTAATGGACGGTTGACATCGATCAAACATAACGTCCTGCCCATGTTTGTTTAACAAGCAGTTGGGAGCTCTAGAGGAATCGATACCTCATTTGATGGCAAAAGATGACATTCATTGTCCAAAAGTTCTGAAATCTTATGAAAAAATGGTTAAATATTAATATGCAGATAATTACTGCCTTGTTATCAGACGACGTACAGTCTTAGTCTGGCTGAAAAAGTTGGCCGATCGTATACCTTAAAAATTGCATTTGCTCATCAAAACGCGTACAAAG
Organism: Liolophura sinensis; assembly: GCF_032854445.1. NCBI lineage: Eukaryota > Metazoa > Mollusca > Polyplacophora > Chitonida > Chitonidae > Liolophura > Liolophura sinensis. The sequence goes on from NC_088295.1 coordinate 29,877,360, forward strand.
GTAATCAAATCACTACATGCATGGTTTTTAAAATCTCAAAGTTAACATAGGCTCTTAACTGCATACAGCAGCAACAAGAAAGTGGTTAATGGCCTCTGGTCTCACAAAATCTGTTAAATTCGCTGTGCAGGTACATATGTAATCTGGTAGTGTATTTAAGGCTAAAAGCGTATAGGCTAATTTACTGGAGAGCCTCATTAGTCCCAAATACTGGGACCAAGCTTGTTTAGGTCGTTTAATCATAGCGTAGTCCGTGCCAAAAGAGCTACAAATTGATCGTGGTGTATATCTGTTTATCAGTTAAGATTGTGACATTCTTCAAGCTCCTCAAACATTTTCTACGCTGTGCTGTATCCTTAAGTACTTACTGCTGTCTTATCTGGGAAGCAATTTGCGCCGATGTACTCTTGGTCGTTTCTTTTTCCTGAAACTCCCAGACGGTTTAATGCCTTTACTCTCTGCAGACAAAGTGGACTGATCGATCATGTGAAAATCTTGGCCTTCGTTTGTTAAGTCCTCTCGCTGTCTCCAACATTATTCGATATCTCGCAAAATGGAACTGGGTGTAATTGTTACAGATTGCTAGGATGGCCAATGCCCTCTACAGTGGATTCAATAACTGTGAAGACCTTTGTCGCCAGTTGGTAACCATACGACTAATCCGAGGAAGGGATAACTAGGGCGTTTGCTGGTCTCTCTAAATTTGGGCTGACTATATAGTGAATACATTTGCCGTCTTACACATACCACTGTCCTCATTGAGATCGTTTATCAGAATTTCTTCTTCTATCCAACACAGTCAATCGGAAATTTTCTCATCCTTGGGGAGCCTTCGTCCAAGCAATAGGTCTTGTGAATAGCACTCCACATGCCGTCTATCCCCTTTGACTTTAGAAATCTCAACCAACATTTCTTTGTTAGCCGTGAGTCTGATAACACAGTGCTAAAAGTGGAATACTTGGCATCTAAAGAAGGAAAAATAAGTCAGAACTCTATTCGTTGTAGTAAATTGGATCGGCGCTTTTGCTAAAAAATTTGTCATAAAAGTGGTTATCGGGAACAGGCTGATTTTAAGCCATGTCGTTGACTCTAAAGTTTACAGTGATAACTATGTAAGGGCATGTGTCAATGAAACCGTGACATTGATCAAGGCTAATGCTGCTACCCGTGTCAAATAAAATCGTGTACTTCCGAGCATCCAAGAAGGGATTTATTTAATAAAGCAAATGCAGTCATATTAGAGGATGTGCCTTTCGTCATTTTCGTAGTTGTTCTCTAAAATGTAGAACGATATTTCAGCGTAGTCGACAGCATGTCTTAATGTCATTATATATGATACGTTCTCAGCAATAACATTCGCTGGATGCTTCTTGGCACGCTATGTAAGTATCTGAAAGCAGCTAAGTTTCTTCGCTGTTGTGGAATTTACTGAAATTTTCAATAATAGTATGGTCATCTAAGGACGATGTATCCATACAAAAGTCTAGTGCTAATACACAGATATATTTATGGTTCTGCTTCACTGAAGAAGACACCATGTTGGAGACCTGAGACGGTCACACAATACTGGCATTATGGTGAATAGCCCTTGGCCTGTTACTTTGCCCTTAGTATTGAGCGTAGAATTAGCGAGGTTGCCAATATTAGTGTCTGTGGAGCAAGGCTGAAACGGACTCTAGTCTCTCGTTTACCCCATACAGCACAGGTGCAGTTATACCAATATCACTGAAGAGACCTTTTAGCAAAGACCATATTTCTCGAAGTTATAAACATGTACTTCAGTCAACGGCGTCGTGTGCGTAAAATGGCACGTTAAGTTTTGGTTATATGTGATCCGTTGGATTTTTCTTACTGTGCTTTTATTAATTTGTGCTATCAAACACCACCGAGTGTTACACGAAATGACGGACACCAAACCGAAATATCATTCGAGTTTACAATAGTTATATTCATTTCTAAAGAATCTGAAAAAATCACGTGCCTCTTCAAATAAATGTTTGGGAGCGGTAGATCCAGGGTCAATCCTGGGTCGAGTCACACCTCAGACCTTAAAAGTGGAAGTTGTAATTACCTCGCTTGGCGTTCAGCATGAAGGGGATAGTGCAACGACTTGTTGACCCGTATCAGTATGATGGTTCGGACGGGGAGCCTTACTTTGCTTCAGTAAGGCATCTCAGTGAAGCAGCACTAGATAAAAGAGTGATGGAAATCCTCCTGCAACAAGGAGGCACATTACATGCACTCTAAAGGATTCCTTCGTCGTCATATGACTGAAAAATTGTTAAGTACGACGTTAAACTCCAAGCACTAACTCACTCAAATAAATGTTAACACACATGAAAACTTTAGTCGGTCTACAGTTGTACATGTATTTCTGTTTTCGGTATATCCCAATATATTTTAGTTTTACCACTTCCTTTTGTATTTGGAAAATCTAGCTGAAATCTCTACAACAAGATATATCACAATTTTAATACACCACTGTTGTTTGGGAGACTAGATGTCTTTTATGTGGTCTTGCATGATGCTAGCTCGAGAAAACTTGCCTTTCATCATCATGTTACAAGTAGATGAGTTCACCAGTAACTCGGCGGTGTTCGGCGGTATGAAGGTCTACTGTACCCATAAAAATGGCCGCCGTCGCCTAAATTCCAAAACTTGAATAGAACATTAATCAACAATAACATAAAATAAATAAATAAATCACATATCTTCCTTGGCGAAGGTAAGATGTTGTCCTGAGCAAAAATGGGAATCCGCCTGTGTCGTCATTAATACCTAATTTGTATACACTGCAAGCATTTTTTAAATATTTCACAGTGCATTTCCCAGGACTTTCAGCAGTACACCCAGCTGGTGCGAAGTCGATCGAATGAACTGTTGTAGAAAAATCAAAGGCAATGCAAACACACATAGATTTGCTCCTACGCACAAACGCACACACACACACACACACTGTGCATGTTCATATTTTCTGATCAACAATCTCCGCGTCTCCATTGCAATAATATTGTGCACACAGTAACATTAATCAATATGTTGTCAGCTGCGGGGTAAAAAGGACGAACAACCTTATTCAACGCTTGTTTACGCAGACCTATATAAAAGTTTAATCTATCAGAAACAATACTGACAATTGGAATTTCTCTTGATTCATCTTCTCTGTTCGCATGTCTATAGCAGATTAATTGCTACTCAATAATTCACTTGAAAATGCACGTATTGTCTCTCTGCAAATATACACGAGTAATTAATACCAGACAGTTGATATCAAGACGAAACGCAGAACTATACCCTTGTTGTTAGCGCCAAACGATTCGACCTTTATTTTCAGGTCCTATATTTCAGGGTCAGTTTGCCTGCGACCCTGAAAAATTGGGTCAAGCTGACCCTACAATTTTGACAGTGTACTTCTGCGTGCATAAAAAGGTGGATTTCAACAGTTCACATCATCACGCGCAGCGTAGTGAACCCGAAGCCTCTCACCAATGCGGTCGCTGTGAGTTCAAGACCAGCCTATGCTGGCTTCCTCTCCGGCCCTACGTGGGAAGGTCTGTCAAAAACCTGCGGATGGTCGTGGGTTTCCCCCGGGTTCTGCCCGGTTTCCACCCACCATAATGCTGGCCACCGTCGTATAAGTTAAATATTCTTGAGTACGGCGTAAAACAACAATCAAAAAAAAAAAAGTTCACATCATCAAGTTCTGACTCGAGCTTCTATTCCCAGGTTTTTGGAACCCAAACATAAACTAGCCGTGGCTTCAACGAATGCTTTGAACATAATCGTTGGTAGCAGGTGTCATTTAATGGTAAAAGCACACATGCTCCTCATTTGTGAATTCCAGTGTCAGCTGGAAAGCCTGTTTCTGTGAGCGAGGCAATTATTTTTAGTTGTGTTTATGCCTATCTAGCCGGCTACACTGTCTAATTAACATTCTATAGGATACCCCCCAGTAAAGCAGAGGTGATGTGGTCGTCCCGGACGTCCTACACAAGTACTGACATCGATCACTTTCTCTGAACAAGAGACGTAAAAAAATAAATCACTTTTCACCCTCCAAAAAGTTGAAGAAGAATTACCCGACATCAAAATTGATTAATTTCTCATTGACTCTTGAGTCGTTTGATGTTTATACCTTAAGAATGTACGAAGATGTTCCCTGCTGCACAGCGGAGCAAAAAACCGCTTTGACAGTTAACTTCCCGAATAGAGCATTCCCCACAATGCCTTCACGGTTTGTGCTTGAATCCTCAAGTACCTGGTGAGTTGGGCATGTATCCTCAAGCTATGCTACGCAAATTTCCATGCATTCGTATGGAAGCGCGGAGTCGTATCAAACGCCATATATTTTCCTTGATTTGTTTAAGGCATTTTGAAGTTAATGGCAAAAACCCTAATGATGTTGGGTCTATGATAGCAGGTTGAATGTTTGACCTTTGACCATCTTTTTCGTATTTCGGTTTATGACGAGTGTTGTCGGTCTTAATAGATCCTCTTTCACAGCAGCGCCTGGGCAAATTTGACGTTGAAACGAGTCACATATATCATATGAAGGCAATTTTACTTGCGTGTTTAATACTTTAACCAACTGTGCACCAGAAGAGATGAGACAGTTTAACAGATGGATCTCTCACATGGTATTTGACCTTTCATACCAGAACGCAACACTCGTTAACTATCATGAATTTCAGTTACATATCATTGCAATCACCAGATAGGTTAAAGTGGTGTGACAGTATTTCGCATATCACAGGTTAGTGCTAACGTTGACTGATAAGTCAGTCAGAAAGTACAGCCAGCTTGACGGGTATTATAAAACATTAAAAAGAAAATGTAGAATCAGAAAAGCTGTCTCAAATCAAACTTTAAGTTTAGCCAGTATTACGCACAAATTGTTCCTGTTATGGCTTAATTCAAGCATTGACGTCGACCATTGCAAGCACTGTCATAGTATTTAACTCTTTTTAAAAAACTTAACGTCATGTAAGGAAACACGAGCGTCAATAATATGACCGATTCTTCACAAAATGCCCAACTTTATGAGCAGATTGAAATTACTCGACTAATTAAGGTCAGCTGGGTTCACACTTTATCGAACGGAAGCTGACAGCATGTGTTCTGAGTGGGCGTTATTGGCATACCAAATGAACTGCCGTGGAATCAGCAGGATTCACACGTAAGTCTAAATTACAGATTGTACTTCTGACACGGGCATTTTTATCACAAATGTCAAAGACGTTGCTTTTGAAATGATCTATGTCATATTCAGTGGAAAATGGACGCAAAAGGCAGAGCAATGCTAATAAAAATAGGCACGGTATTATTCCTTCTCATGAACATTGTTAAGCGCATATTATGTTATGCATATAGATTATGTTACGTATTAGACTAACCTCATAAATCATGTGTTCTTATTTTGGAACAATATTTCAAGTATACGCCTTGTTAAATTATAGGAATATTCAATAAATCCACTGGTAAGTTTCACGTATTACACTTACTCTTATTCCCGAAAGCGAACGTTTCATTTTATATTGCCATCATCAGGTGATGTAGAATTTACATCTACATGCTGGGTAATCACATTTAAATTAACCCTTTTCATCCAAATGTTGATATATGTTCATAGTGGACAAAACAACTAGTGGTGTAGGTAAATGAGGCCTGGTTCCTTTTACTTCTCTAATTTACACACCTCCCAACATTGGAGGGCGAAAAAAATGTGCACTTTACTAAGGCCTCTAAATATACAGTGCAACAAAAGAAAGTTTCCCCTAAAACGTTGTTTGATATCTCCAGTGGTATGTACAATATCGCATTAAACTTCTGTACACACTATCACAGTAATCCGGCGGACGTGGCATATCAAGGACTGATCAAATCTGGTTGACTCCTTTTGTGAAATTTTCAAAATCGACCGATTTTCAATTTGCGCATGCCCATTAGCGCACAACTGCTCCTGCACGTTAATCCGTGATATACCATGTCCCGCCAGATTACTGGGATGGTGTGTGCAAAATGTTATTGCGATCTGTGCAAAATGTTATTGCGATCTGGTACATATCAAGAAAGATATCAAACAACGTTTTGGAGGGAATTTACTTTTGTTGCACTGTTCAGAAACCTCACATAAAAGTTTTAAATTTATAGAATTTTCTGTGTCTATTACCTACAACTTACCAATACATGAATCTTATCACATTTCATTGAGAAAAAAATACACAAATAAAAAGTCAGCATTTTTATGTCGCTTACCATTCAATCACCCAGAAACTCGTTGCCTGGATGCATTCCCATTGTGACTCCCATGGAACCTTTTAAATGCCCTGCTCTCTATGGTTTTGTGAGCATGATTCCAGGAAGTCGTAGGCATAAGCACTCCCTTATGTAGCCTTTCGTGAAGTTCACTGGAAGCATCCTGCCTTCCAGTATTACATATGTCACAGGTAGAAAACTTTGCTTGGAATTTGTCAGAGGTCGGTGGTTTGACTCAGGACAGTCAATTTCCTCCACTCATAACACGGAGGCCATTGGTTAATAATATACGCGACTGGCGTTGAAGAAATGGTGAGCAAATATAAAATAAATATTTCCGAGAAAGTATCTTTGTGTAAGTACTTTGTTATCTAAACAGTTGTATAGTTAGTAAAAACTGATGTTCGTAATGCAAAAACAATAGTCCCGTTGGTGACTCGAGAAAATGACATGTGGAGTGCGGAACTATAATGAAAAATAACATGGGTGTTTGTTTTAAAAAGTGATTGTGACAAATGTTGCCAAAGTTAGACTAAACTGACGCGGAAAAAAATAATGTTAGCATGAACAGCATCAATGGAGAACTCACGATACTCCTTTCCTTCTTTAATATCCTCGTCCAGAGCTATATACTGTTTGATTCTTTCTTGTAGCACGTCAAATGTTTTGTTGTATATGTGCTCTTAAAATCTACACTGGTGTTACAGCAGAAAACTGAGTCGTTTACTGCTGGTTCGATCCCTTTGAGCAACACGTCAGTCTTACATTTTTTTCACACTTCTGAACGCCAATTTTGGGTTTCTTTCGACGCAGTTGATGCTGTGTCCACCGTTAAATGTATAATAAGGCTTACAGGATAATTTGTCGCCACAATAAAAGTCATTATACAAGAGCAAGTAGACGTAGCCATCTTACGTCATTTTGGTTATCTAACCATACTCTTAAGACCTACTTACTTTTCGCCCGCCTCCAAAGCAATTTTCACCCGTTTAACAGCTGGCAATTTCTTCCTCCTCAGAGATTTAGTTTATGGACACAGCTCAGAGTGGGACTGACAGCTTATCGATCTTAAGCCATTCATCGTCTTTTTGCTCAAATTCTCTAGTTATCCCCCTGCCATGGAAGTATGTGTAATTGCTAAAAATGTTGGGGTGACACGTGTAATTTAGAAAAACATGTGCGGAACTTTGTCGCCAGACAATTAATCCCGATAATAGTGAACAATGGACTCGACTACTTTCGCACCGTGTTTAGGACATGTGCACATATTTATTTCTTCATTGTCAGCTCTGTCATTGACTTCTAGTTCCACTGATATTTGTATTACTTTATTTTTTGCGCCATACTTATGGACAGTTAACTTACACGACCGGCCAGCATTATGGTGGGAGGAAATCGGGCTTAGTCTAGGTAATATCCACGACCATCCGCAGGTTGCAGGCAGGTCTTTCTATGGATGATCCAGTGTTATATGTAGCATGGTATACATAAAAAATGCAAGTCGCCTTAAATACTTTTTCAGTCTGAAGAGAAATAAGGGATTTAGCTCACCATTGATAAATGATCCGAAAAAGTATGCAGCGTTCCAGACAAAACAATTAAAAGTGGCGCAGATTGCTAACGCAGAAGACTACTTACAGCTTAGCTTAATGTTTGTTCGGAGCTGTTAGCTTTGCACTTCTTTGTCCGGAACCTTGCAAGGCTCGCCTATAAGTGGCAGGTCAGCTGACAGTAGATTTATCGAGGCTCCGTGAGTGGGTGAGTTGCAGCTTTGATCTGTCTTGGTTTGTCAGGCTCAAGGAGTATGCAAAATATGGCCAAATTATATACCACAAAGATCAATGCAACAAAAGCCAGGCGAGTAAACCACATGTCCGAATTGAATGAAAAGTGATGAAGAGGTAAGATGAAAAGAAACACACTAAACCAGCAGGACATATAGATTCATTTGCAAGCCATAGTTTAAAAATCAACAATGTCGTCAGCCACTATAATACTGTATTTAAGAGCACAACGAAAATACAAGTTGCTATTCATTTACTTATTTATTTGACCGGCCTGGATAGCACAGTTGGTAGAGCGTCCGCTTCAGGACCGGTAGATCCAGGATCAATCCTTGATCGAGTCACACCTAAGACTTTAAAAGAGGAAGTTGTAACTTCCTCGCTTGGCGTTCGGCATGAAGGGGATAGTGCAACGACTGGTTGACCCGTATCAGTATAATGGCTCGGGCGGGGCGTCTTACTTGCCTTCGGTAAGTCGTCTCAGTGAGGCAGCACTAAATAAAAGAGCGGTGGAAATCCGTCCTGCAACAAGGAGGCACATTTCACGTACATGCACCCTAAGGATTCCTTCGTCGTCATATGACTGGAAAATTGTTGAGTACGACGTTAAACCCCAAGCACTCACTCACTCACTCACTTATTTATTTGATTGTGCTGTGACCATTAGCCAGCTATCACATTGTTGACACCAGTTTCCATCATGCGCCCGCTACAAAATCCTTTCAACATACGCCAACGTCACCAACCCGTTTTGCTATTTAGAACAATGAGATCTATCCCTATAAGCATGTCATCTAATCATAACCCGAGTTGCTCTGAATAGTTGCCAAACTATCAACATCAAACTGTTTTGTGATTATTATCACGGCTAATGATAAGTAATTTATTTACATGCTGTGTGTCCCATGTGCTCTTGTAGTTGTTAACCCGCAAGTCATTTTAGGTTGTCTCCACAGACAGTGTCACAATAGACTGCCATATCTGTGCTAAACTATACATCGCGGAACATGATTACAAACAGTGCCATACTGGACTGCCAGTGTGGCGTTTGGTCATCTCTGACTCACGACTAAACTTTATTTGGTTTATTTTTCTCTAGTAATATTCTGATTTTTTTCTCCAGTTTATTTTCGCCTTGTTAACGGTAAAAAATGCATGTAGTATAATTGACTCCCTTCTTAAAATACAATTAAGTCACGGTGTGCTTTTTTAATTAGTGTAGCCCTTCAGCTTAGAGCTATCCTGCCGAACATCATTAAAGATGATTTTATTGTTAAGTTAAAAACTTGCTACGAGGTCATCCATGGCTTCTGGAAAGGAAGGGCGTAAATGTGGTGAATGGGTGGGCGGGAAAATATCGGATGGCCTCGTCTGGAAGTATGTTCGTAATGAGGATGAATCCGGTAATGGAGGCACACTGTGAACGTGAGGTATACAAGTAATAACAGGGATCGGAATGCTTCATAAGCGTCAGGCTACACAGAAAAACTCTTAAGTACATTGGGAAAAACTATGAATGCGCGTCTCAAAGCCGAGAAAAGATTCTAAAAATTGCTACGTTGAGGAATTTCTTCCGAGGTACAGGATGTCTTTGACAGCTAAATTGACTTTCATCATTGTTAACCGTGTCTTGGGTAACGATATCACATGACGACATCTTGACAGCAAAAACTCAAAATTATGCACAGATGTATTATACCGATGTATAATTTGAAGCAAGAAAATGCAGTAGCTAAAGATTTTTTTATGCTTTTCCAAGAAACTGTTACCTGCACTTTTACTGTTCTAAATGTATTTTCGTTGCACAGTATAGTCTTATTGCCAGAAAAGGTTAAACGTGAATATGAATCATAGCTGTAACCAGCAATGGCAAATTTATCAGTATTATATTAGTACCCGTATTTGTTGTATTTTGCAAGCACTTCTTTGTCGTATAGGGATTTCAATCAATGTCACAAACTGTCATAAGTAAAACAGATTAATCAAGGATATTCCCTCACACTTCTTCACTCAATTTGCTGTTACAGCACGGAAGACAGTAAGGCGGCATTTCGCTGTGTCGCTGAAAGGGCATGTGACAGGCAGAATGCAATCGACATGTCTGTGACGACTGTCATTCAGCGCAAAACAGATTTTGTGGATTCCTTCCTTATTAGTGTCCGTGAGCTTTTGACGATAATAAATAGTAGATGACGCTTGTGTTGGCCAACACCACTTCATATTATAGACTTCAACATCCAAATGACCTACCCCGATAAAGCAGGGATAGTGCAACGACTGGTTAACCCCGTATCAGTATAATGGCCCAAGTGGTGCAGCTTACTTGCCTTCGGTAAGGCGTCTCATTAAAGGAGCACTAGATAAGGGAGCGGTGAAAATCCGTCCTGCAACAAGGAGTCACATTACACGCGCACTAAGGATTCCTTAGTATAGTAAATTATATTCCTTTTATATACTCGAGTTCAGGGTTTACTTTTACACTGTAGCTACAATTATTTTGTGCGAGGGCGCCGTGGACGTTACTGGGACACATTAAGAATGGTCAGGGTGAAATAGACAGCATATGTCAACGTCCAGGCCTCATAGCTTCTTATCCATCGATTATTCGTGCATGACATCTTCATGTTCATTTTAAGATGGACTATACCTTAAAAAATGATGTAACTCTATATCTTGACATTTAAGCTTGACAGAGTATATGGTTTTTATTATCTGCCATAATTGACATACCACATGCCAAATGCTTATGACAGCCTCATCTGTACTTGTTTGGTCGAGCTCACGGGTTGTATATACATTACAGGCATAACAATGTATTGGTATAACACTATACTTTTGGATTTAGAGAGTCATGTTGCTAAACAAGTAAGGAATGATATAATTATAAGTCGATTTGAAAACGGCGATTTAAGCTTTGCAAGGACATTTGACATCGATCATAGGTGCAGGTCACACACACTTTTTTGCATACAAATTCCTTGTCATCCTTGAGATATTTTATCACACATTCGGAGAATGACTCAATTCTGAAAACCTGAAATCTTGATCGGATGTAAAACGGATCCTACGCGGATCCTACGGCTATGATGGGCGGCCCATACGCCGATGTTATCGCCATCTTACGCGGATCTTGATTGACAGGGACATGTAGTCTCGTTTACTGCATTTTAGCATTTGCCCACACGCTAGCTATAAATATGACACAATGTATCTTCAGTCTGCTTAACTGGTTAAGCAGGCGTGGTGACGAGAAAAGTATTAGTTAATGGTCTATCATTCGCCTAACTCACACATTCAAGCCAGTAAAAAGGTGAGCTAGGTAAATGCTTTCCGGTTTCTCGAGAAAGTTTATTAGTGTCAGTGGAAATGTAAAATCGGATGCGCTTTCTCGGATAACCATAGATGATGTCGTAAAATCCTACTCGGATGATGGTCGAATCCTACGCCTATCATGTGCGGATCCTACGCCCATTATACGGGGATAATACATCCATCTTGACTGTATGATCGGCGTATGATGTGAACGTCTTACATATTACAAATATTATGTCCTTCATGCGCGGATTTTCCGACCCACATCCCTGCCAGATATATTGTTAGGATCGAGCAGTACTGTATATCTACCAGGTCACTTTCAGGAAAAAAGATTTAGAATATCAATCCAAAGGACCTAATGTACAACTTATAGTGCTACATTCTGTTTATTAGGCATGTGCGGTCTTCATTACAAGGCTGCGTTATCTGCAGTGACACATGTGCAGGTTTTATACTTGCGGCCATTCACACCTATAAGGTTGATAATTTCACCCACGTAATGTTACAACTCATCCGCCTAGGTAACCTGTCTAACACACTGAACAGGTGCGTTTTTACAAATTTGGAGCTGATCATCTGTACGATGGAAACAAATGGGACAGATTAAACCTGAGAGTAAAAACGCTCACAAAGGATATAGTCAATCTATTTTAGTGTCACGCTGTCTTATTTTCTGAGAAGTGTTACACATTGAGTTCACGTTGCTCGCAGGATGATGGATCCAAAGCGAAAAAGCCCAAAGATAGACTTTAAACACATTCATCCATTTTGCATAAGTATCATTTTGTTGATATGGTGATTTAATAGCACGTCCATGTATCTTATATGTCTTCTCGCTGTATCTTCAACAGTGCGACAGTTGAAACCCCACTTGGATCTACAGGGTGAAAAGAATAGGATCTCAGCCCACTAAGCAAGCTTGTTGTAAAAGGCGACTGACTTGTGAGCCCGGTGGGTATAACTGGCTCACTTCTTCTCGGTTTGTGTGATAGGCAACCAAGGAGCGACCGGTTTGCTGTGGGTTGCGACACGTTATCTCCGAGGACGAGATCCTGGTGGCTTAAGGCGTGTTGGTCTTACGACATCCTCACGCCGAACACTTCACTTTGCTTACTTGGAGGGAGACGGGAGGTCGGATGGGGCCGGTCTATCAATTGGCTTGGTTATGTCAAAATTTATCCATAACACCGCTCTTTAGAGGAAAATTTCGTTTGCGGCAATACGTCTGAGGTGGTTGTTCATGGGGCCATTTGGGTAGTCCGTGTCTAAAGTGACCTTCTTCATTGGGTGAGAAACAGAGCAGCTTGTGGTAAGCAAAAGGGGTGCGCATATTTATCCCAAACTAGTCGAGTATCCCTCGTATGGAGTACTTGATGTGTTTCCTGCTGGGTTCCCCAGGTTCAAGCATCGCCTTAGCTGGCACTCCGTGGTGGGTGTGGAGCACGTAGGATGAATTTCTATTAAATATGTGCCATGTCTTAAATATTTCTCAAAATCTTTCTAATCTATCTATCACGTCTTCCTCACGGCCGACTTCAAGTGCCGACAAAAAGAGGAAGTTGAAGGATTTTTCGCACACGTTTCCTGAAACATAAAAAAGCGTGAAAAATAAGATTCATAGACATTCTAATCGAATTCCTCCGGCAACAACAATGTATAAATTTATTATGTTAAAAAAATCCGGGTGTACGTGTCTTTGTTTCCACTCACATTTCCCTGAACAGCTGTCACGGAATAATTCGTGATAGGGATCAAGATATTATTGAACTTTCGGAAGAAGAAATCTGCGAAGAATTACGATCTCAGGGTGTTTCTAGAGTGAGACCCTTCCCTGTGGAGAAATCTGGCAACATTCCTAAATTAAAAACATATCTTCTCTTCCATCGTATATCTACATTGGCCCGCATAGCATTAATGTGGATATATATATCCGACCCGACATGTTGTTTCACTTGCCAAAAATTTGGCCACAGCAAGAGCTAAAGTAAAAATGAGCTGGCTTGTTTTCGATGCGGCAGTGAAGATCATAATGTTTTCGACTGTAGCAGCACAGTTAAATGCGGTGTAGATCACATGGCCTCATCTAAGGAATGTCCCGCTATCGTTAAAGAAAAAGAAATAATCAACATAAAAGTAAAAAAAAAAAACATATCTTGTCAAGAAGCCCGCAGATTAGTCATACCCTCTAAATTTTCTCCTCAGACTTGTTTGCCAAAGTGGTCAGGCGAGTAACACCTGTTGCTTCTTTGACTTGGTCCACTAAAAACAACAAACCTAGTTCTACTTCTGTGCAACTTCCGGTTCAACCCGCACTTAATTCTTGCTCAATCCAGACTACTTCAATGCAACAAATATAAACTAGTAAATAGTACCGAACAAACTGATAAATGTCAACCCAATACCCCTAAAAATAATAATTTCAAAAATAAGTTCAAAATTAAACCTCTAAGTAATAATAATAAATCTAATAATAAAATGCCTACGACACCACATGGAAATATGGTATTTTAAAAGACTTCTCGGATACAGGCCGACTACCAATATATATATCGGAATTTTTCATCGGCAGGAAGTGGGTGTATTCCAGGGCAGTATACTGTCACCAACTTTATTTAGCATAAAAAATCAATAGCTTAGCAAAAACATTAAAAAATTGGCACAGAGGGTTCTTTATATGTCGAATATTAAATCCACAAAGGCTCTCGATATAATTAAGGCCGTGTGTATTGGAGTGCTGACCGATTTGTGTTATTAAATCTATATCGTTCTCTGCTAAGGTGTAAGTGTGACTTTGGGTCAATCATTTACGGCTCTACAAGGAAGTCGTATGTAAAATGTTGGATCCTGTTCATGGACCAGGGTTTGAGACTCAATCTTGGTGCTTTTAGATCCTCACCAGTAGGGAGTTTATACGTTGACGCTAATGAGCCGTCATTATATCACAGGCGTATAAAACTTAGCCTTCAATATGCTACAAAGCTTAAAGCTCATCAAATAAACTCTACCTATGACTGTGTTTTCAACCCACTATATGTGGACAAAAATAATATATGTATTACAGTAAATGTACGATACCTTCGTTCTGTTTTCGTGTTCGGGACCATATTGTCGAAGCTGACATCAAGCTAGAGGATATAAAGCCGGTCTCTTTTCCGGAGTCTCCTTCCTGAGTTCTTCAACAACTTAATATTTGATCATCTTAATCATAAAAAATCACATACAAATCCTCTTATAATTCAGCAAAACTTTTTAGGCTAATTATCCGGATTATAAATTTATTTATATTGATGGGTCAAAGGATTACGTCCGCCTTACAACAGCGAGTCACTTCTTTTCGTCTTCCAACCTCATCTTCCATATTTCCGGCCGATAACTATGCTCCTGGCCTTATCATACGTTTCTCCTGTGCATGCCCGAAAGACTATGAGATGTACTAACTCGCTTTTTTTCCTTTTGGCAATAGCGAATAATACATTTAAAATCCTTTGATTCTTGATATTTTAGCCATACATAGGAAATTATTTATAAGACGTAAAGATAATATATTCTGTTGGATACCAGGTCAAATTGGTATCCATGAAAACACAGTCGTAGACAGTGAGGCAAAGGCTGTCCTAAATATACTCATATACCTAAAATACTCTATACTGATTTTCGATCCAATGGTCTTGAATATATTTCGTCCAATTAGGCAAAATGAATATGATTTAGGGATGCATAATAAACTTTACACTATGAACATTCTCGTCTCTCACAATTATATTCTCGATGGATGCTGTGCTCCCGGGTGTGTTGATGTGATGTTCAATAGTACATGAAATATTTCCTTACAATGTTCTACATTATTATAGGAATATTGTGGTTTTCGAGTTTTAGCTGAGGTTTGGTTCTTTTCAGCTGTTTTTAAACACGTTCGTTTATTTTTGCTTACGTTTTTGTCTTCTCATCCTATCGGAAGCCATTTACTGGCTCCTGTTTTGACCTTGTTCTCCCCATGATATGGCTGGAAAATTGCCGATGTGGCGTTAAGCCATAATCATTCATTCATTCATTCTTTTTCATAGTTGACATATGGTCATGTGTATTATCAGTGAAATGCAATGTCTTGTCAGTTTACCTTAGTTAGAGTTTCATTCCAACTGCGTGTCTATATGCTTCAGGAGTAGCCAAACCTAAACCCTGTATCATGACACATAATGCAGAAACCCATTAAATCAATGCAAAGGGACCAGGCCTATGGGGTGTTTAGTCCGCCAGCTGAATCCTGGTATCAGCAACTACGCCACGAAATAAACGTACTTGTATATGTTTAATAATGATAAACGGTACACGATATCGGACTACAGTATACCTGGCCACCTGAGGCGAGTTCTTATGTAATATCAGCACAGAATAAAATAGCACCTACCCAGTTTACACATCACCATGGTTTATATCCTATAAGCAGCTCCACCATTTGCAAATGTCTGTCGAGAACGTTGTCGTATCGTGAAATAGCGAATGTTTTCTTCGGTAGAAAGCAATTTTCACAAGTCTGTAGTGTAACATTTGGTCGATTCTTTTCCAGACACCCAGACACTTTAATGCATCAATTCTGCGCGGACATGGTGGTCTATTGATCTTTACAATACATGGAAATCTGTAGCTGAAGTCTTATCACTGTCTCTTACATGTACTGTTTCAGATATTTCGCAAAGTGGAACCTCGTGTAATTGTAACAAATTGCTCTGGTGACCTACACAACGCACGGCGAATTCAATAACCGTGATAATCTATGTCGCCAGACGACATCCAAATGGCCACCCTCAGACTCTATAACCTACAGGCATTGTTAGAGTTTACCGAAGTAGCACGGGCTTTAAAACACGGCAAACTACAAACTCGCCGACAACCCTAATATCATGATTTTAATGTACGGTACACAACTTTCTGTCTTCAATGGGTTACTTTATCACACTTACCTTTGCCACTTATAACATATAACCTCTTTCTTTTAAATGTCACGTTATATGTCGTCTCTCATTTTATGACTTTTTTTTTGGACGATAGTGCATGAGGTCTGAGGCTGTTTTCGTTTACTACATCGAAGCCTCAGTTTGTCACAGGTTACTTTCAGCATAAGCAGAACTTTAGCCTTACTTTTAATGATTTATTTGGTTGGTGTTTTACGTTATAGCACTATGTTTCAAAGGTGCTGATGCTTAACTTAAACTAGTACGTTCTGAGGATGTTAAACTAGTACGTTCTGAGTTGTGCACAGAACGGATTTGTTTACGGTTAAAAATGACCGTACGGAATAATCCGAATGTTGTCTTTTATCTATACCAATATTTTAGAAAATGGACCAATATGTACTGATTGGAAGTTGTCACGGGACCATACACAACCCAAAGTGAATTTCATAAAGAGCTTTATGTTTTCATATAACTATTCCTTGTCTGATAACTCATGCGCAGACAAGAATTGTCTGCACAAACCTATCTAGCTCCTTAGGCACATGTAGTGATTTAAATCTGAGCTGTTTTACACTCCATTTTGTGTATCTTATCTTTATACTCCATTTTGTGAGCCTGTGCTTCGCCACTTGCTATTATTTTGGATCTTGTATCGCTCATTGTCTCTTTGCGTCATTAGGTACTTTTCGTATCAGTTTCCCTGCAAGTGACTTTGTGTATATTTCCGAGGAAACATACATTGATAATCCGGCATCACGGACGCTACTGTTAACCCGTCCGCCTGAGAAGTTACACATTCACAGGCAATTAGTGAACAAACCAATTATCGGACTGTCATCCGTATATTGAGGAATTCAATTTAACTGTGGATTCTGTATTTACGTGGACTGGGTAGATACTATGTACATATATTTGTAATTGTTTGCATTGCTTTCTATATTATTGTCAGTTGTGTTATTTGTCTACTCTATTAAAATATGTATTAAACTTATTCAAGCGCCTTCGTGTTGCCTTGTTTGATCTTGTGTATGGCCTATCGCTGATCTGAGAATTAAACATGCCAGTTGTTTCTCATCTTTACTCCCCGATGGTGGTACTCTTACATGGCAGCTAAGTGCGTTTCCTATCAATATTTCTGGCTAGATACGGTTGAATATTCCTGACAATGGCTTTTGTTTGACCATAAGGTATCAGTCATACATGTATAAATGTTTCTAGTTGTATCTGGGTTGTCTTAAACTTAAATTCGTGGGGAACTATTGACCATTTTATACAAATGCAACTCGAAAAAATATTTCCCAGAAAAGAGCATGTGAAAGCAACTCCTATTTTTTGCAATTAGGCGCACCAACAGTTTTCATGATGACGGAGCAATACTATAGTAGGCATTATATACTGTGCCAAAACCCAGCGCTGATCACGTAGGCCTACAGTTTTTAAGTCCCTGCATTTTTCCCCGTTTTTTAAATCTTTCATTTGAAACACTAAAAAACACTAAAACCGTGAGATTTTCACAGCAGAGTTATGCCACAGCATGCCCTAAGAATGAATACCGTACAGTTTTGGGTGTTTCCTGCCACAGCCGCTATGTAAAGAACTAAGCAAACACAAATACAACAGATGTTAGATCTCTTCATAGCGACTGCGAATTTGTTTTTAACTTAATCATCAACCTAGTGTGTGGCTATAAAAATTGCACTGAACAGCTAACATACCACATAAATTGGATGTTATCAACTTCACTTCACCAGACCTGAATGTAAGCCAACTTTCTCTTCTAAATCATTAACCGAAAAGTCTCTTAGATTACATTCTGTTGTATCCAATTCAAAGGGAATTTTTAAACCTAGAATTCAACGGCTATAAATCTCCTCTTACCCCAGCATTCAAGATGCATTTGCGTCAGGAGAAAATGCCGAGTGTACAGGAAAAGGGTTATGTCATGGTGTCTTGGTGCAGATTAGCACCTATTTCACACCCTAACAACCCACACGAACAAAAGTAAGCAAAGGAATCTACCTACCATATTAAATGGTAATATATCTATAAAGCTAAATGATGTTGTTATATTGTTTTATATAATAGAGAATATTTAGCTAATATAACGGTGGGCACATTACTACATTTGCCCCAAACCGGTCTCAACAGCCTCCTCCTTATATAAAACAGCAAAATAACTCTCTGATGACCATAATCATGGAGAAAGTGGCCATAAAACGGCTTGGTTATCAAGAATTCGCACGGCATGTATAGGGCACACAATATGGTGCCTTGCTGCATATGTAACTAAGGGAAGATGTGTCACAGGTCATCATGGGAGAGAAAAAAGTTGATTTAGCCATCCTATGTGTTTTTATTGACATTGATTGTATCCACCATGGCCCTCGAAGTACAAAGTATCCCCAGTGTTCCTCTGTTTATCAATGGAGGAGTTGACAGTTCGTAAGACTGCTAAGCCTTCACTTTGGGCTGGTTATCCAAGGTGTATGGTATTCTTAAGTACTTTCCCTTCTGTAATGCCATTTTGACTAATGCAACATTCGGCAGATATTTTTCCTCGGACACTCAGTCAATTTAATGTGACTGCATTGCGTTGACAAGTCGGAATATCGATCTGTTACAATTCATTGTATGCTTTATGTTTGCTCTCTGCAATATTCTCCGATATCTCATCAAAAACAATAATCAGTTGTTACAAATGGCTGAAGTGACCCATGAACTACACGATGTGCTCAATAACTTAAACAAACTTGTCACACAAAGGTCGACTAGTAAGTTTTGTCAGCGTTCATTGGGGCTTGGGTTTGTCTTTTTTTCACATCAGCCAACAAAATTTGTTCACAAAAAACGTCTGCACCGCAACATTTCTGTTCACGGCCCATTCACAGTTTCCCACGTGCGACCGGAGAGGAAGCAAGCATGAAATACATCATTGGAAACAGAATTATCTCTGCTGGACCACAGTCCATACATGTATCTAATTCCACGCCATCCGGTTTTCTTCGCCTATGTAGCTGACTGATATTGTATAAGTGCAAACTTATTGCCTGTGGCTTTTATTTCTCTGCGATGAAATTATTTTGATGACCCTAACTTTAGTGTAATATTACATTCGCCTTCGTTTATTTGTTTGCTTAATATCATGCCAAAATTGTTTTTCCTCATAGGATGAAGGTAAATTTTATAGGTGGAACAAACTGATGTATTTCTTGTAAACCGTCCACATTTGGCAAGATAACGACCATTTTTCAACGAATGACGTACAAATAAGCCGTCGTCAGCGAAAGTTAGACTCTGCAAAGCGCCGTCGATCGTTTATTGTCAATATGATGATATAACAAAGAAAGCGGGAAATGTAGAAGATCCCTGTCCAAGGCCGGGATTGAACCGACGGCTTCAGTATCATCGGTGAGGTTACTTGTGCTGTAGTCAATGGGCTAATGAAATATCGGTTGATCTAACAATGACTTTTTGTTAAAGTAAAGTTGATGGTTAAATTCCACGTTATCCAGACCAAACACATACTCAAAAAAAATGCTGGTTTTCTTGCACGCCAAGGTTCTCTTCTTCTACTTTCAATGTTTTAACTGCTTTGAAGATGAACTGCCGGAATGGATTATCACATCATAAAATGATTATGTTGCGGTCTGGATCATTGAACCATTTACAAGAAAGTTATTAATATCTCCCTAACAGTTGGAGCGATTTGTGGCTTGTCAGAGCGATCGATCACATTTTATTTGTAAGACATGGTTATAAAATGATGCGTGTAGATAATTTGTCCGCAAAGCATCTGACACAGGCTAGGAAATTGTAAGTGCGGTAAATACTTGAACTGTGTTGAAGACAAATGGGCAGCGTGCTAACGGCGAACAAAAACACGCTCAAACTGCATAATCAATTCACATTAGCATCAACTTGTTTTACTTTCGGGGAACTATTTTCTACTCCGTCAAATACACTGGACGGAAATCAGCATTTGCCTGCAAAGAGAAAACATAAATCATGCACGTGTACAAACATCGATTATAAACAAGTCCATCAATGTGGTTTGGGGTGTAGTCGTTTGTTCTTGACAGCTGCTCGTTTGTTTCCGTCACCTGTCAACGTAAACAACATATGTGCCTGTATGCTAATTTGATACTGACGGTGATCAACAACAATGCGATACCTCTCAGTATATGCGCATGTTACATAAAACTATTATCCGGCGAAAAGACCACAGAACAATGCATCCATACAAATACAGAGACTGTTTCGTTGCCATTACTCTGTTTCAATCTACGGAGTCACGATGTCATTGTACAAACTACCAACACTGTGATACGTTTTTAGATAAAAACATACAATACGCTTGGGAACAATTTCACATTTACCTGAAAGGCTGAAATCACAGAATTGCGAGTCTTCGTTGGTTTTAATGGGAGAAGACTTCTTCTCATTTCATACATGAGATGCTAATCGCAATGTCAAGTGTTTTCGATTACAAAGTGTACGGCATGGTACCTCAGAGGCATGTAAAAGTACGAGTAGAGGCAACTTAGTAACAAGAGTCATACATAGAGAATTAGGCTGGAGAAAGCCCAACACATTTCAAACGCAAAGTTAAAAGTTCCCTTGTTCCCAAAGGAAGTCAAACGACAGGTTACTCCAGTCGAGAACAGGGTTAGACGTTCTCAACACGATTAAGATCTTGTAACAATCAATTCCCATGAAGCAAAGAAAGACCGTACTGATGATTGCCATGCGTCTGAGTGAAACAAGGCCGTCACGGTGAATCACACATATTTCTCGCTTTGAATATCCCAACCTCGTTTGTTGAAGTCTTGTTTCTATACTTTACAAGCAAGACTCCTTAGAACATGCTTATGTCTACCTCTGCTGCATAAGAGTGGGTAAATCTCCAGTTAAAAATGTCTGTGTCTTCACGAAACACTAAAATGCAAATTTGTTTTGGTGTATTGTTACAGTGTTAGAAGGGAGCTTAGATTTAAGCGGATATTTTCTCCTTCAACAAAGATACTGTGTATTATGTAATGCAGGAGCTTTCATCATGCAGATTAAGTAAATAACGTTGGTGCTTGTTGTTCTCTTTAATTGTGACTTGACGCTGAATTATGGTGTTCATTACAGGACTTAAACAACTTTACTCTTGCAACTTTAGAAAGTAAATGAGAGAAACTTTTACAAAGGGACACATATGGATATACTGTCATGAAATGTCTACGTGGCACAATTCAGCCAAGCAAACGTCAGTATTAATTAGTCATACCTTAAACACAAAAACGTTTGTAACAACAGTGCTTTCATGTGTTAATTTGAACATTATCATACATATATATTTTCATGTGTATTGTTAGTAATAACTAGTGGTCATGTTTTGTCGTTTTCGATTCCATATAAAATAATACCTTCTTGTTAATAAATATGTGAATAAATATGCTCGTGTAAAGTCCTTGATTTTTTTGATAAATCTTCACAGAGCTTAAGTTGAACTGACAAAACAGCACCATGCCAGGCGCCTGCTGACCGCTTCACTGGGTCAGAGCACATGCGAGAACGTAAACACGTTCACCATTATCTGACTTTGCCTTCGACTTCCATTCCTTTATATCCGCCACACGTTTGTATTCCGTTGGTCTCATTCTAAAACTTTTACATTTTAAGACTTACCGTTGCTTCTTTAAGCTTTTGCTAAGATTGGAAATCCTTGTTCGACGAAGTTTCGGCAAAAGGTGGAAAAAAAGGGGACATAACCATCTTTATGTGAACTGAAGTAACCTGTATATAAAACGTCATAATTATACGTAGGTGTGGGCTAACTGTATTTATTCATTTACACAATTGTTTTTTTACGTCGTATTCAAGAATGTTCATATATACGACGATGACCAACATTATGATGGGAGGAAACTATGGGGAGAACGCAGGGGGAACACACGGCCGGACCCAGGCTGATTCCACACTGTCCCACATACGCTAGGAAAAGAAATCAGCAAGAACTGTACCCGGTCCAACACTGAATGCACTGGCAAGCGCCTCATGAGTCATTGTGTTGCGCTAGCATGCTAACCATGGAGGTTCTCGTGCCCCTTGAGAATTTATTTCTTTACTTGATTGTTGTTTTACGCCGTTCTTAAGAATACTACACTAAAACATACATGTGTATAACGGCAACCATGGTTATAGAGCAAGGGGATCACCCACGGCTATCTGGAGGTTGTTGGAAGGCCTTCTCACGCATAACCGCGATGACACTGGACTTAAACACACAGCTACGGCATTGGAGAGAGGCCGTCAAATCACTGTGGGGGTCTTGCACACTAAGTATTCGCTTGGGTGGGGGGAGGGGAGGGCATGAGGTTGGCTAAATATACATACAATGTATATATGTACATTAAAAAATACTTACCACAAGTTCATAAACTACAACACATAAAAACGAAGTACAAGTGCAGTACACAGAAAATAAGGTCAGTATGTGCGACGTTATAAAATAAAATGGCAGAGCAGATACTACCCTCTTACTTTTAACAGTTTTTTTGTTTACAGAGAGCTTCCTGTTTTGCGATTTGTCATCATGTTTGTGAGTAATGAGAACTGCACAATATAATTCTTATGTGGATTTCAGCTGGTTAATATAAAAGGCTGAGGGAGCAGAATGCATGCATTGTATCACTGATACTGTATTTCAACTGGGAAGCTGTACAAAGAATAAAACTCAGCAACAACAAAAGACAAATCTTGCAAGTATACAAAAAGTCCTACATAATCTATATACCAGTTGGAGCCTTCCATGAAGTCTGCATCCAATTTGTCCCCGCTTGTGGTTTCCGTTTGAACTGACGCTAATCTCCCATTTGGTCGTTGTATCCAACAGTTGGGACAGAGATAAGACATAAAAACAGATTTATTTTCCCGAAATGTTACTGAGTATCTTTTTTATAGCTCAGTATTATGTAACTCAACATAGCGAACAATGACGTGAATATTTCTGATTTACGCTGTGATTTAACTAATTTAACTTGTGTGCCAAAAGCAAAAACATGTACCACATGACTCGAATTTCATATTCACGATAGCATTGATATTATGCCATCTGCTGTCAAACGTTTTAATTCTTCAGTTGATTCTCTCTTGAGACTAATCCGACAAACTACTACAAAGAACTCCATGTCCTTTCTGGAGTTTGACGATGGCATTTTCGTTCAATAGATGGCAATAAAACACCTAAATTTGACATAGTTCTGTGATTCTTATGACGTAAACCTAAGCTTGAGTAAAATTAAATATAGTTTAAGTTGATTTAGGTGTGGATCAGGTACTGACTACAGCATTATCATGAACCATAGTATCGATATGCCGGAGGACAATACAACTCATTCTACCTACACCAACAAAAACTCTTTATGACACTATGACGCCGAAGGTTGGAATATATAATGTTTTTATCTAGCCTACAATTCTAGTGTGTTCGTGGTCGACTATTCCCTTTGGCTAGAATCGTTTAGGTCGCTCGCTTAATACAACAGTGGGTGCATCTGTTGATCCTTTAATAACAGCTTTCTCGGTATCTGTATCCCATCATTGCCGGCTGTTGGATGACGTGCTTGTTAAGTGGTGAGGGGGAGGGTCACTATGACATTGGAGAAAATGATACACACATCAAAACCCACGGATCCATGGGTAGGATGGTCAGGATCAAGCGGCGTTAGATTCGGTTAATTTGGCACTGTCGTATTATTCTGCCCATGATTAGTCATCGATGGAAATAATTATTTCGCTCAGGTATCTAGGTATTAAATGATGAGTGTTCCATGCTTTGATAGAGATACCATTTGGTAATAACGTTAGGGACAGACAGCCTCTCCATCAAACCTCTGTCTTCCGGTAACAGCCTACGACATATATAACAACAAGCTGTTCCTAGCCCCAACGTATTGTTCTTCAAACGTTAGACATGTGTTGAAACTAACCACATTTAACACATCTATGGGATGCAATTAATTACTCGTCCTTAACATTTGGCTTTCAAATTGTTTCTATCCCTTGTCACTTATTTTCAGTGTTAGAGAGCTCGACATTCTTAACAACATTGATACAAAACTATTTTTATATAGATCATTTCATACTGTTTTTTACCGCATTACAAAAGTATAGCCCACACTGTTAAACATTTTTAACGCTTGAATCACGTAACTTTCCAGCATAAGAAATAATGAATAATCTGTACAATCACCACACCAAACCTAGAAAGGTGAAAAAAGACACTCGACTGAGATAACAATAATACTTGCCCAGATCATAATGTCTATCCATTGATCCAAATTCTTAGCGGTTACAAACGTCTCATTACGCTTCCAACACCACGCACTGGAAATGATACTTGAACCGTTTGATGAGAATTTGCATATACTTGCGACGGGAGAACTCTGGAGATAAATCACATTAATGTACACTAGACAGCAGCCGCCCCAAAACGTCTTTCAGATCAGCATCTCGAGAATGAAAATGAAAACATTACGTCGTCGGTAGAGTAAGAAAAAAACATTGCACTTTTAAGTTTATTAACCTCAGTGCAAAGCCCTTGAAAAATGCACGCCATGATTCGATCAGAAAATTTCGCCAATTTCGTCAATTGTTAGGCAGTTGCCAGTAATGAACGTCTGAAGATATGCATTTGTTTTTAATATGGCTATACATTGGCAATCAATAAATATGAACAGCCCAAGCTGAGCACCTATTTACAGAAAACTAATCAAAACCATTTGGAAGAGCTACCTTAATGTCATGTTGCCCAATAGAGTAAGAGAAAACGGACGTTGTTCTTTCCATGATGAGCATCATCATGGACGTCACATATGTCCAATGAATAGACACATTATACAAGGTTTATAATTTTTCCTTTTTTTCATTATTCATTTTACAAAAAAGAATATTATCAATCATATTGAATAAGACTTCCTGATTTCTCAAGGCTGGACTTGCTCTCTACACTGGGTTTACTGCAGCAGAAAAACAGGCTACAGGCTTCATATGCCAGTGTTAATCTCTTTCTTGCAGGTGTACCAAATAAGTCAGAAAGTCTGATAAGAACGATGGTGATGAGTTTTAATCAGAATGTTTAGGTGTATTTAGCAAAGGTATAGGTTGATTTAGTTAGCCACTTGCAATTTTGATCTTTCTTTACCAGGCAAATGTAATAAAAAGCAATTGTAATTAGTTCAGCTAGATCTCCTACATTTTTGACCTTCATAAGGTTGGCTGCCCAAACAGCGGATGGAAGACAAATGTATAACAGTTAGGACTTCCTGCATCTTTATATGGTTTCCATCCACCATATTGCTATTCGTATAAATAACATATTCTTGAGTACGAGGTAAAAACACCAATCGATAGGTCAATAAATAAATAAAGGTATGTATAGGTAGCTTGCTTATCGACTTATCGCTTTTTTTTTCAAACTAATAGCCCTGTGTTAAACCATTTCAGATCAATGGACATCGATGATGAGACACAACAACGTACGGACCCCTTTGAAAGGATAATTACTTGTGTATCAGTAAATTGTGTATTTGAATCCAAATCGGAACCAATTCTATTTACATAGAATAGTTCGTAATTGGTAACAAGTGTGGAGGGTTAATACAAAGGTTTTTGCTTGACCTAAACTGCACATGTTTCGGATAGATGTGAGTGATAGCTGTAGAATTATACGTTGTTAATTCGACGCTATTGTGTTTTTCAAACGGAGAGACTGTTTTGCTGATTTAGATAAAAGCACCTTGGGAAATAATCCTGTGTGGCTTCTACATGTAAGACAATGGTTTCTGCGCGAGATGTTGATGGGACCAACAACACAAGTCATCGGTATCACTCACAATTGATTCTTGTGTTTGTCTGGTAGGAATGCGATCGTTTCCTTGGCACCAAAAAGCAGTCCGCTTTGCTTTTCACAACTGCAGTTTTATCCGGTTGTTAGGAACCAGTCATTACCGGCGACTGAGGGGCCCTCTCTTAGCTTTGGTCAGTATGGCATATGGAAAAGGAGACTAATCTGAATGTCCGCGATTTAAATCGGATGTTGCAATCACAATTTCATCCAATCAAACAGACAGAGCTTTATCTGTAACCTGTTTCCCGACGATCCTTACAATTTACTTGACAACATTGGTGTGAATTTCACTATAACTAGCTCTCCAAGCTTTGACAAATGCAACTATAAGCCTAAAATGAGAAATTCCTGTGTACTAGCAAGTTTTAGACACTAACGATCACCTCATTTTCGGCAAGTTTCTCAACGATCCCTATAATTTAGCTGAAAACGTTAGTGTCTATTTCACTCTTATAAGCTCTGCAAGCTTGACAAGTTCAGCGTTGGTAAGTAAAAATACAATGCAAAATAATTGTCCCTTTGTGCTAACAAGTTTTCTGGAAAGTTAGCCAATTGTTTTGCATAATGACATAAAATCATTCAGCGTTGCAGTTCAGATAAACATATCAGAGGTTTTCACCCGCATTGGAATGACATATTCCGGAACAACTCGCACTGGTCATTGAAGAAGACCGTCATTCATTGCGATACAGCAAATATCAGATAAGCGTGGTTGGAACAGATAGTCCCACCTTATGTTTTAGAATGCATGTTTTAACAAAGGTCATGTCCAGACATTAGCTGTTTTAACAGAAAAACAGTGATATCTCAGCACGTAATGTTGAAAACACTATCCTGTAGGGCCTCGTTCTACATCAATCGCTAACTGCACCTGGGGAAATTTCCATGACAACGTATTAGATACGACGCTATGGAAAATACGTTTTATGCAGCGTTGTCTCATGATCAGTGTAATGCTTGAAAAAAAAGTGTCACTAGTAAATTTCTGCCATTTTTGATGACAGTTAGATACAGAAATAAACCTTTTGTGATCCTCAAAAGCTGTGTTTATAAATGATTTTGAATTGACTTAACATAGACCATTGTGGGGTTATGTTTTTTTATCTCCACTAGTTTCCTAACATTTCATATAAATGCAGTAATCCCGTAAAACGTAAAAGGGATCACTAAAACTAAGTAAAAGTAATTTCCTCATCAATGTCTACAAGCAATGCTGCTATTATTACAGAATATGTTCCCTAGTCCTGTGAAATTGGCGCACAATAAATGTAGATCTTCTGGAAGTTGTTTAATATGTTCCGTGGATCAATAATTCTATGAATGTAACACCAGAAAAGCAAAATTCCATACTGTATGAAAACGCCTTATATGATGCCTGCTGGTAAACCTTCCAAACATCAAACGTTAACTAGTAACGGTTCAATGTAAAGCTCGGGCCGGTTATCTGGCAGCTTAAATGTCATAAATTCAAGAGAGGTGTAACTTTATCTTTTATTTACTTCGTATATTTGCACAGACTAGTGGTCTGCCAAAGGTCATAAAGTGGTGAGTTTATCACACTTTTGCCGTGTGAACGCTGGGCAAACAGTCGCATTGTAGCGCCATGATAGCATTATCGGTATTCGACGTCAAACTTTAAGCACTCACTCACTGATTCTTTCTATTGATGATCTCTTCATCACAGTGCTTTCTGTTGCCAAACACTACAGGCCCATGAATATTGCCCAACAACAGGGTTGCATGAAGGTCGTTTTGGAAAATCCGTTAGGTATCTAAAAATAGCCAAGTTTCTCTTATCCTTCGCCATCACATGCGTTTTTTGGAGAACATTTTGACCCAGTTTCACAAAGCGGCGTACGATGTTTTTAATGGTACATTTGTCGTACGATATTTTGTACCTTACTATTACGGTACCATTGTCCTATATGTGCGATTGTCGGACATGTACGACATGTGTTTGTGAAACTGGCCCCAGATCATTACTTCATATAATTTTTACTTCATATCATAGTAAGTATCAGGCGACAGTAATACGCAAGTCTAAGTTATCGAGTGTAACTGCGGTTAACGCGGTTAACTGGTAACCGCATTAATTTAACTTTGCCTTTGTTTGTTATACTACATAACGATAGGTCTCAAGCTTGTCATTCTTAACTCATCGACAAAAAGTAGTATAAAGAACGTAATACCTTTGGTGCCGTTTGGCTTCACCGGTGTTACGTTAAATAGCTTATCCTTCGAACAACTCCGTTTAATTGGTATTAGAGTTAAAAAATATTTCCCAGAATTCTACTAAGCATGTAGTTGTTAAAATGACCCTGAACTCAGCTATAATCGAGATGGATGTGTATCTAAGTTCCTTTATCTGCGCATCTGACGACAACAGTCTCATAAAACATTGTATCGTTATGTTGGATGACAAAACACGCATGCCGCCTACACCATAGAAAACCCGACAAGGGTCCACGTGTATGGGTACTCCTCGGCGAAAATTAGGACGTGTAATGTTTTATCTAGGCTATAATTCTACTCTGTTCATGATGGACTATTCCGTTTGGTAGTTTGCTTAGTATAACAATAGGTTCAACTGCATTTCTTTTAATTACATCTATCTCGGTATTTGTGATCTGTCATTACCGTCTGTTGACAGGCGTTCTGGTTAAGTGGTGACGGGAAGGATCAGTATGACATTGAGGATAATGACACTCATCAAAACTCACGGACCCTTGAGCAGGATGGTCAGGAACAAGCGGCATTAGATTCGGTTAATTTGGCACTGTCCTACTATTCCTCCCTTTGTTTGCCAGCGATCAAATAGATTATTTCGCTGAAAGACTTGGGTATCAAATTAACTTTAATGAGTGGCCTGTGCTTTGATAGAGATAGCATTTAGTAAGAATGATAGCGACAGTCAGCCTGTCGATCAGACCTCTGTCTGATTGTAACAACCTCATATATAACAACAAGCTGTTCCTAACCCTACCGTATTGTTGTCCAATCCTTAGACATTTGTTCAAACTAACCACATTTAAAACATCTATGGTATGTAATTAGTTAGCCGTCTTCAACATTTGGATCTTGAATTGTTTACACAGATAATCTGATACTTTTTTACCGGATTACAAAAAATGCAGGCACGTTTTTAACACCTGCATTTAACACCTGCAACTCCCAAGGTAAGAATTAATGAATATTCTGTACAAACCGCACACCAAACCTAAAAGGGTGAAAAAAGCGACTTGGCTCTGATAACGACCTTAATTGCCCAGAGTATAAGGAGTATGTATTGATCCATATACTTAATGGGTACAAGCGTCTTATTACGTTGTCAACGCCACGCGCTCGAAATGATATCAGTTGAACCGTTTGATGAGAATTTGCATAATTGCATTTGGAAAACTCTGGCGAGATATCACATTAAAACACCGGTCGATAGCAACTAAGCACAAAGGTCTTTCAGATCAGGATCTCGTGAATGAACACAACAACATTACGGCGTGAGCGAAGTCACAAAAGGAATTGCACTTTTCTATGTTGTTAACCTCACTGTGCAGGTCTTGACAAAAAGCACCCTGTTATTCAGGCAGAAATAAGCCGCCAATTTTTGTGGACTGTCATGCAATTCCTGACTGAATATCTAGAAATACGTATTTGCGCATGATTATACACTACTCAGGAATAAATACAATTACCCCAAATTCAGTAACTGTTCAGGGAAAAGTAATCAAAAACTTTAGAACAGTTAATATCATGTTGGCTTTTCAGCTGCTTAAAACCAAACTATAAAACCATATCATAAAATTGAACGGGTATAATGGGGAATAAGCTAATAAAGTCCAATAAATTTTTGCACAGTGTAAAATGTTAAGATCTATGATGACAGTCGTGGATTGTTCTTATCACAACGATGCACATTATATAGCGTTTTATTACTAATAATACAAGGCTGTCTTTAACGTGTTCGAACGACGTCATATCTGTCCAATGTATGTCCACAGACAATACAGACGATTTGCGCTTGGCACCAATTCCCATTTTACTGCATGGATATTTTCATTCATATTAGATATACTTGAAATACTTCATAGAGGTGCAATAGACCTTTACAATGGAGTGGCCTGTAGCAGAAAACAGGATTACAAATTTCATGTGACAATGTTTCACTCTTTTGTGCAAGTACGAACAAAATAATCAGGAACTGTGACAATAGGAACACAGACATTTACAGTGTAGACAGCAAAGGTGTAGGCTAATTTGGCTCGCGACTTGCAATTTTCAGCATACTTTACCTGGTGGCGGGGAGAGAGGACATGCTGTGAAAACGTTGACATTGTTCATATGAAATGACACGATTATTTACGAAAACGTTTAGAAACGATAACAATTTTGCTGGAAAATTTAAAACAAGTTATTCAAATTATAAGCAATTCAGTTTCATGAACAATTTCATGAAAACGGCATCTCGGACCTGTAAAACTAAGGAGTAGAGAAAGTCAAAAGTTGGAACCTCGATTAAAAGCTTTACTTTTAGACCTTCAGAAAGTGCCCCCACAGTGTGTGTAAGGTAAACTGTGTGACAGTTTCCTGCATCTTTATAAATGGAAAGAATGTAGGGAAGTTTTACATGATTACGCCCGGTTCCATAACACCAAAGTGCTATTCCTGTAAGTGTTATATTCTTGAGTACGATATTAAGAAACAATCAAATAAATAAATGTGTGTTTAGGTAGGTCGACCTTTTTAAGGTGGTATTGAAACATTCTTAAAACCATTTTAGATCAGTGGCCATCGATGGTGAGAAACACCTCAACGAACGAACCCCTCAAAAAGGATAATCACTTTGTTTTCGGTTTACTTCAACCATACACGTTGTGTAGATGTGTGATGACTATAGAATGATACGTCGTCAACACGACACCGACGCTATTGCATTTTTCAAAGGGGGAGATTGTTGGTCTAAACCCTGATTTGTGAACAGATAATGTCGCGCCAGAAACTTGATGAACACTTATTTTGCTGACTTAGATAAAAGTACACATGAAAGTAATCTTTGAGGCTTCTACATGTAAGGCACTGTCTTGCTCGCAAGTTGTTGATGAGATTCACGACAAAAGTCACAGGCATCACTGACATTTGATTCTTATGTCCGTCTGGTAGCAATGCGATCGTTTCCTTGTCACCACAAAGCAGTCGGCTTTGCTTCTCAGAATTACAGTTTTATCCGGTTGTTTGGAACCAGTCATTATTGGCTACTGAGGAGGCTGCTCTTCACTGTGGTCAGTATGGCACACGGAAAAGGAGACTAATCTATTTGGATAGGATTTTGAAGTCACGCATAATTTCATCCAGTCAAACTGCCAGAGCTTTATCTGTACCCTGCTTCCCAACGATCCCTACAATTTACCTGTAAACGTTGGTGTGAATTTCACTCTGATTGGCTCTGCAAGCTTTGACAAATGCACTGTTGGCATGCACAGGGCTGAAATTATAAAGACAAACAATTATCCCTTTGTATTAACAAGTTTTCGACGTTAACAATCACTTCCTTTTCGGGAAAGCCAGCCGATGATTTTTCATAATGACACATTGAATCATTCGTCGCAGTTTAGACAAACGTGTCAGAGATATTGCGTAACATTTCGCACGGGTCTTAAAACAAAAGCAACACTCAATGCGACACAGCAAGTATCAGATAAGCGTGGGTGGAAAAGATAACTCCATGTTGTGTTTCACAATGTTTGCACAAAGGCATTATGTCAAGACGTAAGTAATTCTTAAAGAGAAAGCCATGGATTTCACACCAAATAAATACGTAATGGTCAAAAACACAATCTTCCAAACTGGGCCTGAGGCAAAATAGGCTGGCATCGGATTTTTAAGGAACAGGTAAATTTGACTATTTCTCTTCGTGGGGTGCAATCTTATCTGCAAAATATTTGAATTGGTTCCCTAGGTATTGTGTCAAAACTAATATAGATGTGACACGCCAACTACACCACAGCACTAAGATACATCATATAATGTGTTCTGCGACCACATATCAAACGTTTTAATCCTTTTTAACCATACAATATGAATTCGTGACCGGTTATATATAAGTTACCTGCATGTTTATTAGTACTTTATTTATTCACCTGCACAATAGTCGGGTCATGCTATACCTACTAGCGGTTTACCAGTGGTAATAAAGGGGACGCTTCAACGCTCGTCTGTGTAAACGCTGCCAAAGTGGACACCTTCTGACCGTGGTTCCATGTTATCTGCCCTTCAGTTGATATTCTCTGCATCACGAATGTGTCCTTAAGCCAAAAACAAAGCCCCTACTGTATCAGTATATTGCATAACGTTACGTTTGTATGTAAGATCGTCTCAGTAAAATCACATTGGTATATGGATATGAAAAGTCACGTTTCATGTCCTTCGCCACCGTAGACGAACAGTTTATTATTAAGACAACTATTTTCACTTGATATCATAACAAACGACAGACCACAACGATAAATAGGTGTAAGAACTTATTCATCGAATAAACGTGTTGATGAACGTTGCATTTGTTTATCACACGTAATAATACGTCTACTCCGTGCAACTTCTGAAAATTCACCAACAGTGAATGCACTGCGGCAGTCAGCAGTAGTGAATGCACTCGGTAAACTGTATACACTGGTACCGTGCGAAGGATGTTACTAGCTACAGACTCTCGGCTAGCTCAACATCTTTGTTTGTCACTGACAACATTAAGCCTGGGATGAAAGCCTGCAGGCTTGGATATTTCCGATACTTACTTGCCTCTGTCATCAAATATTCGAGCGCTCAATGTGCCACAGAAAAATGGGGAAAAGGGGTAGGGTGGAGGTGGGCGCTGGAAAAGACTTTTTTATTTGCCACATAAAGTGATAGACTGGATACTTTTGACCGAACAGGACCGTCAAAATGTCGATGGAAAATTAAAACAAATAAAACCTGCAAACCGATGTATGCAGTCGACGTCTCTGTTCCCTTTGTAGTACGCATCTGACAGATGTATTAGAACTTGCTGTATTTGTACTTGGCCGGAGGGTTCAACACAGTAGTACTATAAATATGTGGAGACTAACTGTGTGTAATTTGTGCATTTGCTTTGCCCTACACACACCTGCGTATATAGACATACTGTTAACCGTTGTATTTTTCAGATCTTTCTCATCCTGTAATATGTATTTAATTTTATGAGTCTGTTCATCTTTATTTGGATTCATCTTCGATACGTTTCATTCGGCTGTGGTAAGTCTCACATGTGCCACATACATTATGTAGGCTGTTTCAATGCATCATCTATCATCCCAGCTATTAAAACTCTTTTTTGAAGACATTCTAATAGTTTTTTATGTGTATTTATTACTCGGGTACGACTGTGTAAATGTACCAGGTGAAATTGTTGTTGTCTGGTATAATATGTATTACATGTATATGCAATTTTTGTGTCATTCAGAATACCATTCCAAGCATGTGTTAAATAAAAAGTGACTAGGAAGAAAGTGCCTATTTATTTCAATGGTACTTAACGCCGTAATAAGAAGTGTTTTACGCATATGTCCGTGGAGTGTATGGGAGTCAATATCCAAAAGCATGCATGTTGGCGTGAAAACATTGCTCAAGTGTAAGATATTTTTGTACAGAAAGATCGCCATATGATTGCCGCTAACATTGGTTTGCTAGTTAGATTGATTTTGTTTTCTTTTATTAGGATCAAGTTGCGCGATGCCACTTCTTTAGTAACATGTAGGATTGACATGCAACACTTGGCTCCGGATCTCCTGTCCAAACCAAAAACTGCATTTTCACATCAATTAATAGACTGACAAGCTAAAGGCAAAAACAATAGGTTAATACATGGGTCTTGTAATTCCCAAGCGTGTTCCAGTGAACACCCACCCAGATGCTTTAACATTTGGCTTTTGCACAAATATTTGGACTAAAATGGCTGGAAGTGAAAATAACGTGTAATCGTATGCGCAACTCGGTGTCATATACTGTCGTCACCAGTGCCTCTTTTCTGGTAAGAGGTTGTGTTTGAATACATTTCATGTTTTTAAACAGCAATAACATCTTTTGTCAATGAAATATGAACTTTCATCTTAAATCACGAATGTGTGAGGTTTATACTATTGCTATGGTTACACAGGAAGTCAGAACATTATATCTGAGGTATTTGTCAAGAATTTGTTGTTGTCTCACCCGCCTATTTCTTTCAGTACACAATTAGACATAACTGTCTGCATGTCTCAGCATGTTATATGGACGATTTCTTCAGTGACTTTTAGGCTGTCTCGCCAAAGATGTTAAATGACATAAAAACGAATTGTTGTAGACATAGCACATTAGCCCTACTTATCTTGCAATACCTACTTACTAAATGTTTTCATTTGAAAATAAAGAAAAGTCTAATTTATATGTCCCTCGGGAATTTAGAATACAAGCGATTTATTTCTCTCGTCCTGGAGTCTTAACTATACATTTGACAGGCAACGGCTTAATCAAATAATACGAACAATGCTTGTTACCGTTTCACTTTTTGTATCTAAAGCCTTTTGAAATGTGGCCTGTAGACATTTGAGAACAAAGTAATTATCGAGAAAAAGCACTGGTGCGATTCAAGCAGTGCCTCCATTGTATGTTATATGTTTTTTACCACAGTTTTTTTTTGACACGGGTAAATTTTTCGACAAATAACTCTGTTTTAGCGAAGCAAAGACTCCATCATATCACATTGCCAAGATAGTTGTTTCATAGCTTCTCATTTTTTTACTGTACATATTCAAAATTATGTATCACAATGTAGAGTAAGTTCGCAGAAAAGGCGAAGAATACAGTCTCAAACATTGGATAAAGCTTCTGTATACATGTCCTGGAGTCACAGACGCACATACTGGCCGACAGAAACACTCATCGACAATGAACTGGTCAATATCTTTTCTTGCCTTCAATTTAAGAGTTCTAATAACTTAGCAGCTAACAAGAACCACGTGTAGGAAAAGTCGTAACATCTTTCTGAGAAAATAAAAAGTATACCCTGCAAATTCGAAGTGAAAATAACTAGCAAATGTGTTTTCTTAGCTCCACCAATGTCCCAAGCCCTCCTTTGTTTTGCTTCTTCCCGTCGTGAGCCGTGATGTCAGTTCGAACGGCACGGTGGCAAAGCGTCTGTGAGAACACAGGTTTGACTGAAAAATTGGTCTTAATTGAGGAAAAGTTTTACATTATGCTCTTCGTTGTGGTTATTTCGTTATATAACGTGTTGCGTGGGTATACGGCCTGATATTTTGTCTCCAAGAGAACTATTTCCACTCGCCTTTCGTGCAAACATTGATCTCCTCCAGGAAATTGGCCATATACTAATAATATCATGTAATTAATAATATTGTAAGAGCAACAAACGGTAATAATTACTTCGTAAGGGGGTTGTTATATACATCGTTCAGACAGCTTATCTGTGAATGTTGAAGTAATGTAAATCCCACATATACCGGCTAACAAAGGGTTTCCTGAATTATGAATATCACTTTTCCTATTAACAATATATTCTGAACGAAGCTGATTGTACACATGTGCAGCATTCAAACAAAAAGCTCCTGGGTAACATCTCAGGCACCTGTTACCATGGCTAAAACCAATTCTGAGCAATGTGTTCGTTCGTGGAAATACTGGTGTTAAAGTTGTTATTGTCTCCTACATTGTCCATTGTTTACCATTGAAGTCGAGCAAACATGAAAACACTGGTTTGTTTTGAAATCATTTACACCTTTATGAAATGAAGTCACGTTTTGAAAAAAAATTATTAAACGGGAACCAGTGGTGCACTTCAAGTAATATCCATAATAAGTGCTGCTAGAAAGTGATTTCCCCCTCGTCCCAAGCACATTCGATGTTAAACCAAAACTGTCGGCAGCGCATTGACCAACCATTACCCTTATCATTATTCAGTCTTTTTTCAGCATACACAGCTAAGGTAGCTGCACGTTCCAGATCAATCACTGGAGAAGACAGGATGTCAAGATCTACATCTGATTGGGCTGAAGCACACGATTATCCGACCATCCTAGACACCTCTTCCATCATGAAAAGCGCCAGATGTTACGTAATATCAGCTAACTAATCTGAGACTCGCCTATAATGGGTTATTCGGTTCACTTACCTGTCCGTCAGCGTCATTTTCACGCACCCAAGGCATTAAAGGCGTTTGCTTTTCTTCTTTGATTACGAAAGGCATCCGGACAATTTTACCATTCACTGGGTAGGCATTATATGAGACCGTGTGAATATGTACACTACACAGCATTATCTTGATATTCTAAGTAACACACCGTTAAAAGCCTCACCCTGTTTGGGCATAAATGAATTTCACTAACAGAAGACGTCGCAATTTCATTGTATTCTTCTATTTCCCAAGGAAGATAATTTGGCATGGCCCGAATGTTTATTAATTACACACTTTTGTATTTCACCATGTATGTAAAAAGATATATACAAACATGAACTGTTTTCGACTATCTCCATAGAAGTGCTGCTGGTTCTAAAATACATTTGTCAATGTGGTCATTCAACAGATCTGGCAGGATTTGCTACAAACACCAACAGAACGAATGATCACGGTTTAACGCCACATCAACGGTATTTCAGCCATGTCATGGCACGAAAACGGTTAAATGTTTGCAATTTTCTGTATTACAATTTACTTTGGCTAACATGTCAGTTTAAGTGAAGAAGAACGTTATAAATCTGTGTGTCGAAAAGACATTTTCATACAAGCCATCAACCCAAGTAGACTTTCCTGGCCAACAATCGAAAGGCCAAATTCCAAAGGATACAACTCAAATCTCCTTTTACTTTGCTATAAAATTTTAACGTATTTAATGCACAGCTTTGCACGAGCCTATACATCCAAACAAAGAATGGCATATCTTTGAAGACGCCTTGGAAAAATCTTGGGTTTCAACTGCCATCCATCAGATAACAGTCTCGTCACGTCGACTCAAACGGTAGTAAGACCCTAATCCGTATCCATTATTAATCATTCTTGAAGTGCCACAACAATCGGGAGGATAAGCACACGAGTCATTCAACGTTTTTCACATGACGTCTGCCAAGCTGAGACGTAAACCAGCAACCCACACACTCCCTATATATGGCTTTGGCTAAAATGGGTTCAACAATGCCGTGATGTTAATTACAATTATGTTTAATTGGATTAACCTGGTAAAAATGATCAAAATAACAAGCTGAATAGTAAATCAGCCCAAATGTCTTTGCTATATACCCTGAGAACATTCTATAAAAAATCACTTCTAACCATCGGCTGACTTTCCAGAAAACTTGTTAGCACAAAGGGATAATTACTTTGCTTTATATTTTTAGCTACCAAAGCTGCATTTGTCAAGCTTGCAGAGCTAATAAGAGTGAAATAGACACTAACGTTTTCAGCTAAATTATAGGGATCGTTGAGAAACACGTTACAGATAAACCTTTGACAGTTTGATGGGATGAAATTGTGCGTGACTTCAAAATCCGTTCCGGGGTCCGAGGTTCTAGATTAGTCTCTCTTTCCATATGCCATACTGAACAAATCTAAGAGCACCTCGCTCAATGGCCGGCAATGACTAATCCCAAACAACCGGATAAAACTGTAATTGTGAAGAGCAAATCCGCCTTGATTGCGATTTCGAGTAAACAATCGCATTGCTACCAGACAGACAAAAGAATCAATTGCCAGCGATACCGGTGATTTTGTCGTGGATTTCATCAACAGCCTGCGCAGAAGTCAGCCCCTTACATGTGGAAGTCACACAAGATTACTTCCCAGTTTGACTGTTTTTAAAAAACAGCAAAATAAGTGTTCATCAAGTTTCTGATGTTGGTCTTGATCTATGTTCACAAATCAGGATTTAGACAAACATTCTCCGCTTATGAAAAATACAATCGTGTCGGTTTTGTGTTGACAGCGGGTAATTCTACAGTCCTCACACACATCTACGAAACATGTATGGTTTAAGTAAAGCGAAAACCTGTGTATCAGCCATCTGCTCCACTTTTGTTACCAATTAA
The DNA here is from genome assembly GCF_032854445.1 of Liolophura sinensis. Taxonomy (NCBI): domain Eukaryota; kingdom Metazoa; phylum Mollusca; class Polyplacophora; order Chitonida; family Chitonidae; genus Liolophura; species Liolophura sinensis. The sequence goes on from NC_088295.1 coordinate 29,915,645, forward strand.
GAACTCCCCACTCTAACGAGAATTGGTTCGAAACCAGTGAAACCTTTATCAGGTTCAAAGATACAATTTACTCATACCCAAGTCCTATCAATAAAAAGTTCGGTTTTGCTTGTCTCATCATGTCTACTGATCTGAAATGGCTTTAACAAAGTTTCAAAACAGGGCCATCAGGTTAAAAAAAACACGGTAAAACGATAAGTGCACTACGTAAACATGCATTTATTTATGTTTTTTGATTAGTGTTTTTACGTACTCAAGAATATTTCAAGAATACCCACGAATGGTGTGAGAAAACCATATAAAGATGCAAGTCCTAACTGTCATAAATTTTGTCTTACACCCGCTGCTTGAAATGCCAATCTTCTGCAAGTCCAATATGTAAAAGCAGATCTATCAAATTATGTTTAAAATTTTGATATTCTTTACTCCTTCGTTTCCGAATCGGAGTTGAAGTTTTCATGAAAATGTGGAACTATACTGCATGTAATTTGAATAACTTTCTCAACCTTTCCGACAAAAGGCGATCGTTTCTTCAAGTTTCCTTAAATAGTCATGTCATGACATATTAACAGCGTCAAGAATTCTCCCGCATGTCCCCTAGATACATGGCTTTAGCAGAGCGAAATAACACAATTACAATTTTTTGTTAGATTTACAGGGCAAAGAATGATGAAAATGGCAAGCTGCAAGCTAAATTAACCTACACCTTTGCTGTGTACACTGTAGATGTTATAACAAAAATGGCCTTGTCAGTGTGGTTACTGACTATATTGTTTGTACTTGCACAAAAGAATTAAACATTGTCAACTGAAGATTGTAATCGTCTTTTCTACTACAGACAACTCCATCGGTCTATCCCAGCCCTGAGAAAACAAGTACATCCGATTAGTGTTATTTATGCAGTAAGACTGGGGTTGGTGACAACTACAAATCGTCTGTATTTTTTGTGTGGACCTACATTGGATAGATGAGACGTCCGTCACAGAAGTTAAAGATGGCCTTGTACCATTAGCAATAAAACACTACATGTCCATCATTATGGCAAGAACAATCTACGTATCCTCTTAGCTCTTAACAGTTCATACAAGTGTCACACTTCCTGACTACCCGTTCAATTTTAGGATATGGTTTTATAGTTTGGATTTAAACAGCTGAATAGCCAACATAATATTGACTGAACTGTTTTAAAGTTTTCGGGTACTTTTCCTAAATTTGGGTTAAATGTACTTACTCCTGGCTACCATATAATCATGCGAAAATACATACTTCGGGGATTGCTGACAGTGGCATCTTTCTGTCTAAATGAAAATGGGGGGATCTTTATTCAAGACCTGCACAGTGAGGTTAAACACTGGAAGCATCTTTCTGTCTAAATGAAGAAGAGAAGGGAGGGGGGGGGGGCTTTTTTTCAAGACCTGCACAGTGAGGTTAACAACATAGAAATGCGCAATACTTATTTTTGTGACTTCGCTCACGACGTAATGATGTTATGTTCATTCTCAAGGGCTTGATCTGAAAGATTTTTGTGCTTAGCTGTTATCGACCTTGTTTAATGTGATTTCTCGTCCGTTGAGGTATGCAAATTCCCCGCTAACGGTTCAACTGATATCATTTCGAGCGGGTGGTGTTGGCAACGTAATGAGACGTTCGAACCCCTTAAACACTGGGATCAATAGATACGCCTTATCGTCTGGGCAATTAAGGTTGTTGTCAGAGCCCAATGTCTTTTTTTTCACCTTTTTAGGTTTGGTGTGGGGATTGTACAGATTATTCATTATTTCTTATGCTGGAAAGTTACGTGATGCAAGCGTTAAAAATGTGTTCATGGAAAGTAGTGTGGGCTACACTTTTTGTAATCCGGTGAAAAACAGTATGAGATGATCTGTATAAAAAACAGTTTTCTGAAAAAGCTGTTAAGATTGCCGAACTCTTTAACAGCGAAAATGATTGACAAGAATAAAAGCAGTTTGAGAGCCAAATGTTCAGGACGGGTAATTAATTACATCTCATAGATGATTTAAACGTGATTAATTTGAATAAATGTCCAAGGATTGTACACCAACACGGTAGGGTTAGAAGCAGCTTGCTGTTATATATGAGTCTGTTACCATCAGACAGAGGTCTGATCGACAGGTTGACTGTCGCTATCATTATTACTAAATGGTATCTCTGTCACGGCATGGACCGCTCATCAAAGCTGATTTTATACCCAGGCACTTCAGCGAAATAATTCTTGCAAACTGGCAAACCTTAGACAGAATAGTACGACAGTGCCAAATTAACCGAATCTCTAATGCTACTTGATTCTGACCATCCAACGTATGAATCCCTGGTTTTTAATGAGTGTCATTTTCCCCCAGTATCATACTGACCCTCCCCCGCACCACTTAACAAGCATTTGAGTCAAAAGCCGGTAACCACGGGTCAGAAATTCAGAGATAGAATTAAAAGCAATGCAGTTGAACCTATTGTTATACCAAGCGAACTACCAAAGGGATTCCGACCGAATGGAGTAGTCCATCATGAACAGAGTAGAATTATAGCCCAGATAAAACATTACACGTCCTAATTTTCGTCGAGGAGTACCCATACACTTGGGCCCTGGTCGGGTTTTCTGTGGTGTAGGCGGCATGATTTACATTGTCGTCCAACATGACGATGCAATGGTTCATGAGACTGTTGTCGCCAGAAGCAGATCCGCAGATAAATCAACTTAGATACATGTCTAGTTCGATTCTAGTTTAGTTAAGGGCCATTACTTAGTAGAATTCTAACATATTTTTAACTATCATGCCAGTTAATCGCAGTTGTCCGAACGATTAGTTACTTAGCGGAACATTGATAATGTCAAACCCCACGAAAGGTATTATGCTCTTTATACTACTTTTTGCCAATGTGTTAAGAGCGACAAGGACAAGACATTATTATGAAGCGTAACAAAGGTAAAGTTAAATTAATGCGGTTACCACTATGATTACCCTATGAATAAATTCCTTACACTTGAGTGCCACTGTCGCCAGATACTTACCGTGGCATGAAGCTAAAATACTTGTTATAATGATCAGCTGTTCTACAAAAAAAAAACCAAAACCAAGAATAAAGGACAAGAGAGGCTCATTTGCCATAATAGACACTTGCCTATAATTTTCATATGCTTGTTCCTAACAGATTTTCCAGAACGACCTTCATGCAACCATGTCGTTGGGCAATATTCATGGGCCTGTAGAGTTTGGCAACAGAAATTATTGTGATGAAGAGAGCATCAATAGAGAGAATGGGTGGGTGAGTGTGAGTGTGTGAGTGCTTAGGCCCTAACGTCACATACAGAGAATGATGTCATGGCGCTATAATGCGAAGCTGACTTTTTTCTCAGCGTCCATAGACAAGTGTGAAACTCCCCATTTTATGACTTTTGGTATTTGTCTTTACAAATATACGGATTAATTAAAAAAAGATAAAGTGTCACCTCTTCAGTTTTTGACACTTTAGCTTGAAGTTAAAAGGACTTAAAACGTCTAATGTCAGATACCAGATACCATATAATTAGTTTTCATACAATATGGAATTTTTGTTTTCCTGTGTTACATGCATAGAAATGTTAGGAATCTGATGAGAAACGAAACTATCCAGACAGTGGTCTATTCTCATACAAGGATTTATCATTTTAAATAAATATCCAAGAATGCCCTAGGGAAAGGTAATTCAAAATTATTCATAAACACAGCTTTCAAGGACTAAGAAAAAAGATTTATTCTCGTCTCGAATTGTCAATTATCAAAAATACCTGAAATCTACAAATGCCACATTTCCCTAGATTAAGAAAACGCAATTATACAGATCTGAGACTGTTTTACACGGCTGACACAATGATGTCACCAATATCTTTCGTAATATGTTGTCATGGAAATTTCCTCAGGAGCAGTTAGCGACTGATATGTAGAACGGGACGCTGAAGGATAGTATTATGTGTTGAGATATCAGTGATTTTCTGTTAAAACAACCTGGACATGTATGTGTATGTATGTGTATTTGCTGTATCGTACTGAGTTTTGGCCTTGGTTTATGACCAGTGCGAGTTGTTACCCAATATCCGATTCCATTGCGGGCAAAAACCCTTGACATGTTTATTTGAAGAGCGACGCGGAATGAATTAATTTGTCATTATGAAAAACCACTGGATGACTTTCCCGAAAACAAAGCGATTGTTAGTGTCGATAACTTGTTAGTACAAAGGGATTTATTATTTTAGCCTTGTAATTACCAGAGTTGCATTTGTCAAAACTTGCAGAGCTAATTAGAGTGAAATTTTCACCAACGTTTACATGTAAATTGTAGGGATCATTGGGAGGCAGGGTACAGATAAAGTTCTGGCTTCAAAATCAGAGTCTCCTTTTCCATTTGCCATACTGACCAAAGTTAAGAGCAGCCTCCTCAGTAGCCGATAATGACTGGTTCCAAACAAAGCCGCCTACTTTGTGTTGTTGAGGAAACGATCGCATTCCTACCAGACAGACACAGGAATCAATTACTGGTGATACCTGTGACATTTGTCGTGGATCTCATCAACGACTCGCGCGGAAGCCGCTGCCTTACATGTAGAGGCCACACAACTTTACTTCTAAATGTACATTTATCTACATCAGAAAGAAAGGTTTCATCAACCGTATGAACTCACATATACGAAACATGGTTTAAATAAATCAAAAGCCTTTGTATTAGCCATCTGCTCCGCATTTGTTACCAATTAAGAACTTTTCACTGTGAAGAGAATTGGTCCCGAGCCAGTGAAACCTTTAACAGGTTTCAGGAGACAATTTGCTGATACCCAAGTAATTATCCTTTTAGGAGGGCCCGTTCATTGTTGTGTTTCTCACCATCGATGTTCACTGATCTGAAATGGTTTTAAAAACGTTCAATACTGGGATCTCACCTCAAAAAAAGGGCAACTGGATAAGCATGCTAAGTAAACATACATTTATTTATTTATTGACTTATTTCATTGATATTTTACATCGTGCTTACGAATATTTCATTTATACGAATAGCATTATTGTGGGAGGAAACGATATAAAGATGCAGAAGTCCTAAATGTTATACATTTTGTCTTTCACCCGCTATTTAAGCAGCCAATCTTCTGAAAGTCAAGAATGTAAAGACAAATCTTTTGACTGATGTTTCAAGTTTGACATTCTTTACTCCCTCGTTTCCGAATCTGGAGGTGAAGTTTTCATGGAACTGTTTAACTATACCGCAAACAATATGAATAACTTTTTTGCTCTTTCCAGCAAAATTGTGATAGTTTCTCAACGTTTCCTTAAATAGTCGTGTCATGCCATATTACCAATGTCAGGGTTTCTACAGCATATCTTCTCAGCCCGCCTAGAATCATTACTTTAGTAGATCTAGTTCTATCAATTGCGATTAGTTTTTATATAGCATCTGTCTTGTAAAGAATGATGAAAACTGCAAGTTGCTCGCTAAATGAAGATATACCTTTGCTGAACATACTGTACACATTCTAATAAAAACTCAGTCTTATCACCTTTGCCATTGTCACAAATCCTGACATATTTGTTATACCTGCAAGAAAGAGTTCGACACTGTCATATGAAGCCCGTGGCCTATTTTTCTGCTACAGGTAAACCCATCATTATAAAGGGCTAGTCCAGCCTTGAGAAATCAGGAAGTCTTATCCAATATGATTAATAATATTCAAGCAGTGAAAATGAATTTTTTTATGAAATTAATAGTAAAAAATCTGTAAACCTTGCCTCTATACAATGAACATATATGACGTACACCGAAGACCTTACAGATAGCTTTACATCATAAGCAATAAACAGTACACAGTGTACATCATTATGATAAGAACAATCTCCATTTTTCCCCTTAGTTGTTAAGATTTAACACATTGCCCAAAAATCAGTGGACGTCGTAAACCTATAAAGGAGAAAAAAGAGATTCGGCTCTGGTAACAACCTCATTCGCCCGGATCATAAGGCCTATCTATCGACCCCAATGCTTAAGGGGTTCAAACGTTTCATTACGCTGCCGACAACACGCGTAAGAAATGATAACAGCCGAATTGTTTGATGAGAGTTTGCATATTTGTTAGCATACTGTTAGGCAGTTGCCGGTAATGAGAATCTAAGGATAATTTGTATTTTAATATGATTATGCATTGGCAATCAGTAAATATAACCATTCCAAGTTGATTACCTATTTACAGAAAAATAATCAAAAACATTTGTAAGAGTTATGATAATGTCATGTTGCCCAATAGACTGATTAAAATCGTATTGTAAAGTCAGATACGGAGAATTGTTACGACTAGGCGGATTATAGTGGTGACTGTGGATTTGTTAATGGGTACCATTTGTTATTTTAATGAACAAAGCTAAATTCACAAAGTCTCTGGAAACATTTGTATTTTCGTATAATTTACTCGTTGACTGATTGGTAATTAACGACGTCCTCAAAAATATTGACTGGCGGCTTGGGATGATCTTGAGGTATCATGGCTTCGAAAAGAAAAATGATAATGGGAATCTACACTCTTTTTGTGGCCTTGTATCGAAGAATAATGTTAATGGATATGCGGACAGGGGGAAGTCTTAAAAACACAGCCATGTGTTGTTTGTGTAACATCCTGTTATGATGAATCACACGATACCAAGACTTGTAAGTGAGACGGAATGGATAACGCTTGAATAGAGCAGGGAACGAAGCGTTATGTCACGTCTGCTTTTTAATAACGCACGAGGTGTGATAGATAGATGGGTGGATTGATGAGTCCGGATTAGATGTTGGCAGCCTGCCTGTCTACCACTGGTTCATCCGGGAAGTGACACAGTCTCCTTTCCCCCTTACCCTCAGAGCTACATGCCAGAAACTTCAATGGTCACATCACCCAGAGCACAGTGGCCAGTGGTAATATATATTACCGGTTGTAATTAAACAAAGATTGGGACACATCTAGTTTTATTCCGTTTCGAAGAGCAAGTTTAGAATTTCTGGCGGATTACCGCCCTTTTTATTCAACACAAAAGGCATACGGTGTTGCGAAAGTTTGAAACATGGCAGTCTGATTCAATAGTGATAAAAACCAAATATGGTTGTCACACTACCTGTGCATCAGAATGTCATTTACATAAACGGGGATAGATACACCACAGGTAATGTCTGTATCATTTCCCGGCGGAAATCCCATGTAAGCGAACTTTGCCGTTACTGTATTACTGCTTGTCTGTTTAACCTGGACAGTTCGAATGCTACATACATAACCTGCCTTTCTCACAGTCGTGTGCATGTGTACTATTTCACACATCTGACTTTAAGCAAAGAACAGCTATGAGCATATCAAATTGCTCCTAAAATTGTTGACGGAAGACTGAACCGATACACATTCATCCGAACTCCTTCATCGCATGTGTTGATGGAGTAAGTAAATATTCTGCACACAATAATTGCAACGAGTTCTTGTTTTAAAAAAAGTACAAGAAATAGCATAACCTTAGTTACAGATATGGAAATACACATAAATGGCTGTGGTCATTTCATTCTGACGAACCTGGTAACTTTACAACTCATCTTTTCATCTGGAATTCTGACTAGGCCATTAATTATCCCATGCTAGAGAATCGGAAACACGATGTCGTGTCAACCGTACACCTATCCCAAGCCCGTATGACTAAAAGGCAAAAAACGCAATATCCGTAATTTTGCTTACTATGAATTCCTCGGTTTATGAATTATTTTAAACTTCTTGTAGACACTTTAGCCATGCATATGCACATTTTAAGACATAAAGAAGTTCTTACTAGGGCTGGACAACTTATATGCAAAACGCCTAAATGGGACCGATGGATCAGAAGGTTGATTTCTAAATCTCTTGAACAATGGTTTATTATTTACAAAATATACCCTTGCGCGCAACCGCAATAAACATATATTCGTTGTACAATAAAAAAAACATCAGCATTCAAAACGCCCATCTTTTCAGATTTCAGAATATATTGCACGATCTGTTTTGACATACTGTACAAATTGTCCAAGTATAAAAAAAACATTGTCTTTATCGCCAAGATAAATTCCCATTTCTCATTTCGTTTACTCCTTGAATAAAGAAAAAGAATGTATTGGAATTTAGTTTTAAATGCAATTCGTAAAGTATTTTATGACCCAAACTGTTTGAAAGAACTTTTAATGGATCAAGAAAGGACAGCGATGTAATTATGTTTTTTTATTGTTCTCTTCTGAAGGAAACCGATTGATCTCTTAGGTTTAACAGGTCTCCATTAACACATCCGCATGGAATCTCCGCAAGCAAGCTGGATAACGAGAACTTACACGGGTGTCACAGGTTAGCTCTTCGATATTCCCACAAATGGTTTCACCACCCCCCTCCCTCGCCCACAAAAAACCCTAACGCAAAGCACAGTGAAATATCAGCAAAAAGCATGACGTAATTTAGTACTTGAGGTCAGAAAAAGAGAATTAAAATTCTCAGCCCGTTACCTCGTCTTCAACAGATCTTAAACCGACCCATGGTAGAGGAAAGCAGAAATCACCACTATACACGAAAATAACACACAGCTGGAGGTCATGTAATAACAATTGTCAGGGCTAAATATGAAGTACCTGATTAAAAAAAACGATAAGCCTTAAATTTAAAGGTTAAAATGACCAATGGTTGTAAAGAGATCCTAATTTTATACACTGTGATAAAGAGATTTTATCACAAATAATGGTATTAAGTGGGTGTGCAATTTTACTTATATTCAAATATGCAGATATAAAGTGTATCAGGGTGTTCTACAGGGATTTCATAAACTCTGGTTCTTTTAATGTATATATACAGAGAAATTGTCCTTAACTATACTGTGGTCTGCATGGTCGCACAAAACGCAAAATATATAAGTATTTATTCATTTATTTAATACACGAAAGGCGGGCAGAGTCCGTGGGAAACCACGACTATCCACAGGTTGCACTTAATACATATTCATGTCATGTTGTGATCATTAGCTTTAATAATAGCATGTGTTAAAGTTCCTAAGAAATTCCCCATTGACCAAATGCTTTAATCCTAATTGGGTATCACCTTTGGCCGTGTGCCATGTGATACCTAATTACCAGCAATCTCCAGATCCCTTGGCCAAACGAGCCTCCCATAGAAATTACGACAAAAATCCTTTTCACGTACATGTCCGATAACTGTTCATATGCCTTTTATTTTTGCGGACGACCCTTTACACATAAGGTCTAAACCGTTGACATGTAAGGCAAATGATTAAATACGTATTAACTTTATGACGATGGTTCGAAACACGGAGTAGTCTCAGCCATTTTTCGGACATAGAATCTGTGCCATATCCCGAAGCTGTAACCCATAAAAAGGATTTATCAGGTTTTACTTAAAGCCACCTTATGTATAGCGCATATTCTGAAAATATGGATTTGATTCTCGATATTTATCTGCCTTTTGAGTAATGTTAGACAGTTTTTAAAATACCCATCATGTTTTGCTTCATTTTAGGTCTTGTCATTATCGCATCGAAAGCCATTTACTGTAAATCTGTAATTTTTTATTGATTGTTTTATTTGTCCATTGTATACTGATATATACTATGGATGGCGTGCAACTTGCAATTCAGTGATGTAAACCATGTGTGGTATTTTTGGCACGAAGGTACGACCAGAAGAACAAGATCCTCAGCTGAGCCCATTTGCTTCTCAACAATACCTCTGTGTGTACAAATCCCTGCATGACTGTGCTTCAATGAGATTAGGCACTGGGTAGAGCGATCCTGGTGCTGACTATTACTTGCTTTCCATCGGGTAATGAAACCTCCATGATCTATTTGCTGAAGGTAATTACTGTACATCATAGGACTGACAATTGCTGACATGGCTAATGGTGTGTTAAGTCTCAGGGTAATTAGTATCCTGTCTTGGCGTACTCCAGATGGTCTACTGTCAGTAAACAGGAGCAAGTGTCGAGAAGATGGTTAGGAATTGACAAAGACAACTGATAATTCGTTGATGAACAAATAAGGACAGTATGGCTCAGCAAAATATTTGTATTTGTGTGGAAGGAAGATTGAAAATGTTGGTAAAGAAACAAAATGGATCATTCGTGAATCATAAATATAAGGCTCTTGAAAGCTTGTAGTTTTGAACTATGCACGACATTGTACATGAAGTGCTTTGATTAAGTACCCTTTAAGGAACATTCAGCTGAGAACGTGTTATTAACGATATTTTATTCCGTTGATGCTACGATACTGATTCATGATTGCAAATCAGAATAATTGTTGGAGCTCTCTCGAGGTATGGTTTACATTAGAGAACACAATCTTTAAAAGTGCTACACAATTTTGTTTGCACCCGTCCACAGGGACCAGGGACTGCCACAAATAACCGATATTGTATGTTGCGTAAAATCCCGGAAAGCACCCGATACAGGGAAATCACTCTCACTGATTCCTGGACATTATGACACTATTACAAAATTTTCTGGCAACATAGATAGGTGTTGATCGAATCGTTTTGAATTTATTTCCAATTCACGATTTTAGTTAACAGACCAAATGTATTCAAAACAAATTCCATTAATGGATATCGTATGGCTCGAAGTTATTGAATGAAAACGTTATGTCCACACTTGACCCAAGGCATTCTTTCTATTGTGCTTCTAACAGATTTCCAGCCGACACTTTGTACTGGGAGCTGCAATGACTGGTCGACGGGCTTTGCTGTGCGCACAGAGATGTTGAATTTCGAAAATGTTCTGTATAAATAATATTGTCAGTTGTTTTTCCGATAAACTAGGTTAGCCAGTGGTGATAGCGAGCTATTACGAGGCGAGGGTGTGATTTATGATGAAGTGAGTGTGTATATATATAATCTCAACTTACAAGAACAACCGATACAAAGTTTGAAAATTCACAGTTATCCATTCGAAAATTAATAAAAAAATAAGCGTTTTAAATAACACGACAGAAAGGTACTTTACAACCTCACCAGCCTTTCAGCTGAGACAGGAACAGCACTCGATGAAAATTGAACAGGGTTTTTACCGGACTCTGTTTCTGTCTGGTTTCCTCCCACCATAATGCTGTCTAAGGACAGTGACCTAGATGTGGAATAACTGGAGAATATCAAATTCGTGTCTAGAACGCATGATGATATTGCACAGGTAAAGTATAAGAACTGAAGCTATGATGGGTTAAATGCCCTGTATTCTAGATCCCACTCGGTTTGCTAAAACTCGTGCATGAGGCCATGGTAATTGCCGTTGTTATAGTATCCAACGATCATGTGCATTTATTCTATGGTAGCTGTCTCCTTTTGTTACAGTCAAAGGGGCCACTTAATAAGTTATCTGCTGTCTGACGGCTGCTTTGTTGTCTCCTGGATAATAGACAACTCCGTCACCAACCTACATATTCGGGGATTTCGAAGTATTCGATATAAGCAAACATATGGTGCTCTCTGTAAGATAGGATAACAGGAATTGTCAGCTCTCGAGACGTGAAGCACTCGATGAACGTAACACCTGCCGAGAGGACACTTCCTGATATTCCTTCCCACAGCATGAACCATCTGTAAAACATACTTCTGAAACAATAGGGACGGAATCTGGAACACAGATTTTCATTGCTTAGTGGAAAGATCTGCCAGCAGCCTTCAAATGGTCGTGGGTTTCCTTCTGGGATCTGCTGGGTTTCCTCCCACCATACTGCTAGCTGCCGTCGTAGCAGTGAAATAATTTCGAGGGCAGCGTGAAACATGAAACAAATAAATAAATAAATACATAAATAAATATTATTATTTCGTTCCATCTAAATAACCATCACGTCAAAAAACAACATACTTACTATTGATCGCTAAACATCATCTATTGACTATTAACACATGAGGTAACATGTTGTGACTGAACGAGTGTTTTCTGAGCATGTTCAGTGTAGTTTTGCTTCATATGTAAACCATTCTGTAACTGGCTGTGTTTAAGATGTATTTTGTCTTTATACATGTAACTTTGTGGTTGTAAGACATCGTCTTTTAAAAAAAAAAGTTCCCATGTGCCTGGTTAAAGGTATGATTTTTGGTTTTGAAAACAAGTAGGCGGCAAGTTTTCTATAATATTGTATGTTTATTGATAATCTCCAGTCATAATCACCATCACGAGAAGATTAAACGCCATCAGTTTTTTTAGGTCAGATGATTGAGTTTCTATCAATGTATTCCTATTAAATGAAATGTAAGATCGGACCCGATAGCTCAGCTGGAAGAGCGCCCGCGTCTAGACAAGCTGTACTTGTAAATGTCCTTATACGTCCGGTATCTAATTGATTTCTTTTAAAATGAGCATTATATTGGACCTTTTTACGGCAAATACCGCATGAAGGAAATAGACGGAGTAGTAGAACGAAAGTGGAGATTCGGTTCAGTCAAAAGCGCCACTTGTATACAACCATTGTGTCTTCTGACAGTGTGTAATGTAGAAATCCCCTTATCCCTCATAGGCTGACAGTGTTGCCACATGCAATGTGCGTTAGAATATATCGACATATCGTGTAGCACCATGATTGTGTACCTTTGCCTATAAAATTGCATTCAGTTCTCGTTAAACATGTAAGCAAAGCTTCTATTCGCTTAACGAACAAATTTACGTACCAAATAAACGAACGTATGACAGTATATTTTCTTCGCTGATAATGAGGTATGAATTTTTCTTCGGTGATAAAATGTTATAAGTTTATCTTCGGTGATATCAAGGCATGATTTCATCTTCGGTGATATTAAGGTATAATTTTATTTGTCACATGTAAGAAATATAGAAAAGCATGAAGAGAAGGAATGTTTTTTTCTGTCTTTTCATTCTTGAGATTTTACTGTAGGCTAAATACTTCTGCACCCCGTTGTCTACCAACAGTGTACATGTATATATAATAAAATTACTTTATGGTTGCTAATTCGATGCGTCCAGCTCCGAGAGAGTTTCAGCTCTTACTTGTAAGAGCCCTTTGTCAAATCTTTTTTCTTCCGCTCACAGCATCATTGGTGTTTGCCATTTAGCAGAAAATTAGATTTTTGTTTTGTCATGTAAATTGCACGGGCAGAAGTCCGCTGGTGAATCAATACCAAAATACCGAAATATATAAAAATGTGTTAAAATGAGACACGTAGAACTAAAGAAAGCAAGCCTTTTATAAGTACTGCAAAGATTGTCGCAAGTCTCTTGCCAGAGCTCTAGTTAATATGATCGTCTTGATAGAATCCAGCTAAGATCACAGTGCACATGTTGAATGTCACTATGTGCGTATCTTTTTCTGAACTGGAAGGCTAATGGAATAGACATTCGTGGCTACGTGGTCAAATATATCCGCTTGTTCACAAAATGTAATCCAAGAGCACATGACTCCATGCCCTTCATCAATGAGGACACAAATTCATATGAATTTAATGTTAACCGAAACATTAGTTTGTATTTTCATATATTTATATAAATTGACTAACATTTAATTTTAACAAGAGAGGTTTGAAGCAATATTCTACCATATTCCCTTCACAAACAACTTACACATTTGTTTAAATTCCGGAGTTTCTGAGATTCAGATGGAAGACTATCACCTTCTTGTTATGTTAAATTACGGCCGTGCAAAAACACGTTTTTATCGGTAATGGTAAAATACTGTCTGTGCTTTGAAACCGTTTGTACTAAACCGATAATCCGATAAAGATCCACAATACTATACCGGTAAGTAAAATCATGCTTGACTTAGTTTGATTGTATTCGCGTCACCATATACATGTAAAATTAAAGATTTATGCCAGTTGCATATGGGATATATGCATTTATTTTCTTACAAAGTATCTTATATCAGGACAAGAACACAAACCAGTCCCTCCCAAGTCGAGTTATACATGTACCAAAGACATCAAAAATGGTACTTGCGGCTACCTCAATTGGCGCTCAGCATAGAGAGGCCAGAGCAAAGAAACAGGGCCAGTGTCAGTATAATGTGACTGGGTGGAGTGACATGTCTAGTGTCTTCGGCATGATACTTCAGTGGAGGCATCACATTGGCAGCTTGGACTCCTGCCATTCATTCATTCATTCATTCATTCAAACCCGTTCCTGAACATTGGAGGCATTTATTTTCCAGAAATGATAAGTTAAATAAGCATGGTATTGTGTTACTTACATCGTAAATTTCCACTGGATCAAAAAACTATTTAAGCGTACAGGCGGAAAATACACATTTCCTCACTTGTTTTCCACTGTGTGAGAAAAGATGTGAAATTGTCAAGGCTTTGTATGAGGTGCAAATTTAAATTGACCTCACGGTCTTTCATTCCTCGTGAAAATTGTAATGAGATAAGGAAAGACAATTACTAATTATCTAAATGACGGCCAAGGCAATTAAACAAATATCATCATGACAACGTTTTGACAGATTTGTGTCTTAAATAATTAATACGAGGTGTTTATCTTGAGCTTGATAAAGTGCCAATCTCTCATCTGGTCAATGTATTTATCAACAATCCCGGAATCCTCCAAATCAATTTTACATATGTAACAAACCAAGAGGATAATTTCTGGCGTAACACCATCTTCATGACTCTCAGTGAAGAAGAAAGATATAAAACGTTTTTCTTTTCCAGAAAGGGACAGAAATAGATTGTTTCTGCTCAGCTCAACACGGATGTTTCAAAATGTTGACCAACTCCGATAGCACAGTAGGTAGAGCTCCGTTTCGCGAGCGGTAGATGCAGGGTCAATCCTGGGTCGAGTCACACCTCAGACCTTAAAAGAGAAAGTTGTAATGTCTTCGCTAGGCGTTCAGCATGAAGAGGATAGTGCAACGACTGGTTGACCCGTATCAGTATGATGGCTCGGGTGGAATGGCTTACTTGCCTTCGGTTAGGCGTCTCAGTAAAGCAGCACTTAATAAAAGAGTGGCCGAAATGCGTCCTGTAACAAGGAGGTACATTACATGCACTGTAAGGATTCCTTCGTCGTCATATGACTGAAAAATAGTTAAGTACGACGTTAGACCCCAAGCACTCACTCACTCAAAATGTCGATTTTTAGTTCACAGAACCCTTGCCTGATCAGAATATATGTGATATAAAATCTTGGTTGACTTTCATAACTGGACATATTACGATTTTTTTCTAAAATCATGGAAGTATTTCATGATAATGAAACGGGAATCTAAACTAGGGAAACAGATAAGGGCAGAAAAATCTGCAGCCCGTGATGCTGATGAGGCAGGCGACCCAACACATGCCGACCAAACCTGTCACGACTGACTGGTGTTCTTGTCCCCACCTGTTATCCACAATATAATCTTTAATCGGTGGAGCAATCAAGTCTCCTGCAAACCGATCGATTCCTCTTGTCGACACGACTCCTTGGGGGTAGCAAGAAATGATTTATGTGCTTTACGGTATTGTTTAAAATGTGGAATATGGTTTTCATGTTCGTCTACTATTTGCTTTAGGAAATTGGCACTAATTTACATGCCAGATGTTCCCCAAAAGTGTGTTAATATTTGCGGCTAAAAGCGAACGCTCTGTGTGTGAATATCTCTCTCCAGGGATCATGACATGAGGTACAATATATACAAGGGTACAGAAATTAAACCTCGCCTGAAATTGAGCGAAGGCCATATGAAGCAGACACCCTGGGAATCTTCATTTACTGTATCGAATATAAGCCTGTAAACGCACAATCCAATCTAGGCAGGTTCCTGTGACAGGGTTAAATTGTAATGTATCAAATCTGTAAGTCTCTAAGGGAATGTAAAATAGTAGCAGAGCGAATTCACAAAAGCGAGATTCGAGCAATTCTTGTGAAACAGAGATTTACAACAGATATTGTCCCTCAAAAAGTCATGTAAATTCCGACAAAAATCTAGACTCATGACAGTTTCGTAGAAGGGCACCATCAAGCTTTGGGAAATGAGCCAGACCTAACGGTGCAATTGCGGTTGGTGAATCTTGGTGCTAAACCCATATGGCTCTATTAAGGAACCACCACAGCTTATCTGGAACCCATACCGGCTGTGGTACCACTTAACCAAGGGTTGTAGGAGCAGGAGAATATCCCATCTCAATCAGCCATAAAGGACATGATTCAACGATTTGAAGAGAATTTAACGCCATTAGAAAAGGCACAGGCCGAAAAACTACTTCAGAAGTACAAACATGTGTTTGCATACGCCGACGAAGCCCTGGGACGCACGGACGTCGTTCAACACACAATAGACACCAATAGCGCTAGACCGCTAAAGCAACCGCCAAGGCGAGTCTCTCCTCTAGTAAGAGCATAGATAAGTAAACAGGTCGACAGTATGTTGGAACGCGGCATAATAAGGTCGTCAAATAGCCCTTGGGCTTTCCTCGTTATACTCGTTAGAAAAAAAGATGGTAGTCTTCTCTTTTGTGTGGACTACCGCCGGTTGAACCAGGTGACAGTCAAGGACGAATATCCTCTCTCTAGAGTGGATATGACACGTGTGCCACAACACACGCTGCGTAAATGTGGACCACATAAGCTTTGAACCGCATGGTATTAACAACAACAGGCAGCGCTTCTGCAACGTAGGTCGCTGTCTGGGTCATGGGCAGTATGCAAGGTGCATGCTGCATTTAAGATTAAACAGGTTTGTTTCCCCTCATTAAAAATAATAAACAAACAGATGTGTCAGGTTTTGCTCAATTTCCGTATTTATTTATTAATTTCTTTCATAAGCGACAGCAGCACTGACAAATTATATACAAAACTTGCGGTTACAAATATCTAGCGTATGTGTGATCTGCTGGGGTGTTGTCCAGTCGTCCCTTGGCATAGTCAGTTTCCTCTTCTGGATTTGAAAGCCCGAACTGAATGTGCTCTTGGAGTTTTCTGGCTCTATTGCAGAGTGATCTCCCCTTAACTGTCTGTTGCTTCTTATGAACTTTGTGGTACTAGTTCTTTCGATTCCAGCCAGACAGAGTGAACTGTCACGGAGAACGAATGCACAGATGGTCAGAATGAAGTCTGTCGTACAGCACCCTGTAGCTATGTCAAAGTGTTCGTTTTGCGTCAAGATATTGAACTCTCCAGAGGAAGTGGTAGAGCATATATGCCAAACACCCCAAAGCAGAAACATAGTTGCGTGCTGTGTAGCTACTCGTCTGGCCGCCTGTCAGATGTACGGAGAAATGTGGATAGGCGACATTCCAGTCTATCACCGATGTGGGATGGGAAAATCAGGGAAGCCACAGCTGAGGTTCCCCATGAGGAGGCCCACTCGCCCCAGCCCGGTGGTCACACCTAAACGACCGGCAAATCAAGAGAGCAGTTCGCGTGGCACACCTGTCTTGTTGGAGGACAGAGCGTTGCCAATACCAGACGAAGCCTGCGGATCGGCCAGTGAGGCCAGTCCGGCTGGCGCCAACATCCACCACTAGCCGCTGCAGAGACATGTCTACCCAGACAGGACTAGAGATGAGTGACAAGTCTATCCAGTGAAACGGGGTCAAGAGGAAACACACGAAGACCGAGGAATGGGAGGAGTATGAGTGAACTTTGTAAATTTTGAAAACTCAAGGTGTAATTACCATTATCATTGATTACTGAATTTGAATATTGTCTTGCTACGATAGCATTGCCCGAGCCAGCCTCTCGACGAGACTGATTTAGAGGCGTGGGTAATGTTATATTTCTGTATTATTGTTAAATGTTTGTTTAAGAAGGCTATCGGAGCTTATCGCGCCAGCTTCTGTCCTGATTACGAGGGCCGGACCGTGTGCTCACACCTGTGCGTGCGAGTTACCTCTCTGTATATATCTTCTATAAACTGTCGCAAACTTATCCTGTGTGTTCTGGTTCGTCTATCAATATTGGGAGCCCCTGATCGAAACAAGTCTGTCCCTGGGGATTAGGCTTTATGGACGATCTTTATAATATTGTGTTACCTGGGTCCGTAATATTAGGCCGTACTCAAGAATATTTCAATTATAGGACGGCGACCAGCATTATGGTGGGAAGAAACTGCTGACAGATCTTCCCACTTACGGCCGGAGAGGAGGCCAGTAAGAGCTGGACTTGAACTTACAGCTAACCACCTCAGCCACTGAGGCTCCTTCAGTTGTCTTTTTGTTACTTCAGTTCATCAGCTTTTTTCCCTAGATCGACATTGGTCACCATAGTTATCTGTTTTTGTTGTCGTTTTATTGTTGAATGTATGACCATTGGTGAAGTTGGTAATTTAGAATTTAACAAAGCAAGAGATGTACGAAGTATGCATGGCTGTGATCTCGGCTTAGGATTGAGAATTGCCCCTATATATTGTCCCTGACCCGGTGTCAGTATAATATGACTGGGTGAGGTGTCATGCCTGGTGTCTTCGGCATGATACTTACATACATACTCATACTCTCAGGGTTTGGTAAGACTATACGTACATATTCCTTTGCTTTACAGGCAACGGGGATAAGACGGACGTCAGATCGACATTCAGACTGACATCTCGATCTGCCACCAACCGTTAGATTCCCATTTCAGCCATGACATGTCAGTCTAAACCTTCTGATTAACGAAGTTCGTTGACTTCGTCGATGCGACAGTCAAGAAAACCCCACCACTGACTGTTGGCTTACGGAAATCGCATGACGAAGTCAATTTACTTGAGTATCCGCCGGTGTATGTTAGGCATATCAGAAATTAATTAAACTAGTTTTCCCAAATTTGTCTCATTTTCTTTATTACTCTCCCTTGTCGCCTGTATTTGGTGAAAATCAACTGCTGACGGCTATTTTGTGAACGTTTGCCCAGTGTAACGTTTGTTAGGGACCAATTCTCGTCATATCGTCACACGTGAGAGTCTTCGTCGGTCACTTGTAATGGTCGCATTGTCATCTCGGTCACCCCAGGACTCCTGTAAGACATTTAGCCTTCGCGTTTAAGTGAAACATTCTTCAGTATGACGTTTCACAACCGTAGATAATAAATAAACTAAAAACTATCGAATCACATTTTGACAGTGACGAATTACTTTTGGCCACAGGCACCAAAATGGTATGTACAACATTTTAATGTTATTACAGGCTTAATATTTTCCATGCAGGTAAAGCAAACCCGTTCTCCTCAACACCTGGATCTTGTTTTCTTAAGTCACTTTGGGCTAATACTCACAATTTTTATCTTCTTTACTAAAGACATTATTTGTTGGTGACCAAGCTTGATTGTAATTGTACCACCACAGTTCAGAATTATCAACCTAAATTATATTTAGTTGCTGAATGGAGTTTGGCTTAGATTATATTTTTGGCTAAATCCCGGAAACGGTGTGGGCGTTAAAGGGAGACTCACACAACTGAGATGATTGTTTTCCTCGTGATTTTAGGGGTGGGTCGGGCTCATTAAGAGTCGGAGGAAAACAGGACATCTGACCAATGACTAGTCACGTAATCCTAATCCTACTCAACTCGAAATATGCGCGACAAGATGGGTCAGTGAATGGTTGAATCAAGCTAATGATCTATTTATCTGCGAAGGAAATGATCAAGGGACTGTCAGACTGCTTTAGACAAACGCTTCAGGGTACACCTCGTTTTGACTGTATTTTCCTTGTGCGTTCGCAGAAGTACAACTAATGCAACTGCTAAGGTTATTCCGCGAGGACATAAACATGCTAAAAGGCAAAACAAATATATATATATATATATATATATATATATATATATATATATATATATATATATACAACAAGTCCTCCGAACGTATCAACACATTTTATTACAGAATGACTGAATTATGTAATTTAAAAATATCACATGTTTAATGAGTAGTTTTTATTTCGGCCACATGTGCTAATTGCAATAAATATGGTCTTTATCCGAAGCACAGTGGAGGGACTTTGCACAGAGGGTTTTGGACTTACATTTGCTTTCATTAAAGTACATGTATATCGAATGCATTCATTTAAAGCTATAGACTGTTTCGTTGGGTTGTCTCTGTTTGATACATCGGTTGCACTCCTTCAGTAAATTTGGTTAAATGGTTTATTGTGTTTCTGGTGTGAAAAGGAAGTTGTTTTCTCTGATTGGAAACCGGGTGGAAATGAACATGCTTTTGTGGCTCCCAGACGGTTTTACTGCACCCTCGCTAGTTAATCGTCCCATCCAAGGAAATCTCATTTTCCACAACCTTGGATAAAGCTCTTTGTGATAACCACGTCTTGGAGAGATCCTATGTTAGCCTTATAGTAGGTCTGTATAATTATTGTGTCCCTCAATATCCTGGTCGTGACTGTCCCTGCAAAGTGACCTTCATCTTAATATGACCTTGATGTACCAGACAACTCAGAGTTGTCATATTGTCCCTGCACCATACTTACAACACCGCCGTTAATAGTGGTCGTCGTGACGTATTTCCTAATAAACAGCATTTTCCTCTTTCGCGGCGGACAGTTGTTTTTGACTGAACATGACAAAACTAGCAACAGTCTTTGAATGAAGTAGTTACCTAAGATTTTCGAACAATTGATTGTTCTTGATCTTCTATTTTAAAACATAAAACATGTTTTATTTTCAAAGATGTAAAATGAGATAGCAAAATCAACCTATCTCCGAAAAGAATGAATGCAATAATGCTATGGCTTTCCCATGTTTTTGCGCATTCAACTGTACCGGTGAAAACATCTCAACCCCCCCCCCCCCCCCAGAAAGTCAGTTAATGCCATCGCACGATTATATAATTAGTCGTTTATCTCACTTTGCGTAAATTCCTTAAGTGAAACCAGATGGGCTTTTTCCTGAAAAGGAAGGCATACCTTTTATTCACACCAGTTACATGCATGGCCTTAAAAAGTTGCTGCCATTCAAGGAATATCGAATTTTGCTTTAGCGGATGTAATAGCGAATTATTCAGCTCAGCTATAGAGATGAAAAGAGGCCATACAGTCGGGTCTTGGAGACCTGTTAGCAAAGTGATATTAATTACGGGAGATTATATAATCATTCGGAAATAACCGTTTTACCCTTCAGGTGGGAAATATTTTCTAACCATGAAGACAACAAATCCTCCTGAGATCAAAGGTCATCAGTTTTGATTAAATAATTCAGTAATTAGCAAATCACCATATTTTAATAAAAAAAAATTCATAGTGACGATTAAATCGTGTGATAAACAGGGATTTCCTTTAATCCTTTTTACAGATTTAAAGTACCTTCATTTAACCAAAGGGAAATATTTTATATGTATAAATGTATTTAACTCTAATTCTGGGTCAAAACTATATTCGCCGACGTGTATCATCTAGTTACAGCGTACATGTACAATGAGAAAACTTCTTATTTACGTCGATTCTCACAAAAGGCAATGATTCTGTATACTGTATTACACGCTCGACTACACATGTCGAGTAATCGTGTGTTTTATAACAACTGCGTACCACTGCGACAAAGCTTTTGTCTAAGCGATCACGCCAAACTATACTGCAGTAAATATTTTTATTTGTTTCTTCAAGTAATGCGTATCACGTTGTGTATGTATCATGTTCAATTCTGGATTCGTCATCAGATTTATATTTCAAGACAACTGAATCAGTAAACCACTATTGTCTCTCAAGGAAGCCTGACGTCGTAAGGTGCAACGAAAGAATAGCAATTGATCATCATCCATACGCACAAAAATAAAACATTTAAAAGACTCCCACTCCTAAAATTTTACAATGACGAATTATATGATCAATGATGTTGATCACACAAAAAATCAGTTGAAGCCTGTAAAAGCAATAACCTGTTGTGATGAAAACACCGTAAAAATTTTTAATTATCATATTGTAACAGAATTACATATAAGTACTGTTTTGCACAAAAAGTGGGTTTTGTAAGTATGAAACTGAAGAGTTCTTAAGGACATTTATGGTTATACAGGTAGCTTTGGCAAATACACAGTATTGGTATGGTAAAAAAGAACGTACACTCAAAATATAAATCTGTTAATTCTGTTAACAGTCTGAGTGATGCTAGAATGTATTATGCTAGAATAATCTGTTGCAATAGCAGAATACATTCTAGCATCACTCAGGCAGGAGACTTTCTGTTAAAATTAACATAATACTTTTGGAGTGTATTGCTCCTATGCACCTCCATCTAGTCTTTCATTCCTCTACTCGGACTTTAGATCATCTCATGAGTTATGGTTTCAGTCTTTATAGAGAACATTTGGGATGCGCGTGACAGTCGAATACAAGCACCGGAGTCTTGCACTAAGAACATCGGCACTTGTGGAAGATCTTCTTTAAGTATATCCGGGTTGTTCTTGCAGAAACATAAAATGGTACGCTGTTGACATCAAGAACATAGGAAACCATCATGGAACATATATTTTCAACCTGTCTTCATGATACAGCCCATGATGACTAAAGCAGTTCTTCCATTGCGTGGAACTATCACAATCAAGATTTTGTTTCAGGAAACTTTTATTAATACTTTGTTGCTTGTATAAAATGCACGTCTGCGCCCAAATCCAATTACTTGGGTTCGGCATCAATAGTTTTTCGATAACATCATGTACACTGCTCTTTATTTAAAACAGAGCCCTACATGGTTAGTAAAACATACTATTCAGCTCAGACTAACAGGATCCGTATTTTACTTATATGTACAGGCAGACATACCGACTTAAGAGGGAAACATATACTGGTATATTACACATGCTTCACAATTCACTCAGCACATCAGAATTGCTTCGTATTAACAACGTTGAACATCAGGTAACGCTAGTTATTGTAATCCACGAACGCCAAAATTTCTTTAGTATAAATGGAAACCAGCATAAGGCGTGGATTCTGTCGTAGGTACCACGTCCAGACATACCTAATTAGGTGCTTTATTCTCTCAGCTTGCTGAACAGTTGTCGGGATGGAGCGCCATTTGGAGTAGTTACGCTTCTGTGGCTGGTAGACAGGTTAATACCACTCAGTAGCTAATCACATTCACACACGGCACCAGCATTCCACAGTGGATACTAAAACCTTCTGTGACCATTTCCTCAAATCCGTTACACATTGGAAAATCGGAATGTTTGGTGTGAGGTACAGACAAGGTTCAATACGGTGCTAAAAGGGCGCATTTCCTCCTGGGAAATACTTATAGAAATTTAGTTCCGTCATTGTCATCCCGCGATGCACCGAATTGCCCAGACTTTAGGGAGACTTTGCGAGATCCGTTATTTCCGGTGACATGCTTATATGATTAGTTTTACAAACAAATCTGGATTGAATCCAGTATAGGTCAGTGACAGCATCCTCCGCTTTGGGGGCAGTCAGCAATGATATATGTGCTTGGAATTCCAGTATTGTTTTTAAAATTTGGATATAATTTTCATGGTTTCATGTTCGTGTACCATATGGTTAAGGAAATTTGCATCCCAGATGTTCCCACAACGTTTGTTGGTACTCACTGCTACAGGCGAATAATCTGTCCGAGCATAACTCAGAACTGTCTCCATTACCGAAACCATCACGTGCGTTGTCTTAGTTCATGACGTAACAGGTAAAATGCAATGCATAGCAGATAAACCTTTCATCAGTTTGAGCGAGGGCCATATTCGGCCATGACATGGACGCAGAAGAAATCTTCACATACCTACTCAATTTAGAGGTACCTGTAAAATATATAATTCAATACAAACAGATTTGAAATTGCAATCAATCAACCCCCTAAAAGGAATATAAAGTAACGACGCAATTAAGCCAGAAGGGCGAGGTTAGAACAACCTTCAACCTTACAAAATTCGAGATTGATGACAGTTTCTCAGAAGAGTTTTACCAAACTTTGGTCAAATGGTAATTGGGCCATCAGATCGATTTTAAAGATTCTTGTTGCGGTCGAGGAACAGTACTTATTTATTTATTTATATGATTGGTGTTTGACGCCGTACTCAAGAATATTTCACTTATTTCACGGCGGTCAGCATTATGGTGGGTGGAAACCGGGCACATCCCTGTTGAAACTAACGACCATCCGCAGGCTGCTGACAGACCTTCCCACGTACTCGAGGAACAGTACATGAATGTCTGATTTGACGGATGAATTCCAAATATGTGTACAGGGAATTTGTACATCCTCTAGCTTTGAGCCAGGAATTTGTAGATTATCTAGCTTTGTGCAGGCAAATTTGATATTATCTAGTTTTGTGCAGGCAAATTTGATATTATCTAGCTTTGTGCAGGCAAATTTGATATTATCTAGCTTTGTGCAGGCAAATTTGATATTATCTAGCTTTGTGCAGGCAAATTTGATATTATCTAGTTTTGTGCAGGCAAATTTGATATTATCTAGCTTTGTGCAGGCAAATTGTAGATTATCTTTGAGCCAGGAATTTGTAAATTATCTAGATTTGGGCAGAAAATTTGTAGATTCTCTAGCTTTGGGCAGGAAATTTGTAGATTATTTACCTTTCAGTGTTTGTTGGGCCTGGATAAAAATAAGCGATCCACTGAACTTTGTTCCGTTTACGCCGTCTTACATGTACGTTTGTGGAAGACTGTTTGCTTCATCTGTCACTTGCTAAATATGTATAAATAAATTTGTAAATTATCTAGCTCTGGACAGGGAATTTGTAGATTCTTCGGTTTTTGGGCAGGGAATAAGTAGATTCTTTAGTTGCCCAAAACTACGAATTTGTACATTCTTCACCTTTGTGCAGGGAAATTTTAGATTATGTATCTTTGTGCACTGGATTCTTAGATTCATTGGCTTTGACGGGGAACATGTTGATTCTCTACCTTTGGGCAGGGCAGGGAATTTGTACATTATCTAGATTTGGGCAGGGAATTTGTACATTATCTAGATTTGGGCAGAAAATTTGTAGATTCTCTAGCTTTGGGCAGGAAATTTGTAGATTATTTACCTTTCAGTGTTTGTTGGGCCTGGATAAAAATAAGCGATCCACTGAACTTTGTTCCGTTTACGCCGTCTTACATGTACGTTTGTGGAAGACTGTTTGCTTCATCTGTCACTTGATAAATATTTTTGTAGGCTCTCCGATTTCCTATACACAGAAAACGCAATGCCATCGTATGAGTAAAAATTCTTTGAGTATGTCGTTAAACATTAATCAAATATTTAATGTTTTAGAAGAAATATAGAAATACCATGTGGTCTATATTGTCCTTTGTTTTGCAGGCCACAGAGATACAATAAAGTGTAATGTAATAAAGAGTAGAGCGGTTTTTTCCTTCTTCTTAATCATGGTAGATTGATTTTACATGCACTTATGAATGTGCTCGAATAACATGTGCCAATGTCAAACGAATTGCATCATTTTAAATTTCCATTTAAATCTATTGACTATGGTGTTGAATTTCCTCTCATAGGTACATCAATGATTTTTTAAGTTTAGTGTTGGGGAGAAAATATTACCGTGGTTCCTGATCCGTTTTACTAAACGATCGAAAGTTAATCGCCCTACCAATGGGAGTGTCATATGCCAACACCTATGATAAAGCCTGTTGTGGTAATTACACCTTTAATAGCTTCAATGTTAACACTAAAGTAGACCCATAGAACTATTGTGCCAAACAATATCTTGCTAGTGTTTGTCCCTGCAAAATGACCTTTACAGCTGTGTGACCTTGATGTACCAGACAGCTCAGAGGTGTTGTACCGCACTTTCATCATACTTATCAAACCGTCATTAAAAGTTCTCATCGCACAAGGAAGGGTTAGATATTGCAATGAAATACACACTCCGTTCTCGCGTTGGCCATTTTTTCGCTGAACGCAATGTTAGCTACGGTGTTTAAAAAAGTTGTTGTGTAATAGTTTCAAATAATTAATAGTTTAAATTGTCATGATATTATATTTTATCAGGTACAGTATCATAGTAAAATAGCCAAACCTACCTATAAGCAAGCTGTGTATAAAACATGTCGCAAGAATCGTTATACCTATGTTTTTGCCTGTTAGTCTTGGTACCGGTGAAAACATCTCAAACTGCTTGAGAATATCTGTTAATGCATGGGAGGCATACCTTTTCTTCAGACGAGTTACCATGTATGAGTGGAAAAACGTTGCTGCCGTTTAAGAACAGGTATTTCAGAAAACAGAGATATAATCAAGTTCAATGTGACAATTGAAGGGAATTTTTTCTGCTAAGGTTTAGGCCATTGTAAAGTATATTTAATCCAGTAGGAGATAAAGTATAACTGTGTTTATTTGTTTCTTTTCACTCTCTGTAAAGTACTGTCATTTAACACCTTATATGTACTCATTGAGAAGCAATGTGAGAAAACTTCACTTTCATGTGGGTTGCCCCTGTAAACAATCGGTCTGTTTTTACCAAAAAAAATGAGTCACATCTGTCCGATTCCACATGTCTGCTTTATAAGAACTGCCTACCGCTACACTGAACCCCATCCGCCCTCTTACAGATTCGGGCATGTAAACTGACGAGCACACTTCCGAATGTCAGTCAGTTAATCATTCAATACGAGATCCTCAGAATCTATATCTATCTATATTTCATAACGAGCGAATTGAGGGAATCCTCGTAGAAAAATAAGCTGTTAGTGCATACCTAAAAATAAACGTTTTATAATACTTTAGGGGACAGTGCACTTAATCCTGGATCTTTCAGCATGACAGACCATGACCTTTCTATTATCATGGAAAACTGCTGATTGCTTCTCTTGTATGAATCGGTGAGTGGCATTCAAGAAACGATAATCAACTAAGTATATATGGGTGTTGGATACATTTGTTTCTTTTAAAATCGGGCATTTTGTATATACAGAAAGACACATTAACACCAGATCAAATCAAACCACGCAGAATAGGGTATATCCATAATGATGAGATATTTCTCAAGCATTTTCCACGTAAAATACAGCCGATGGTGAAAGTGATGACATAGAATTACAGTGTATCTACTTAAGCTTAAAAGGATTTCTTGTAACGCATTCTCTCATACCCTTAATTGTTTCGCCTATTTTATTATACATGTATGTCCGTAAATGTTAACACGACCATTTAAGTCGAAAAGGGATTTTACATGAAAGAAGCTTCTTTGTGTCTTTTACTTGTTATTGTTTTTAGAAATAAGTCAGTGTTGGAAAATTGATTTTCATCGAATGCCTATTGCATTGGCACCATGGATGGTATTTCTTGAAAAGCTTGTCCCTGTGGTGGATGCAGTAAGACAACTGCTGTTAGCCACGTGTGTCTTTGTATTATACGCATCTTTTGAGAATCACTTTAATGACAGGCGACAGAAATAAGTATAAATTTCGGATCAGTTATTTCATTGCTGGAGACTACTTTGCCAATTGTAAGCACATAGATACACTGAAAGATTAAATAAGCAAACACTGACGATCACGAGCTGTTGCTTAGGAAGTCAAAGAAACCATGTTTCTATGAAAAAAACACTGTTCCTTTCTGTAATTTAAATGCACAATTATGTCTAATTACCCCAGAGACCCACCTGCCGACATAGATAATGGAAGAGTTATATGTTGGAATATCAGGATTCCTTTGATGTTTCTCTGCGTTTTTACCCAATTTACGAAAAAGCCTGTTACGTTGAATGCATGCAGTAAATCTATCTACATGACTGCAGTAAATAGTGTAGGTTTCTTTGTGAAGTAGTATATATAATGATCTTTACTGATTTAGAGCGCTGCAGATCGTACAGGCATGTAAGTAAGGACACACAAACGTTTGTTTGCCATCGCCTTAGCTAAACGTATTATAAACACATTTACTCCTTCTATTTATCGGCCTTTATGACGTTTTGGCTAATTAGTTTCTGGTCCTATAGGGATGCTACAATGGATTTCCAGTTTTCAGTGTCAATGATTAGTGATAAAGATGACTTCCTGACAATAGGTTCTTTGAAGTTTCTGATGGTGTGTCTAGAATCAATGCGAGGACACGTTTCTTCCAACTAACTGAGCTCAATGTGCGATGCATAAACAACAATAGCACATAACACTAGGAATTCCAAACTAAACTGTCTGCTGGAGACGCTGACTAATATCACATACAACCATACAAAAGATGGTGCATATGTGCAACAGAATGTTAAGTTATATTCAGCTATTTAAACTGGAATCAGATTGTCGGATGTATTTATGGCAATCTAAAATTGAAGAGAACTGATTTTATGTGTTTGGTTTATAGTTTGGTTCACCACAATGTGTATGTAATAAGAAGATGTAAAGCAATTCTGGATTCGTCATACCATTGCAACTGAAAAGAAAACTGGTCAAGTAAGCCACACTCAAAGTTTTATTTTGATAGACTAAGACTCAGTTGAATCAGGAAATCAGATTTGTTGCACAGGTAAATCAGAGGACGTATGTTATAGAAATGAGGAATAACGACTTACCACCCTTAGATACAAAGCGAAATAAGAATGATCACCCCTTACCCGTGAAATTTTGCAACGACTAATTACATGATCAATAATAGCAGATTGCTAACAACCTAATCGTTGGGAAACTAATGTAGCCTGTAAGGGCTTTAGCCTGTCCATACGAAAACCCGGCAAAAGTCATTAAAATTTCCAATTTAACAATCATACTGTAACATAATAATATATAAATATATTTTGACACTAAAACAGTGTGTCTTTTACATGGCCATATACATATATCTGTTTATATTTTTGGCAAACACATTACACCAGTCATAGTTCAATACCACGTATAACTTCCGTGTGTACAAGGAACAACTTCCACTTAGGGTTTCATTCCTCTAAGCAGATTTTCGATCTGCTTATTAGTTATGATTTCAATCTTATACAGGACATTTCGAATATGCTTGGCAATCGTATGTAAGCATTGGAATCTCCTTGAAGAAGATTTCAATCCGGAGTGCGACAAATCTTCTTCAGGTATATCTGGTTTTTTTTTCTCGTACAAGCATAAAGTAGCGCGATGGTGACAGTAAAATTCTAGGAAACCATCATTCCACATATATTTACAACCTGTATATACTCAAGACATAGCAAATGAAGACTAAAGCATTTTCCCCATTACCGATGGTAATGATATTTACGCATTGTGTTTATGGAAAGAAATGAACTGCAATGATGAAGTATATATACCCCTGTGATCGGTAAAGATTTCGTTTCAGGAATCTTGTGCAAATACTTCATTGCATGTCTAAAAGGCTCTTCTACACACCAAGGTAATTTCTTAGGTTCAGCGTCCATAGTTTTTCCCTCGATAATATCGTGTAGGTGACGTGCAGTCTTAAAATAAAGAGCTACATGTAGAAATTGCTATTCAACTCGGGCTATCATCACCCATATTTGTACAGGCAGATATGCCCACCGGTTAAGCTGGAAAAAACATGTACAGATACACCACACAAACCTTATAATTTACTCAGTACAACACAATTGTTTTCAAACATGTACAAAGTTAAATATCACGCAACATTATTGATTTTGATTAATGATGAATAAAATATCAAGGATATCAACCAGCTTCAAGACAATATACACATACTTATAAAATTGTGATCGTGTCGTGGAGTTTATGTCCTTCGTGTAGGTATTACGTCTGGTTTATGTCCATCGTGTAGGTATTACATCTGTTTTCAACCGGCAGGTAGTGATTATGCACTTTGTTCCCTTAGCTTGCTGACGTGTAAAAACAGCCGTAGTCCGCATGTGCTTCAGGCTTTACGGTATTGTGGCTGCTATACGGGTTAATACCCCTCACTGGTTAATAGCACCCAGACACGGCACCAGAAGTACACAGTTGATGA
This sequence comes from Liolophura sinensis, assembly GCF_032854445.1. Classification (NCBI taxonomy): domain Eukaryota; kingdom Metazoa; phylum Mollusca; class Polyplacophora; order Chitonida; family Chitonidae; genus Liolophura; species Liolophura sinensis. Next base: position 29,945,435 of record NC_088295.1, read on the forward strand.
TAAAATCCTGTGTGACCATTTCCTCAAATCCACTACGATTTTGAAACCCGCATGTTTGGTGTGAGGTATAGACAGATTATGCATCATTGGCCTAAAAAAGGGAAACACTCACAGAAGTTAAGTTTTATCCCTGCCGAGCCACCGAGCCTTAATACTATTACACACAACTCCAATTTATAACGAATCGTCCCCGTGTACCTGTGTAAAAAAAGTTTCCAAAGAATAAATACATGTTATTTCCGTCTTTTAACGTTTGTTCCCACTCAATTTGGTCAAGGGCTAAATAGCTAATACTTGGCATTTCAAACTTCCAATTGCATCTTCCTATGGGTTTGTAAAGATTACATGATGCTAGCGTATAGATCTCAAAGGGTAGTTATGACGTCAATGAGCATGTTACTAAGGTTATGGTATTTGATAAAAATAATGTGAAATTTAAATAATGTCAAAAGTAAAATTTTCAAATATATCCATGATTTTGGATCATGAAGTCTAACAAATTAGCGCAAATTGTTCTACCGTGTACCTAAAGGGTGTTGGTTTCTAAATGAATGAGTAGAAATTTCATTTCATCGAAAAATTTTCTCCCCAAAATTTGATATTACATTTGTTCTTATTCTGGAGTATAGCTAATTTTATTGCCCAAATGTGCCCACATACAAGAAACAACAAGTGAAATCCATTACTGATTTCTGGCTTAACATTTTCCTTATGTCTCCCAATAAAAGTGAAAATATTCCATTTTTGTTCTTTTGTCCAAGGGCAGTAAGGAATTTGTATATGCTCAGGTATAGTTGCAAATGCGGAGCAACCAACAGCGGTACGCAATGTCCGATTTTAAAACAGAAACCAGATGTTGATTCTGAAACAGGCTATGAGATAAACACATGGCGACAGGAAACATGTCCTCGCAACTGACAGAACAAATCTCTGCTCAGAAGAGGCTATGCTATATAATACATACTGCTCCAACGAAAAGCCTACCCAATGCAAACGGATAGCTAGGTTAGGCGCCAAATTTGCGTGGAGTAGTTGGTTTCCATTCTAAGCCATTTATCACACAGCAGTCATTTATTTACCGAATTGTTTTCCTAATAAACCACAGGTCGCCCACTTGAATTATCTACTAAGAGTGCATGCACACGTAATGTATGTCCTGTCACGTCCAGGTGTCTTATTTGAAACTTTTCTCAACAATAACACGAATGACGGACATTACCTGTTTCGCTGACGGATGACCTCTGGCTTGTATAATGAATGAGGCCGGATGAATCTGATGTCAATGAGTCTGCCAAGACGGGCCATCCAACACATGCCGACAAAATTGTAACGATTGGCTCGTGTCCTTCTCCCCAGCTGATGCAACATAATCGTCTATCGGGGGCAGAAGCATATCTGGAGTAAAGACCGGTACAGGTCAACTTAACCTTTGTATTTATGACTGATAAACCTCTCTCGTGTCCCGATGGATTGCTTTAGCCCACATGATGCCCTGGGGTAATAGGGAATGATTTATGTGCTTCAAATAACAGTACTGCTTAAAATGTGTGTAGAGTTTTCATATTCGTTGGATATTCGCACCAATTTGCATCCCAGATGTTCCCGATCTGTACTCGCAGCTACAGATCGGGTAGCTGCCCGAGAATACTCTGCCCGAGAATCATCCGGGAGATGTCCTGGACATAATTACCGGAGCGAAAGTAATAATTAGCCGTGGGCTGTCTTGCTGCGGAGACCATGATGCGACTACTTATCAGGCGTAATACAACACATGCACACCAGTTAATCCTGATTTCAAATCGAGCAAAGCACACATTATTTTACATAATATCCATATGTTTGTTGAATATAGACCTGTAAACGCGCAGTTTAATCCAAACAGAGCTAATGTTGAGGAAAATGGCAATGTATCAAGTCTCACAAAGAGAGTACAGGTCAACTTAGCTTTTGTTTAAAGGAACGACACAATGAATCCAAAGAAACAAGGTTCGAACAACCTCATGCAATATTGAAATTAGCTACAAATAAACTGAAACCTCAAAAACTATAAATTCTGACGGGAATGTAGTTTGGCATCAGCTTCGTACCACAAAACTTTGGCCATATGAATTGAGGCTTCTGATCGATTTTTAAGACTCCTGTTGCCGTCTAAATGGATCTGTGTTATTCAAACACTGGTTTCGTAGAATTTTTGTAGTTTATTTAGACTTGTTGATATAAAGATATATCGGTTTTTAATTCATACCTGTACTTTTGTTATTTCTGTTCATCAATTATGCAAGAAATTTGTATATTCTCCACCTTACATTGTTTGTGACCCTTTAATAAAAATAACCAAACGTCTGCATTGTTTAGATCGTTTGCGTAGTCTTACATGTATGTTCATTGAAGATCAGTTGTCTGGGACACATTTGCGTGAAAGTCATCAATCTCTCCGTACGTATACCATCCGTCAAACAAAAAGGACATATATTAAGTCACACGTAGGAACCTTCATCCGTCACTTGCCAAATATTGATGGTCTACTTCGGTATTTGCATATGACGTTAAGCAATAAATAAAAAAGAACATCGTCAAATGCTTTGTGGTTTAGATAAAATATAGAAATACCATGAGGTCTATTTTGTCCTTCATTTTACAGGTCACATGTAGTGATAAGAAAGATATCTCACTCTCTGAGTCGGATTGACATTACTTGATCTGTCACCAACCACTAGCTTCTCAGTTGACGTTTGACATACTGGGGACCAAACCTTCTTAACGTGGCTCTGGTGATACGCATGCAACATTCAAGAAAACCCTACCACGAACTGTTGGCTGTTGTCCAGCACATGTTTAGGATGAAAGTCATCGCACCAGTGTAACATACATCCAAATCTGGGCCAAGTTTCACCAAGATGTCGTTCATGTACAATAATCGCACGTACAGGACAATGCCACGGTAATAGTGACCTACAAATATCGTGCGAGAAATATACGATAAAAAATGTACGCCGCTTGGAACTGTGCCCTGATGTTATCTATTTTAGAGAGGAAATAGACCGAGTGTGTCTAATTTAATATCCCACGTAACAGACCGTTTATGGAAAGACTATGACATTAAAAGAATGGTGGCGGTTATGATGGTGTTACCTTGTCTGCTAGACCGTGGTTGGAATTCTTTGCTACTCACCTTTATCATGGGGCCATAGTTACAATACGCTGCTGAAGACTCCATTGTGGACGTCTGTATAGTGTAACGTTAAAGAGAAGTTCTCGTCAATCAATATAGTGTGCATATCTAAGCGTCACACGCACAAATATTCTTCCGTATCTTGCAGTTAACGTCGCTGTTACATCTGGTTTCCTCTACGTGTAATACAGATTGTCTACGTGAAAAATTGTGAAGTATGGTGTTTAACAACAATAAGATACCATAAAAACTAAATATGTTAACTATCGAATCACAGTTGAACACAAAAGCGTCTATAAAGCATTTTCACTGGCTTTATTTAATGTTTCAAATGTACCAATCGCAGACCACAGATACGTTTTCTTGGACCAATGGGGCCTGTTTTATGCCGTCATTTTGGACTAATCTCCTTTACAAACCATACCTTGAAACTGGTGCTCAAACATAATTTTATCCATGTGATGCCTATGTGTAAGAGTATATCTAGGATTATCTAGAAATCTGCAACATCTTCAATAAAAACGCGGAGGAACCCCAGTGTACGATGACAGACTTGACCCCTGACTGTTTTCCTGGAAGAAACTGGAGATTTGAAATTATTTGTCACTGTGTCTCATGTGGGGTTCTCATTTAAATGAATTAGCTTTAATTCTTGTAAATGTATTTACCTTCACACTGACGTTAGTTTTGGATGAAGGTGTTGTGATGGCCAAGAGGAGACTCACACAACTGAGCTTGTTGTTTTCCTCGTGTGTGACGATGGTTGGTTTCATGGGTGCGCCAGACTCATTAAAAATTGAGAAAAACAGAACATCCCGCCGGGGATTGGTCACCTTCCACACTGTAATCCTGCCGAACCTGCGAGATACGCGATAAGGTGGGTCAATAAATAGTCTAATTATCCTGTAGATCCCTTGATCGGCGACGGAAATGATCAAAAGATCTTTCCCCACATGCTCCTCAGAATATTTTGTTTTGAATTTTTGTTATTTGCGGATCAGTAAGAAGCACTCCCAGTGTTACTTTTAAGGTCATCCAAGGCGAACATATACTGAAAGGTAAAACAAGATAGACTATACAGGAAGTCTTGGGTGTGTTTATGAGCCTCGAAGAGCAGCCTCTTAGAGACTACCAAAGGTGACTTTATTTGGTCCGCTGTTACATACTAGTTATCTGCCTAGTCGAAAGTCGTCGAAATGGTACATGCACATGTACACCACTTTCCTCTACCTGATCACGCCTTGTCTTACAGAGTGCCAGGATTCTATCAATACAAATATCGCTGAATCATTATTTGTCTTTCATTTACAAGTTTCCTGTTTTTCGTGTATATAGGTTTGTATGCAAAATATATTGAGAAACCACGCCAACACTGATGTAACAGATTACTAACATTTATCGGTAGTCTGGGTTACAGTGTATTTTCCTGTATGTAAACAGCTCTCTTTTGACTGTTTTCGTGTCGTGTGTTTTCGCGTCGAAAATCCTGTAAAGGTGCAAATCTAATCAAAAGTACAGCAACTTGATGTAAAGTTACTCTAAAATGACAAGTCGAAATCAGTCGTAAGTCATTTACTTAGGCCTATAGGAGCTACTGTTTGCTAATGGTCAGGTATTTTAAGAGATCTGCACCATTACTCTTTCTGAATTATTTATAGGACTGTTCCCTGTCGTAAAATACAACCAGACAGCGTCTGTATATAGAGATTGTTATCCTGTGTGTGTTTCCAATTGCTGGCCCCAAAATCCAGTCGGGCTTATCGGTGAAACTAGTAATTCCTTGCCAAAATGTGTTTAAGTCACTTGTTTAAATATGTCTGCTCAGTGATTATTTCTGCAAAACTTCCTGATTAAAGCTCAACTAAACGGACTAATGCAGTGCATACGTGTACCAAGCACAAATGTATGTTTTCTAATAATGTCACAGGCAATGAGTGCAGGAAACACATGCATCTATAGGCACACCAATCAACCGGAAAGATGGTCACAAATGCCAGGCATTTCTCTGAACGAACGGAAGAAAATCAGGTTTGGTTGTCGTATGGCTTAGTGTGACAAATGTGTATGCTGGACCTGTTTTAGTAATGCGTAATGTAATGAAGATATGGCTTCTTTTCTTAATCACAGTAGATGGACAGTGCACAGAGCCATGAGGGTGATAGACTCAAATTTGCTATAGTCCAACAAAGTTTATCAAACGTATTGATTTAAAGCTATTCGGTTTGATACATCTTCTGGATTCATTCAATAAACTTCGGCCAAATGGTTCACTAGGTTTCTGGCGTGTTAAGGAAGTTGTTTTCTAAGATTGGAGCCCTGGTCGGGGTGAAATCACTATTGTATCTCCTGGACGGTTTTACTACGCAGTCTCAAGTCAATCGCCCTAACTACGGAAATGGCATTTCCCATCACCTGCAATAAATCCCTTCGTGGTAATTACTCCTTTGATAGCGTTGATGTTAGCCCTAAAGTAGACCTATAGAGCTATTGTGCCAAGCCACATCCAGTCTTGACTGTCCCAACAAATCGACTTTCATCATTGTATGACCATGACGTACAAGACAGCTCAGAGTTGTCGTATCGCCACTTCATTATACTTACCAGACCTTGAAAGCAGTTGTCGAATAAAGAACCGATGGATTTGGTATTAAAGTTTTTGAACAATGTTGTTTTGTAATATTCTCCATTAATTGATAGTTGATCCTGATTTTCTATCACGTACAGTAAATGATGAATGAATGATTATGGTTTAACGCCACATCGACAATATTTCAGCCATATAGTGGCGAGAGCAAGGTCGAAACACGAGACTGTTCAGGTTTCCGATATGGTGGTGAGAACATCAAAAATGGAAACAAATGTTTGGACATGTTTAAAACCAGATTAGAATAACCAAAACCAGTTAAAACTCGAAAACCCTCATATTTTAAAAATAATATATCAAAAAATGTATATGTAACTTTATAGATAAATATTTATATATTAATGAATTATATCTTATGATAAAGGCCAATGGCCTTCAAATAATTGATGACTACATCGCCAGCGATGTTGTCAAACAAATCATATATAGAGTCGACCGTGTAGAATCTCTGCCGAACGTGGGCAAAGTCTACACAGTCAACCAAGATATTGTGGCGATTTTGCTAGAGACAGTATATGATTTCATATAATTGCATGGGAGGTTAGGGGTTAATTTTCTGCCTTGTCCATAACGTAGACACAGGTTTTACCGGTAGAATGTAAATTTTTATGGGTTAGACATATCCTTAAATTTTTGTGGAATATTTTGAAATATATATATATTTTTTTTGTAACATATAGAGACAGGATATTTTGTGGACTCATGAGAGCAAGTTGTTTTTGGCGCCTTAATATAACTTTTGAAGGACACAGTTTCCGTGGACCCCTGTCCTTTCCAACGTAAGAATTTTAACACTTGATGACTTAATTAGAACACCATATTTCACGTATAATACACTGACATGTTGAAGGAGTTTCTCTCCAAGCTTGGTGATCGGATATTGTTTGGCGACCTTAAGTTTGGCGAAACATCCGCCATTGTTAATATTTTGAAGTGACAAATTCGAGTAGAGTTTCCATTACTTTTGGACATATTCTTGCTGTAACAAACCACGTACGGCATCTTTCCAGTTAAAACAACACTAGTACTCACTGACTGTGGCATGATTTTGGCATAAAACGTCCTTTATACCAAGTTTAAGACACTAAATCATTTTTTTGTGGTTGTTGTTGTTGCTTCGCCGCGCACGATCGTCGTTCACGGTGAACTGCCGCTAGACGAGGTTGTCTACTTTACGACATCCTTTAGTGTTAAACTCATATTGAAGAGTTTCAAAAGGGGCATTAACTGTATTTGCGAAAGTAAATAGTTTCACTCCACAGGCTTATCTCCTTTCTACCTACAAGTTATTGTTCATCTTTCCATTATTAAGAAAAGAAAGAAAAATGTGCCATGACATTAGATACGCATGTACATGTATAGTATTTTCTATACACAGATGTTGTTACTTTGGTATTAGCCAATCAGTGCTCTGAGTACCATCCTTGGTACTCATGAATATTTATGAGCGTACACTATAAATACTGGGCAAATTCCCACTTTTAGTCCCAGATGATCTCGGACCAGCGTCGTGTTAACATCTAAATTTCCACCTAGTTAGCTTCTAAGGCAGGTATTTTACATGTATATAAGCAGTGTGAAGTGGTAGCTAGATAAGTTGTCAGCACTGAAGTGGGATTTTCAGCTTTAGAGCATACCTAGAGACAGTGGGACTACTAGTTCCAAATTGTGACACAAGTGTTCCCAGGCTGTGGGACTGACTTTCCCAGGCTGTGAGACTGATATTCCCAACCATGATTGAGACAGTATATCTCAATAGTTTGTAACTGGATTTTCTGGACCAAAATTTTATAATTCCCAAGTATGAGCTGAAACATTTATACTGGGAGAATTTGTGCATAAGTGCCCCTGAGCAATAGTGGGACTGGGATTCCCCAAGTTTCGGCACAGTGAGACACCGAGTCCCAGAATTTGAAACTCGTTTTCCCAAGTTATTACTGGACCAATTCTGGAACTGTTACTCCCAGAGAAGACCTGAAAGTATTATTTATGGATAATGTCCCCACACATGGCTGACCATATTGTCTATATGACACCAGTAGGACATACCACTATCACAGCAGTACTAGGTTTAATACCTCCCTGAGATATCCCTAACAGAGTTATCTGAACCATCTGAAGTACAGATGTTGTGCTTGTACACAGTACTGGCACTTTTACCTATATATATATCAACATACTCCTGTCACTCTATTTTAATAAAACTGTTGCTGCTGTTTGTTGAACCTTAAAAATCGGACTTTTCTTGGTTATTCGAAGTTCAGAGCTAACTAGTGGTTTTCCCAAACATACTACTGAATGACACGGACTGACCGAGCTGACATTCAAAAGAATCCATAGTAGCGAACGTCTCCAGCAGTATACAGATATTGTTCCAGAGTTCGACACTGGGTGATTCACGCTACCAATATTGTGCTTTCCCCTGTAGTAAATGGTGTGATTTGGAACTGGGATATCTGTATCGTTAAGAAGAAACATAAAAAAAACAAATCGCTACAATATGTTTGATGCCATATTGGGCATCGCATCCAACGCACTCGGGAGCACTGCTCCCATCAAGTATGAAATTGTGCGTTAGACGAGAATGCCCAACACGACACCTTGTTAAGACTACTTGGTCTCTACGAGACTTTTCGCAAGTATAATTATTGTAGCCAATGACAGGATGAATATCATGCAGTTTATTGTGGATCTGCAAGTCCCATTTACCCTGCCAAAGGCGACGAATATATTTAAGAATATTACACTTCACGTCAGTATAAGGAACTTTAACCCAAGGTAGAGGTTTATATAGGGCAGCTTTCGCTTCCCTGGCCACGACTGTGTTTCCATGGATACCAGTGTGACTTGGTATCCAACAGAATATAATATCTTTACCTCTTTTAATTAAGTTTCAGTGTTTGGCTATGATCTCTTATATGGTCTCTTGTGCGAAGACCGAACGAAGGGATCTTGTTAGGACATTTAATATATTTGTCTACATATAATGGATTGAAAACACAGTCGTAGGCAGGGTTTGTTGGATATGCTTTGAGCTTTGTAGCATATTGAAGACTAAGTTTAATACGTAGGTTGTATAAGGAAGGCTCATTTGCCTCCACGTATAAACTTTCTACTGGTGAGGTTCTAAAAGCACCAAGGCTGAGCCTCAAACCTTGGTGATGAACAGGATCCAACATTTTAATATACGACTTCCTAGCGGAACCGTAAATGATGGATCCATAGTCCAATTTAGACCTCACCAGAGAACGATATAAATTAAGTAAAACTGATCGGTCAGCACCCCAATCGGTGCTAGACACGACCTTAATTATATCGAGAGCCTTTGTACATTTAGCTTTAAGCATTTTTATATGAGGTATAAAAGATAGTTTACTATCAAATATTATACCTAGAAATTTAGTTTCTCCAACAGTTTTAATCTGTTCACCACAAAAATTAAGCTCGGGATCAAAGATAAAGTTTTCCGTTTGATACAAAAATGCATACCGACGGTTTTAGACGTTGAAAATCTAAAACCGTTTTCAGTTGCCCATTTCTCGATTTTACTGAGACAAAGCTGCAACTGACGTTCGATATTATTCATATTCTTAGCTCGGTAGCATATAAGGAAATCATCCACGTATAAAGAACCCTCTGTGCCAGATGTTAATGTTTTTGCTATGCTATTTATTTTTATGCTTAACAGAGTTGGTGATAGAATGCTGCCCTGGGGTACACCCATTTCCCGCTCATAAGAGTCAGAAAGAGTGGGCCCAACCCGTACCTTAAACTGACGATCGGATAAAAATTGTGATATAAATATAGGTAATCGACCTTTAAGACCCATATCCGTGAGGTCTTTTAAAATACCATATTTCCATGTGGTGTCGTAGGCCTTTTCAAGGTCAAAAAATATGGACACCACATGTTCATTATTAACAAAACCATCACGAATAAAAGTTTCAAATCGAACAAGGTGATCTAAAGTAGATGGACCTTGACGAAAACCACATTGAATGTTAGATAAAAGCTTGCTGGTTTCAAGAAACCAAACAAGTCTATCATTAATCATCCATTCCATAGTCTTACAGACACAGCTGGTAAGAGCTATGGGACGGTAATTTTTGGGATCAGTATGATCCTTACCCGGTTTTGGGACCGGGATAATACACGCCTCCCTCCATGACGTTGGAAAATTACCAGTTGTCCAAATATCATTAAGCAAATCCAAGAGAGTCTCCAATGGCTCAGGTGGTAAATGGTTTAGAAACTTATAATATACATTATCGGGACCACAAGCAGTATCGTGGGCCTTTTTTAATGCAGTCTTAAGTTCTTCGATATTAAAAGGATGATAATAATCTTCTAAATTCTTAGAAGAAAAGGGCAATTTGGTTTTCTCCTTCTGGTTTTTAATATGCTGGAATTCTTTAGTATAGTTCTCAGAAGAAGATTTTGTTGAAATTGTTTCAGCTAATTTATTGGCTATATCAGATAGAGAGGTTAATATATTATCTCCATCTTTTAATTGCTGAACTTTTGCTTTATTATTTTTGCCCTTAAGTTTCTGAACCATGTTCCAGACCTTACGCATGGGTGTTTTTGACGTAATGCCCGAAACAAAGTTCCGCCAACAAGATCGTCTCTTGGACTTGAGTAATCGACGAGCCTTAGCTCTAAAATTACGAACCTGGTTTAAGTTATTATCAGTAGGACAATGATTAAATCTGCGTTCAGCCTTTTTACGGTCTTTTATGGCTTTACGACAGTCATTGTCGTACCAGGGTTTACTTTTGGATTTGGGATTTGTCGAGGTCTTAGGTATAGTTCTATCGGCAGCTCGTAATACAAGCTCATTAAATTTTAACACAGGGTCATCTGCTGCTTTGAGGATCTCTGCAGAGATATCAGCCTCACAGAACATCTCAAATGCGATCACATCTGCTTTATCAAATTTCCACCTAGCTACACGTTCCAAAGAATTACAAGTGATATGTTCTAGGATAATAGGAAAATGGTCACTACCACAAAGATCGTCATGCACCTTCCAAGAAAAATCAAGGAGAAGTGGTGGATCTGTGATAGTGAGATCGATAGCAGAATAAGTGCCATTACCCGGATGTAAATAGGTATTAGAACCATCATTGAAATAACACAGTTCCTCCTTCGATAAGAAGTCTTCAACTATCTTGCCCCTATTATTTATGTTATTACTGCCCCATAGGAGGTTATGGGAATTAAAATCTCCCATAATTATAAAAGGTTTTGGCAATTGTTCTTTTAAATTATGTAACTGCAAAGCTGACAAAGAAATGTTGGGAGGAATATACACTGAACATAATGTGATTGTATCAGACAACGAGACACGGACGGCCAGAGCCTGAAGCTCTGTATCCAGAGGAACATGGCTGTGGATAATATTGTTATTTATGAATATTGAGGAGCCGCATGCAGCTCGCTCTTCTTCATTTGAATAAGTGCTATATAAAGAATAATTTTTAAGAGTTGTTTTATCTTTGTCAGATGTCTTCAGGTGAGTTTCCGGAAGACAAAGGGCAATAGGATTTAGTAATTGAACTAGCTGTGTTATTTCAATAATACTTTAAGACCTCGACAATTCCACTGTATAACTTTATCATATATCGCCATTATGGGGGGAGACGTATAGGAGATTTCTCTTTGTGTTTGGACCTCCAACGATCCAAACCTATTAAAAGTTTGGATAGGATCCCTAGTGGCCTTAGAGGGACGCTCTGTTGGGCCACTAGGTTTATCAGTTGTTTGCTTATTATTATTTTGAGATTTGTTTCTGGATTTGTTTTTGTCATTATTTATAGAAGAATTGGGCTCAGCTGGTTTACCAGGATGCTCTGTATTGTTTACTGTTTTTATTTGGTGTGTTGAAGTAGTCTGCGTTGAGGAAGAATTTAACGGCTTCCTGATATGATATGTTGTTTTTAATTTTCAGGTTGATAATTTGCTTTTCCTAAGGAAAAGCGGACAGTCCCTTGATGAGGCCATGTGATCTCCACTGCAGTTGTAACACTTAGCTGTGTTGCTGCAGTCGAAACCATCATGCCCTTCACTACCGCATCTGAAGCAAATGAGTTTATTCTTACATTGTCCCTTGCCAAGACCAAATCGTTGGCAATTAAAACAACGCGTAGGATTAGGGATATATAAATCCACATTAACCCTATGCGGGGCCAACGTAGATATGCGACGGAAGGGAGGTAGTGTTAAAGGTTAGCAGGTAAGTATTAAGTTAAGGATGTTACCAGATTTCTTCGTAATGAAGCGTTTTACTCTGATAACACCCTGTGAATTTAGTTCTTGGCAGATTTCTTCCTCAGTTAGATCAGTTATGTCGCCATCCCTGTCACGAATGATTCCCTGACAGCTGTTCAGGGAATGGTGAGGGATGTGAAAACAGATATATCAGAAATTTTATTTAAGTTAAGTAAATTTTTTGATTGTTGTTGCCGGAAACATTCAATGAGAATGTCTCCGGATCTAAGTTTTTTTAACGTTTTTAAGAGTTCCAGCTGCACCCTGGAGAGCCCTTTGCAACAGAAACGGATGAATTTTTGAAGCCGGCTTTTGTTCACTCTTAGTTGAGAGAACAATGAAAGCCGGCCAACTGTTCTGTTCATTATCAAGCGAGCCTGATAACTTCCTCTTTTTATCAGCACTTGAAGACAAAGTCGGCTGAGAGGAAGACCGGTTACATACATTTGAAGCATTTAAAGAAAGTTTTAAAGTAGACATGGCATATATTTATAAATTTCACCCCATATGTTCCCCACCCACCGCAGTGCCAACAAGGGCGATGCCTGAACCTGGGAATACCCATCAAGAAAGACACCAAGGACTCCATATGAGGTATACTCGAACAGATTGATCTATACCAACAGGTTAAATTCAATCTACTCGATTGACCCATGAGCCACCGCCTCAAAACGTAGTCCCGCAAACGATATTTCAAAAATAACATTTGTTCTCAAAATGATGTGCTGATATAGAGGCAACTGGATCACGCAGAGGCAAGACATGACCAAGCCGATTGATCGGACCGGGCCCATCCGACCTCCCGTCTCTCTCCAAGTAAGGGCCAAAGTGGCGTGTTGGGCGTGAGGATCTCGCAAGACCAACCCGCCCTCAGCCACCAGGACCCCGTCCTCGTAGATTACGGGTCGCAACGCACGGCAAACAGGTAGCTCCCCGGTTGCCTCTCACACAACCGGGAAGATGTGAGCCTATTATATTCACCGGGCTCACACAGGAGAGCTCTAGGTTAGTCGACTTTTACGACAAGCTTGTGTAGAGGGCTGAGGTCCTATTCCTATCACCCCGGGAACCCCACGGGGGGTCACGTACAGTATCACAATGAAATAGCCTCACACACCTATATCCAAAAGACACTATGTCTAAATGTTAATTAAACTAGTTTTCAAGATGTTTTTGCGTGTGAGGGTGACATGTAAGAGTGAAAAATCTGAAATCCGGTGAGAGCATCTGTTACGATGTCATATAATCACAAGATAATATACATGGCCTGATATCTGAATTATTTGATGTGGAGGTATATTTTTACCATTGAGTTTCTGGATTAGGCGCCTGCGTGCACTGTGGTTCGTGAGGTGTTTGTCAGACAATAGGGCTGTTTTAGATTTAATATTTTTTCATGATAGGGTAGATCTTGTTGATGCCCATGCGTGTGAGGGTGACATGTAAGAGTGAAAAATCTGAAATCCGGTGAGAGCATCTGTTACGATGTCATATAATCACAAGATAATATACATGGCCTGATATCTGAATTATTTGATGTGGAGGTATATTTTTACCATTGAGTTTCTGGATTAGGCGCCTGCGTGCACTGTGGTTCGTGAGGTGTTTGTCAGACAATAGGGCTGTTTTAGATTTAATATTTTTTCATGATAGGGTAGATCTTGTTGATGCCCATGCTCTGACACTTGAACCTCTGTTGACCAGGTAAAGGGTTAGGACTGTTGACAGGAAAAGAGCATCATCTGGATGCCCCATGTTATCAGGCCTTTTTGGAGTATTTCCTGTAATGAAAAAACAATACAGGATCAGAATGATTGGCAAGACAGATATATGCCCTAACAATTTTGAGGAATTATGTAAAAGTGGATTGCAAAAAGTGGGAATAATGAATATTTATGTCCACAAGGCTCATTCATAATGGTGTCAAGGTTCATTCATAAAAGTGCCATTGGAATTTTTATGTATCTTCAGATCAGTAAAGGTTAGGTAAGAAAAAAATATTTTGAACTCACACGTAAGTTGCAATTGGGCCTCTGGGTTCTCAGGTGTGGCATGTGCTCGGGGTTTTACTTCCCTGCTATTCCTTGGACTTTCTCCTATCCTTGTTTCAGTTTGGCGCCGAATTGTTTGCCGCCTGTGTCTGTTTCCATCCTTACATCTTCCCACTTCAAACTGAGCTGCTCTAACCAACCTCTCATACAAAACTGTAACATGTTGATCAGTGCATGAAGACTGTTCATTATATCTGGCCAGTTCTGTAAATCTTGTCAGTGTCCTCATCGCCTAGCTCTGTGGCTGCTTTAAGTTGTCGAAGTTCTGTATTCTTCTGAAGAAATGACCGAAACAGTCTGAGATCATCTGTGGTTCTCTTTTGGTATTCTCCTGATTCTCAATAAATTTCAGAACGTCATCATTGTTATAATCTTCAAATCTGTTATTCCCATTTCCGGGCAACTCAAACGCAGGTCCAAAGTCACTGTCTTCTTCAAATAAGTTGGCCAAAGTACATTTATATCAGACCCTGTTGACTCCATGTTACTTACAGGGACTGGTGAGTGAGATTGGAAAAACAGCAGACAACAAAATAATACAGGTCAGATGACAGTCACGTCAGCAGTCAGATAACTGAAAGTGTCATTTGACTGCAGTGAAAATAAAAACTTTTATCAGTGAAGTAATGCTCAGAATTTCACTCTTGTATAAATTATAAACATTTTCTGCCAAAACATGAGGTAAAATCGAGTTATCCAGCTCAGCTATGGGAAAAAAAAAGGCCACGAAGTCGGGTTCTGGAGTATGGTTTCTTTGCTACCAAAGTGATTAACTGCGGCAGATTATCACGTCAATTTGAAATAGCCGTGTGTTACCCTTCCCGTGGGAAATATTTTCTAATTATGCAGACATAACAAATCTTGCTACGGTCAAATGTCACCAGTTTTGATAATTAACTAATTAAGTAATTACCAAAGCACCATATCTCAACAGAGATATAATTTAAAGTGACGATTAAATCTCGTGATGAAAGAAATTTTCCTAAACTTTGTTCAGTTTTAAAATGGACCTTTTCCAATGGGAAAACGTGTAATTATTTTAATTTGTTTATTTGTTTTCTCTCTTTCTTCAAGGCCGAGTCTAATCAGAATATGCCTGACTTCGCTGAAGAGTAATGTCTAATTACAGCTTATAATTAGAAAATCTATTTTTCATGTCGGTTCTCGCTGTAGACAATGTGTCTCTATGTCTCGAACACCCTGCATTTGTCATGTCTGTTTTATAAATGCCTAACACTGCCTTAAACTACGTCCATCTCCTTCCATGTGTGATTGTGTAGACTTCGAGTGCACTTCTCTGAATCAGCATATTACTCATTCAATCCCAGACCCTAGTAATCTGTCTTTTATAAAAACACAAACTTAGGAAATGTTCAAAGTCAAATAAAATGTCGTTACCTACATGAAAACGTCACTCAACAATATAAGATTTCCATAATACCATAGTTTACTTCGAAACTCTCTCGGAAGTAAAACTGGCTCGGCTGAAAAGTCGCCAAGCTCTAATCCTTCATTAGTGTTTTAGCTTATTTATTTATTTACATATTCGAATGATCTTTTACGCCGTACTGATGAATATGTTTCAGCTTGTAAACTTGGCGGAAATTCTATTACGGTAAATGACAGCTACACATTCTTCAAAAGCTGACAACACAAATCTGAAGAAAAAATAAAACTATCAGTATCTATGTATGCTTGGAGTTTAACGAGGAGTTTAATAGGCGTGTGCACATGTACTGTGTCTTATTGTGGCATGGCGAGTCCACGTAATAGGTGTGTGCAAATATACTGTGTCTTATTGTGGCATGGCGAGTCCACGACGCCAAAGTACTGCCACCACTGAAGTGTCACCTCGTAGACACCATACATAACACCCCACACAGTCACATTATACTGACACCGGGCCAACCAATCCAGTTTCCTTGCTCTAATCTCTAAGCCATGAGGGCCATGGAAGGCAGCAAGAACTGCCACTTTTAGTCTTATATGACCCGAACCCGGTTTGATCCCACGCCTCCGACTTCGAGGCAAAGTCTATAATCATTAGGCCATCGAAGCGGTCAAGCCAAACCATTAAGACTCCAGACACAACTCGCCTTTATTGGGCGAAAAGTTACAACACTGCATAATATGAGTTAAGGTGATGAATTAAAAACTTGATTAAAAGCTGATGCGTGGTTAATAGCCAAAGTACAATACTCTAGCGAGAATGCGTGTTGAATACATGCGTTTGTCCATAAATTAGGCGCCTATAATTACAGGATGACACATTTATAACGAAGTCCAATCAAATATATACAGATAATTGTATGTCCATAAAGACGTATTGTAACCAAACTTTTTACACGAGATACACCAGAGAGAGATGATAATGACAAGGAAATGCATCAATCTTCTTGAACTCAAAATGATTTCTTTGGATTGATTTTCTGATTCTCCACTTGTTTCGCTAAGTTTATTTTATATCTACTATTATCCGAAAGTGGATTTTAAATGAAAGAAGGTTATATGTGTCTTATTGTTGTTATGTTTGATGGAAAACAGGTAATGTATTGCGTTTTGCTGGAAAATTGATTTTCATAATATATTTATCGCATTGGAATGAGGGATGGTGATGAAAAGCTTTTCACTGTTGTGGGTGCAGTAACCATCAACGAACTGTTAACTACGTGAATCTGTGCATTATACACTTCTCTTGAGAATCACTCTAACGGCGTGGTGCAGTAATATATCTTTCGTAGAGACAATTATTTCGTTCTTGGAAACTACTTTACAAGTCGTAAGCACACAGATTCTTTAGGAGCTTGAAATAAGAAACACTGACGGTCTTGACCTGTTGGGTAAGAGGTCAAAATATATAATGTAAGAGTTATCTGTCAGAATTTCAGGATTCACTTGAACTTTCACCGCGTGTTTACCCAGTTTCCAAAAGAATAAAAAAAAAAATGTGCATGTTGCTTTGAATCTATGCAGCAGGCTTATTGTCAGAGGGGATATCTTATACTGCTCTGATTAATTTCGGTATTATTGTGCAAGCTAAAAGTTTGGAAATGATTTGATACGCCTCAAATGTGTACCCAAATCACATGTAATTTGGTACAAAAAGCTTATCTTAAGTAAATAATGTAGATTTCTTCTGCAAGTAATGCGCATTTACGAAGACTTGTCACTCATTTTTGTAAGAAGCATATCATACAGGTATGTACATCGCATCAGCTAAATATATTCCAAACGCATTTATACCTTTGATTAAATAGCTTTTATAGCTTCTTATTTCCTGGTAATTATTTCCTGTTCCCCTTGAGGGGGAGAGGTTAATTGTTACAATAAAGTCTTCTGTGCTAACCAGCAGTGATGAAGATGACTTCCTTACAACACGTTGTGTGTAGATTCTGACGATGTGGCTAAAATCAATGCAAGAACACGTTGCTCACCGCTGGTTCAGAGTTCAGTGTGCGACGCGTAAACAATGACATGGGTAGAACAGGGTATACAACAAAAGAATAACGATTGTCTACCATCCATAGATGAAAAAACCAAAAAGATGATGACCGGCAGACCCTGAATATTAACCATTACGCCTGATGTTGGTGAAGAGTAACGAAAGATGATGCCATAAACATTAAACATCTGTGATCGGATTTTGTTCATTTAATTAGTTTTGATTGGTGTTTTTATGTCGCACCCAAGAATATTTTACTTCCACGACGGCGGTCAGCAGTACAGGGGGAGGAAACCGTTCAGAGCAATGCAAGAAACTATAGATTTTGTTTTAGGAAACATTTATCAATACTTTCTTCTTTGCAAACAGGCATGTTTGCACACCAATGCAATTACTTGGGACCAGCACCGGAATTATTTTCGACAATACCGTGTAGGTGCCAGACAGCCTTAAAACGAAACGCCTATAGATGACTGTAGTGAAAAGAATATTATTCAAATCAGAAAAACAGCGCCCACAGTTTACTGATGTACAAGCAGACATGTTCATCCATTTAAGTGCGAAACATATACCGTTATATCACGGAAGCCTTAAGGCTCAATACGGTGTCAAGCATACATGTATCCTGTTCTATGTGTATACTTTGCACATGTTCGGCAAAGATTCTACACAGTCAACACTATCTTTGATTTGTTTGACAGCATTGCTAGCCATGCAGTCATTAAAATATTTAAATATGCCACTGGCCTATATCATAAATTATAGATCTTTTTACTTATTTTAATTTTGATGTTCATTATGTCGAAAACCATTTATTGCCTCCTGTTTTAAACATGCTCTCGCCACGATATGCCAACTACTGCCAATGTGGCGTTAAGCCATAATTGTTCATTCACTCATTCACGGAAGTCTTACAATTTATTCAGTACACCAGAATTGCTTCATACACATACATACAAAGTTGAATATCGTCCAACATTATTGTAAACAATGAACAGAAAAATATCACATTCATCCGAAAATATGCTATATACACCTTCAAGATTATAACATGTTTATTCGTGACGCTGGCATGTAGTTTATGTTACTACGCACAACATCTAGTTTTAACCAGCAGTTCTTGATTAGGTGCTTTATTCCCTCATCTTGCTAACGTGTGAAAAGGGTCGCTGTCTGAATGAAGCTCCAGTCGGAGTGGTTACACTGTTGTAGCTCCTAGACGGGTTAATACTTCTCACCAGCTAATCACACCCAGACACCATACAGCATTACACAGCTAATAATAAAATCCTTTGTGACCATTTCCTAAGCCATCTTATAAGTGAAACATTCTCAACTACAAGTACATGTATGACGTTGGGCAAAAATTCAAATGAATGCTTGTAATCGAATGAAATGGACAGTATAATATGACACTGGGTTAAATTTTTCACATATTTCATTCTTGATTCCAAATGTATTGATTAACTAATTTCCAAATTGTCTAATTAGTTTCTCAAATTAATGACATCTGGCCTGATATTCATTGCGTTTTCTTATTACAAAATATTTCCCTAGGGACAGGACAAGAGAATAATTTTTGCCCATCGACAATCAAAAGTTTATTACGTATTTACCATGGCAATCTTTTTTCACCGCCTCCACTTTTCGAGTTTCCCATCACTTGAACTTGAAGTAATTATTCAGAACTACTTGAGATGAAAAATAAATACTTTGTCGCCAAGTAACAGCGAATGAATCTTTCTCCTTGGCACGTGAAAAAAAGTATGAAAAAAGAAATTGCCAATCCTGCTTCTCCCTTTCAAAGGGCAATTTCATTTCAGTCACTGAGCCGCTGAGATAAACCTTGCAAAGTAAGATAAATGACGAAATAAGGAATCTTGCCGTATAATTTATAATTGCTGTGCAAGAAGCCGAGTACACTCAAGTTGTTCTGTATCGGTAAGAACACATTTAAGATTTCTTGTGCTATACCATTACTGTTAGATAATTTTCCCAGGCGTATGCACTATCCGTGTGTAACTGGAACAGAAAAGACCATAGTGTGACAAGTACATATACATTACGTGTCGTCAGGGCACTCGTTTCATACGCTGTTGTCGCAACCGTTTGGCCATGGGCCATTGAGGTGAGGTACTCGATTCCATGCACCTCCCAATTTGTTTCACTTGTACCAGAAGGTATTTCAAGCACCCACCTAAGAGCATCTACCCTGTAAAAATAGATAAACAAAAAAAAATTGAAACATAGATAAATCTTGATTCAGTTCTCAACACAAATATTATATTTCAGTCAAGAGACCCATTATGTGAACAGTGACTCCAATCGAGATTTGAGATAAAACGTCTCACCTCTATATCAAGTTTGTAACGATTCAAAAATGTTTCTGTTATTTTCCATCTTTCTTTCTTTGTGACAAACACTCTCTTTTTTTCTTTCGAGACGACCGTCAACCTTTATGACCACACAGGTAAATGCGGAGCTTGTTTTTCCCTCAATGGTACATTAACAATCCATTTGAATTTTAAATAGTAAGGATTTCTAAAACTGCATCAATTGGGACGCTCTGTTAACTTGTTTGAACTTATCCGTGTGTTAAACTTGCTGTATTTTAAGATACATTTTACTTGTAAGTTGGTCTTAAATCTTGCTTTTCACTTTACCAAAGTCAAGACAAGATCGATCTTCCCACTCCAGCTGGACGGCGCTAATTATGATGATTATATTAGTGAGCCATTCTTGAATCATTTCATAAAAAATGAATAAATGAATTTGCCTACCAAGCTTTGCATGCAACATGATTCCATTTCACCATTAATTTCAACTGAAGTTATTATTAATTTTGTGACCATATCGAAAGAAGTACCTATGTTTCAGGACTTTTTGAGCGCAACTGATTTTTTCCATACCGTTTTGTACAATTAGTAGCAAACAGTGTTGATACATTTAAGTACTTTATAGTCACTTGCAACAAAAGCAGGATATTAAAAATATGTTGCTTTTTTTAATAAACAGAATATACCAGAAAAAGTAATTGGTCGCCATACAACATATTTTTTCTCCTTATTGACTTTTTTTTGCAACATTTGAGCAGAAGAGCAGTGGCTAGAGATGATTCCAGTTACATAAAATAAAATGCGTAGAAATTCTCAGTTGGTTAAACCGAATATTCTAACCCCTACTTCTACACCATATTATAACATGTTCAGATGCATTCTGAATATGAGGATCAGTACACGATTGTTGGGATCAGTCAGCAACACCTTTGGAAAGCGTTGCAAGGACGAGCCAATCACTGCAGTAGAAGTTAGCTTTGGAATGCAAGTGATTCATTACCACAAAATATCGATTTTTCTCGAATGACAAATGAAGCGCAATGTTCTACTTGTTGACGGTTCATTTACCCTAGCATTCGACCATCAGCATTTCTCAGCAACAGAAATCAGCAGTTTTCATACACCGAGGCCAATATTGTCCGCGGGCTGTTAGTGACAGCTAGATGAATTTTTTCTCGAGCCTCTGTAATTATGAACCCTGGCTGTAATAGAGAAACCCTTCTCGCTTCGTGCACTGTGAAGAAAACAAAATACACTGACCCTTTCAGATCACCGAGATTTGTCACGGAGTTTTTCCTGAGGCACTTGAAGAAACTAGACTATATCCGTAGGGAAACATATGACGCAGGATAATATCCGATCTATGAGTAACCGTACAGCACATACCAATCGCAGCAACCCAGTGCTCATTTCCGGTAAGGGGAACTATCTCAATTCTAAGGCTTTATGTACCGGGTTGATCCCCCTTGTGTAGTGCCTTTTTGGTTACGTGAGCGCATTGATTTTCCTCACTAGGCATGCAGTAAATTTGTCAACTTCAACCTCAAAAATGCATATCTCCTAACTTTCGACTGATACAATGCCATACAACCACATGCAGCTTGCATTTTTCTCTACAACATATGAAAAAATCAAGCCAGCATGACTACCACTGTTTTGAGCTGTGGTTGCTCCCTTGCTCCTTTACTCTTCAGATTGGTGGGGGGAATCTTGGGCCCTATTGCCTGAATTGCGCATGTGTAACCTGTAAGTAGGAGAGAGTTCCGTCTCGTCAGCTGATCTGAGAATTTCTAGCAAAAGGAAAGTGCAGTTAAGACTGTGAGCACTCTTTGCATCCCTGTAAACCTTAGAAAGAAACTTGTATATTTGGGACAGGCACAATATTGTAATTAGTGTTGATGTCGCTTTAAAGGTATCCCTTTATTTCATTCTTTATTCATGCCAATGCAGAGCCAGATATTTTCCAAATTGCCTCAGTCTCTACTTGAGCCAATTATTTTTACTACCTGAATATTGTCTTTTGGGATTACTAATTTTTGACAGATTATTATCGTGCATATTATGTATTTGAGATTCACGTATCTCAACTTATTACGGACAGGCTAGAATTCTTGACTTGCTTTCAATAGTTATTTCTCTGAATGCAGATAGATTTATGAAATTATAGTTACCGTTGGTATGATTACTCTTGTTTTCAGCCAAGATGGTTCTATACATTTTAAGGCATACATCACAGCTCCTTCTTTAACCAGTTTATTTCTAGGGATGCTTCACAGGAGTAACATATCACGAAGACCAGCGTAAATCAGGAAAACTACATGAATGAATAAATACACTACTAGAATGGTTAATAGTTAAGTCTAATAAAGGTGTGAAACGAATTTTGAATACATGTACATTAACATAAGGTCTACATTATGCAACAACCCTGACAAAATCTCCCGCTTACGATGCGCATGCGCTAAAACTTAAAAACAGCGTATATTTACTTTGGCGACTGTAGTGGGAAAACGCAGTTGCTAAAAATAATGAAACATAAAGGTTGTCTTTGTAGAAATAATTTATGTATTTACATATAACTTGGGGTGTTACTTTAAAGTTACTTTAAAGCATTTTAAGGGTCATTAGCGTTTTCTCTTTGAATTTCTTATCTTTGAACCATAATGAGGGCTTGTTAGCGCGTTACAAAAGCATTCATCGTCAGTACGTGCGTTGTTAATGGGTAGCTTAAACTTTCATTTTTTGACAGATTGTGTGTATGACTTTCGGAGATAAAAGTTTCATAAAAGTTAAAAGTTTCACAGGTTTTTTTTGTCAGGATCGTTGCATAATGTAGACCTTATGTTAATGTACATGTATTACCCAGCATGCTGATCTGACATCCTGTTTCTCATATTGTTTACCTAAATCACAAAGGTCAGCCTGTAATTATATACATTATTAGAATATATTACAACCGACAAAAAAGTCTGGACTCGCCATTAACTCTATAGAAGTTTCCATATCGCTAATTCAAGATCAAATCTTGTATCTCAGAGTGTTGATAATATTTTCTTATTCATTAGCTTGTTATGTCTAGGTCAAATTTCCTTTATGAGAAGTTCAATGTTTCACTTCTTTATACTTTGATAAGAAAGTATAAAGCTATGTATATATAACTTGAAATTAAAGGTCAACTGAACTGTAACTCATTGAAAATATTTTTTTACCACAGTGCATATTTCTCGAAGTAAACTCATGCCATTGCGAGGTTTGTGCTGTTTTGGTCGACATTTTTAATGAGCTTTTCTACACTTAAACTACGCAACCCTTAACTTATACATTTGTCTTGATTCGTTGAACGCAAGATCCGTGCCAAAAGAGTTTTGCATGGGCTAGAAAGAGATAAATGTACGATGACAAAAAAAAATATGGACAAGGCATAGTTAGGTTGGGGCCTCAGTGCGAAACGCAGCTAAATGAGATTTAAGTTTAAATATACGGAGTGTATGGCGTCATATTGAGTCGACATACTTAAATGCGAACAAGACACGGAGTTGAAAGATTAGTCTCTTCGCGAAGAAGGTAGAAGGGTGCACCCTATGTTAGGTTGATCGGAATTTTCATTGGAACAGAAGAGTTGTTCCCCTTTGTACACGCTTGCCAGCTGTTCACATACATGGCAAAGCCTTAAAGGGTTCACTAACATTGTAACGTTATGTTAATTGCTCTTTCTGTTTCAACCCTGATAATGGGAGGAAACATTTACCTCAGCATAACAACCCACGGCACCACGAACACAGGGTAATGTCAGTTACCCATGGGCCAGTTGTCGGTAGGTCGTTAACATGCTATGATGAAAGTTTGATCAAAGCTATCGTTGGCTATATAGTTAGCACGTGTGCTTTTTTCACAGAATTTCTGTGAAGTGACTTCCACTTGTTATGAAGAAAAACCGAGGGCCAAAAGGGGTAATAATGGAATGTCTTCCGGGATGGCTCCAGTATGGTATAGTCAAAAAGACAGCAGCAGTTTTGAAGTCTTCAACAAAACAAAATTGTACAAAAAGTTTTATTTAGGAAAGGGGGTGGTGGCAGTTACTTTAACTGAAATAAAACCCCCAAAAATCTAACAAGATTAAATATTCAAAAAGGTGTATGTGAATTTAAAGGTTATACATCACAAAACAGCCTTAGTTATTCATTTCATGGACATGTATGCAATATAAAGTGAATGTATGAACAGCTGACGCGCATGAAAATACATCTATTTACTATTAGACTCGAAGACAATTTAATGATATAGAATGCCGACTACCAGCTTTAAACATCAAGAATCCACCCCCCCCCCCTCTCAAACCTGATAACTACTGGTTATTTACATAAATTATCATTTAAAACAAAGATTAAGTATCTCTGTGTGTTGGCAGAATCGTGATTGTTATGAAAAAGAATGGAACAGATATTCCATTTCATTCTTAGACAAGGGAAACTCTACCTTGAAGTCAGTACGTGACAATGCAGACGTCGAGGTATACAGAAGTAGCCCTGTAACTCGGGGAGCTCAGCTTTACTGCCTCGATAGGCCTATATGGAGCACGTGTTATTCGACGTTACCTGTACGCCAAGTCAGGACGAAGGTTTTTCTGAAAGCCGTGCGATGCTTTGGAATAGCCTCATAAGTGTGTGTTTGAGTGTGTGGATGTTCCACGCATGATTATGGAAAAATTTTCCCAGGAGGTAATTTACTCTCAAACGTTGTCCGATAAGTTGATGGTTGCCAGTTTATAAAAAAATAATAGGCACATCGGCGAATTATAATGGTTAAATAGGGGGCACCATAATTTACAGGTGATAAGGAAATACATGATGATTCGGGTGTATTTAGGTTGATATAGTACTATTTCCAGCTTATATTCTTGCAACATCTAATATTCAGAATAGGAGTGAAACAGTCCACATATCCAAAAGGCCTACAATTTTTGAATGTGGCCGTACTAACATGCATGGTAACAAGAACCCGAAAATTTCTATCCCTGACGAAGATGTAAGCGTCTATGGGAGGTAACTCTTCTGGACAAATGCATTAAGCCAATGCAAGCTTATGCCCTCCTCTGAACTACAATTTAGAGTGTGGACACATTATACACGTACTTGTCAATGGCCTTTTCTTGGAGTGATGATTACAGTTGGATGAATATATAGGCATTGCAATTGGCTTATATTTACCAAATGTGTCATATCTAAAGTTACGTCAGAAGTGACAAATGCTGACAGCCAAGTCAGTATACAGCAAATAGCCTATAAAAATTCATAATTTATATCATTTACCTTCCTCATATTTAGCGCAGTTATATTTTTTCTCGAATGTATACAGAAGTGTAACTACCAAATATTATAGGATATAATAATGTATCCTTATTGTATACACCACATTTTGAATTCCTGTGAAGCTTCAAAGTATTTTCTGTTTGATGTTTTAGAAATACATTTATATTTTCTCGCACATGGGCGAAATATTAAAGCTCCGGTAGAACGAGACATGCTTTATTACGTGACATATGGGTAGGCATAGCTTATATAAACACATGATCCGCAATGATTTACTGCACGCCGTCTGGCTAGTTGCCTCCATATCTAAAGGTTAACGACGCCTTTATGCTCATACTCAGTGAATAAGGCAAGTGGCGTGTAGATAAGTTACACAAAGGTGTCTGCTGAAAGTTTTACGATGTCTTGTTTGCCATCCAAAATACCGCTAATTTTAGAGCAATCAGAAGTCCGTTCCGTTCCTCAATCTGCTCCACGTTTTCAGTGACCACAAATCTATCTTGTTTTACAGTGGTGGAGAGAGTTGATGTCCGATTTAGCAGCACGATTCCTTTGAAATCTTATTATCTGTGTAGGTCGGCCAGTTTACCAGTTGGGCGAGAGTAGAAGCGACCTAATCTGCGGAGAACGCGCAGTGCTTTCTCAGGTAATTACCACACAGAATGGACCATTTGAGGCCATGGCATTAAGGTGACGTAAATCGACATTACTAGCGAATTGGTCGCGAATTGTTCCCCGAACCATTGCACGCGGGAACAGTCCTCGGAAATGCGAACAAACTCTCACTGGGGTTTTAAAATGTCCCATTTACTCATTCTGTTAGACACGTCTCAAGGTAAAGCAGACAACGACATTAATTAAACAGGCCAAAGGTAATCGCTGGGTAAGTTGACTGTAATGCTTAACAATTAGGGTCCAGCACTTACCGGTCTTGTCACTAAAGCCCTATGCTATATGCAAGCTTGCCTTACTTGTTATTGGGTTGTTACAAAAAGTAGACTAAACGCGATACAACAGTGAATTAAATCTTTTTGTATGTGCACCGCTCTACACTACTCGGCTGTTTGTTTTGGGTTGTTGGGCGAACGGGTTTGGAGGCCTTTAAGACAAATAGAAAGGCAATATTGTGCACAGATGACTGTACCAGGTGGTGAGCTCCTTGAGGACCTTTTGTGACCATATGATGTGCAAGTCTGTAAGTCATAAGTGAGAAAGTTCGTCTGTTAAACACCATATGTGAGAAAGTTCGTCTGTTAAACACCAAAGGTCAAGATGAACCCAACAATACTGTATGTCAGACTAAACACTTTGATGGAGGTGGTGCAATTTTTGAAAAAATTAACTAAGATCTATTACCACGAATGTATTATACATACACCTCTGTTTGCCATTGTCTTCATTATCCTTCAGAAACATTCTATATAAATCGATGGGATTGTCTCAGCAAGAAACACCTAAGGAGATCTAAATAAATGCAGCATTTTACAGAATGAAAAACATTTTAGAGAATGTAAAGAACATATAATAAATACCCTTTCTGTAGTTTGTATCGTGTTTATCACTGCGTTTCTTCATTTAAAAATTATTATACTGAGTGCTAAAATAAGATTTAATAATGCCATGGGTCTACAAAGTATATATGTTCAGACAGAAAGATACATATTCTTAAAAGGGTTGGCATGAAATTTCTAATCAAGGCCACAGCAGCCCTCTAATATGTTTTTTTATAAAGTCGTCCTTGATGAACATGCTTTTCACACTTTTGGTTGTGTTGCTCTCTTATTCACGTTTTACGCCTGTCTTATAAAATATAGCTTGTCTTTATCCTACTTTCAAGTAAAACAATGAAATGAGGCACGTTATGTCAAGAATCAAGGTGATAGTTTAACGTGAACAGAATATCTGACATTTTGCGTTTATTTCATTCTTTCCACTGCCATTGCAGTTGACCATTAAGCTTGCAGAAAAAGAAAACGCAAAGCTCATTTGGATAGCCATCGCTATTGACAGATCGTATATATTTAGTTTTCATGCGAAATGAACTTTCGTATGATCTTATGAAGGGGACTCGAAAAAAACGCCTAGTCGATTCTCAATATTCATGGTGGGAAATGGCACCTCGTCGAAAAATCGCACTATGTAGTGGTGCATGATACTATTTGTCGTATGAAGTATGGGCATCCCGCCAGGGCTTCTCATTGCCCATCTCCTATGGCATTAGCCGTACACGGACATCTCAGATCCCCCAGGGCATTATTATGCCAGCCAGCACATCACGGCGATGTCGAGCACGATGCTTCATCTCATTGCTTTCCGATTTCCTTGCATTAGCACGGATGAAAAGCCCGCCTGAAAAAGTCAGCGGTGATGCCTTAATACTGATTGCCCCAAACTGATGCAGCCCGCGGAGTATGGCTGTCTCTATAGTTCTCTTAGAAAGTGGATTAGTCGAGGTCTGGGGATGATGCGC
Source organism: Liolophura sinensis (assembly GCF_032854445.1). Lineage (NCBI taxonomy): Eukaryota > Metazoa > Mollusca > Polyplacophora > Chitonida > Chitonidae > Liolophura > Liolophura sinensis. The sequence goes on from NC_088295.1 coordinate 29,973,129, forward strand.
AGTCGCACGCTACATACACCTGCCTCAATATAGTCGCCAAACGCGCCCGGACTCTTTTATGGCTTGGCACCATGTCAGATTCGTCTTATGGATCCTACTGAGATTTGGAAGCTCTTAACACCTACAAAGCTGGACAATTTTTCGTATTAAAATGATTGAGCGCTATAACACTATCACATTCAATGGTTAAAACGCGGAAGTTTGCCACGGGACATTCCGTGTATGGATGTGACATACATGAATAAGAGACCGGGAAGTTTAAATCACTTCAGACTTTGCATTGACAATGGGTCTACTGGGACGTATTTCTGCAGTAGGCTACCTTAAAATGTTTATGGTATGTTAGTTGGAAATTGACGTTGTCGGTGTTTATGTCCCAGCAAAGTAGTAGGCATCTGCCCTTCCCTCTGGTGGACGAATCAATAACTATTGTAGAAATTCTAGGTCTTGCAAGCATTCTGTTCCATTCCAATCACGCTGATGTCATACAATTCCATCCTTTTTGAAACAGATTTCTTTTGGTAATGATGCCGAGTCCACAAAAGTGCAAGAAGATTAATGTCATGATTTTTTATTGAGAAACTAGTATGGGTTTTTTTCGGCGTATGGCAGATAGTATTACTGACGAGACAATTTGTAGAATGCGTAACATAAGATATACGGAAGCTACACAATAATGGGAAGACAGGATAGCGAAATAACTCTCTAACAGGTTTATATACCAGGTTTTTAAATCATAACAAATTTAATAAATAACAGGAAATCGTAACTCGGAACATTTCCATACATAACATGTATCTCTAGTCAAAAAACATCATCTGAGGCACTTCAAATCGTATAGCACAGATAAGCTTGTTACCTCGTTAAGGACATGTATGCCTTCTCGCCTCGTAGAAATTCTGTATAAGGAAGACATTTAAGTATAGCCATGCTCAAAACTGCTGATTAAGTGGACCAAGGTTGTTAAGGTTGTTTCTCTCAGTCCCCACATGTTGAACGAGGAAATGGACAGAATATATTCCTTTTTGGACAGCTGTCACAATGTCATTTTGGGGCCAGGGATTATGTCATAAATCGCCCTCCACCGAGGCATGTCTCTTTCAGAAGCGGCTTCTATTCAATCAGCGAAATACAAAATTTTGTTAAACCATCGGTTTATTGTGCAAGATTTCAAATTTTGATTTTAGATAAACAACTTTTCAACATCGACAAAGAAAAAAACTGTCTGACCATGAGGGAAATTATGCTAATTAAAGATGCATTCAACCGTCTGTGGTTACAGATGTCGTAGTTCAGAGGTGCAGTCTCTTGTTGTTTCAAATCCCTTAATTTGGTGTGTTATGATGTACATCCGAATGAACAAATCTGTTATGGAGGCAGTCGTGTGGCCGTGGCGTCTCACGCGAGGATATAATGTGAAGAAGGCCTTTAAAGATTGTCGCCAAGGAAAAAAGTGAAAAAGAGAGATTTTTCCCCCTTTTTTTAGGCGCCACTTCACACGCAGGAGCACCGAACCGGCTAATCTAAGTTTATTGTAAACAGGAAATGAGTGAAGCAGCAGTAATTTCTGTGTCGCTTTAGCTTCAGTGGATCGAGGCACGATAATGTTTTAAAAGGTTTTGGGTCATGCATGTGGCTCATTTTTTCCCAAAGAAGTCCTCGAATGCGCTTTTAGAGACTTGTTAAAAGAAAAAAAAAACTTTAAATTTAATTTTTGACGTTGTGGTACTGTAATTTTTCTCTTTGCTTCCCAATTTTTGCTGATAGATTACTATGAGCTACTTAAAAATAGAAAGTACAACAGCGGACACCTGTAAGACACTTATCAGGCGAGCAAACATCATTTGTAATCTGAATCTACGTACATTTTACTTTCCAACTTTAAATAAACTACATGTGGTAAATATTTACGACAGCCAGAAATATAAAAGAGTACATACCACTTAACTGATTATATAATAGTAAGTCCTCGATAGGCTTTGCGTAACTCCTTTGAACATCATAAGCTGACGCGAGGCTTGGTATATTTGTCCATGCTAATTTAACGCATGGGTTACCCTTATGACCCTCTTCACAACTTTAATGACTAAAGGTCTTTTATTATCTCTTATGCAGCTTTATATCCGTGATTTATTACTTGATTCGGTGAGTCATCAATCGCATTAGGAGTGTTTTTATCAGACATCCCTATTGTGAACAGTCGATGCAATCCCGATACCTGCTAAAACAGAATTGGGCATAACCGTCCTGTATTTGTGCTACTCTTCAAGTTATTTATTGACACAGTTCTGGATGTCTTGTTTACTTTGGCTAACACCCCATATGGACCAAACCTGATTAAATCGAAATCAAGCGCTATGTCCAGACGTCTTCGCTAGCTCAACGTGTTGGCATGGTGTGGATTTAAATCTTTAGCAAATAACAATTCGTCTTCGGCCTGGCCACGTGTTGCCTTCCCTATGACCGTATCATTAGGTAGTGCCATGTTTGTCTCCAATTGGGTTTTCCCTCGCCACAAACCTTAAGGCTTCTAAATCCCAGCTAGTAGACATAGTGACCGTTTCTCCGATGGGAGCAGTACAGGTTATCGACCGATCCGAAACAAAACTGGCGGCTCAAGACGAATGGTACCGTTACAGGCGTCGAGCTGGATATACACATCCCTTTAAGAGCTATCCGTCTCATGGCAAGCATATACGTACATGTATACGTTATACTAAAAAATTCTACTCAAGCAGGAATCACACATGGCTTGAAAAGTCGACATATCATTGCGGATGTAATCATTTAGAAAGCGGAGAGGTGCACTCCTTTGAATCCTGCGTTAATCATATCAGCCATCATGTAGAGCCTAGCCCTACACTGTTTGTTACTACCAATACAAAGCACTGCTTCCAAAACCATGCATTATGTGCTTGAGGTGTAGTTATGTGGCATACATGTGGCGTTTTGATTGCCTTTGGTACGTCTTGCTTAGTTATAGCTATGTATACATGAATGTAGACATCTGCGCGTGTGTATTTGAAATTTCATTTTCGACATCTTTAAAACAACTTAATTACCTTGTGGCAAGGCTAATATCCTCAAAACAAGCGCACCTTATCTTTTATCCTGTTTTTTTGTTCAAAATACATGCATAAAGTGAACACCCACATTCCGGTTTCCTCCCTTTATCATGCTGGCCACCGTCGTATAAGTGAAACATTCTGGAGTATGGCGTAAAAAACCAATCAAATAAATAAATGATAAAAACACTCATATGCAGCAAATGCAATATACATGCAGATAAACGCTGTGATATGTTTAGACAGTTATCTCCGATGACTGCGTTCAGGCGTGCCGTAGTAATGGAAATCTGTTGTTTGTGATCTGTTGTGTGACTATAAAGTTAAATACAATGTTGAAAAAATCGTCACAAGGGTCTCGATAGCATCGCCATTGCGCAAACTGCCATCGACAAACGATGGCAAGTGTGTTTCTCCAAGCTTTTTTAAGACGACAATTCAAGTTGCAATGAAAACTGCACAACGCTGTCAGTGGTTCTCTCTGCATTGACAAGTAACATTCTAAGCATGTCTTACACATTTCCAAGATAAGGCGAGAGATTATTCTGTAAAACAGAAAATCTGTACGTGAGATTACGTAAAGGGGCTACCCTTAGGGCAAATGGTCAATTGCCTTTTAACGGATGTCAAAAAAAAAAATAAATGAACTAGTTTTGCAATGCGTGGTTCAGTGACCTATCCTTTCCGATATAATTATAGATCAAATTGCCTTATGTTAAGAATTTTTTCGTTTATGCAAGTAAATAAACTGTAACTAATGTAACCACCCTCACATACATGTATGTCAATTAGTTGTCAGGAAAAAATGTTTAACTTTGAGAAGCAATTTAAGAACATCGCTTATTTTGGCTGATCTCTTATGATAAAGGTTCTTTTTGATCACAAAACCAGGAAGTGAATATGCAAAAGGTTTGTAAGAAATGCATCATTAAACGTGATAAACTCAAGGTCAGCAGTAATAAGATGATTAAAGATAACACACGGTTACTTTTTTCTTCATTTTGGGAGATTTGTATGGGCTGTTTTTTTTGTTTTTGTTTTTGTTTTGTGTGTGTGTGGGGGGGGGGGGGGGTCATGCACAATTTAGAAACTTTACTAACATACTCACGCTGGCCTCTGCCAGTTGCAAATTTCGCCACCGTCGACTAATGAAATCAATAAGGAAATACATGGGGTTCAGCCCATGGGCTTACAGTATGTTGGAAAAAAAAACATTTATGTCCAAATATGCTGATCCAAAGACGACTTCAACCCATGTGCTTCGATGCTAGAATCCAGTGTTTGTTAATCGTCTCGGACATGCTGGTTCCAGATTCAGGGCGAAGTGATTTACTTTAAACACATATGGCGAAGTAGCAAAGTCACAACGATGCTAGTGTGACCACTGGGCGGAACGTAACTCATTAACTTATGGTATGGCCTGACCTAACAAACCACCGTCGGAATACGACATGGGCACGAGGATGAAGAGCATCTGGGCAGAATAGGTGACAAGAAAGTATGCTCGTCATTGCAGGTAATCGCGCCAAATGAACATTAAACAGACGTTTTGTTTTGTTTCTGTAACATCCAGTGGAAAGGCACCCAACGCTGATTTTACCTGTAACTTGAAAGAAGAGGCAACACATCGCTCACACATAACCGTAAGTTCGGAAGAGGCGTGGGGAATTTGACCCATACCCTACCCACTTTCTTCAGACATTCTTGAAAACTGTATCAGTCATGTTTAAATCTGAAATTCTTACTAGATTCTAACTCGTCGCCACTGGAACCAAGTATGTCGGCAATAGTATGACATTTGATTTGTAAACTGAAATGCTCCCTTAAGCTAACACTTGGCTTGTCACACATGGCAAGCTTATGACAAACAGCACGCGAACGCGAGAGCTCGATATTTTCAACATTTTGCGCCAAGGCAACGACAACATGGCAACATGCTAACGTAAATTGTCCCTCCGTGTTCTCGTTGACTCGGGTATTTCTAAGGGAGAAATATTTTTTGGAACGATATAGCAAAGCGTTTTTGTATCCTTCTTAAGTAAAAAGAAGGGGGAACAATAGTGTCTGTAGGGATCTGAGTACACATCTACTTTGATAAAAAGTTGACAAATTGTTTGAAGGAAAAAATATCCTATGCCAGTTTCATGAATCATTTTTTAAACATACCGAACTCAGCAGGGCGTTCTTAGTCTTCTTAAATCTGTATTTAAGTGTATTTAAGTGTACCTCACATTTTCCGTGTGGTAGAAGTAGTTACACCCCGATGACTGATATGCATGAGGGTGGGTGAAATCAGGCACCTGGAAGAAAATTTACACTAATAGTTTTGTGTTCAAGTTTACTTCAATCGCGATGTAGAATCGTAGAATACGCATTCACAACTATGTCATTTACGGTTCATTTTTGTGAGGCGAAACACAACAGGGTATGTGTTCAAATGGGAAAAAACCCCCAGAGAAATGGGTTATTCAGATGTTTTACTACTTGGTATCTTGTATTACAATAAACACGTGCGCATGGTGAAGTATAATTGTCACTTAAAGAGATTAGGAAGGAAGATTTATGGCCAGGAGGAAAGTGCATGCCAGAATGTAATATATCACGTATGTACGAATTACTCCGGCAAATATACGCTACAGTTTTCATCTCTTTAAGCTTAACGATGTCCTACTCTCCAGACCATCAACGAACCATGGTAATGCAATTTCTATCACGGTACTCAGTAAGCTTAGGGAGTCAGAATACCGTGGCCTTGGCTGCTTTATGGATTTCATTACCGTGAGGTGCGTTCCTAAAAGCAGGTGCGTGCCACTCAGTATGCACGATGAAAGTATTTACCCAGGCCATTTCCATCATAGTGCGCGGATGTTATCCGAAGGCCATCGATTCGTTGTGATATTTGGCAAGGTATAGACAAGTAAATTCCCCGACACTCTTCTTCCTCCAGCCACTCCCCTAATGTCCCTTATGACATTCCCTTGAATAAACAGAAATCCTAGCTGGACGAGAAGTAAAATAAAGTCTCCGTCCACAACGCAGTATTAAATAAAAGAGCGGTGGAACGACGACGTACATTACACGCACCCTCTAAGGATTCTTTCGTCGTCATATGACTGAAAAATTGTTAAATACGACGTTAAACCCCAAGCACTCACTCACTCACTCACCCACTCAAAGAATTATTTCTACTTCATAACTGACTGTATAGAGATCTTATTTACAACGGCAACAGACAAGACGGTCTAATAATGCAAAAGCTAAATTCTTCATATTGTTGTTCCCAGTGATGGACTTTACACAGTTAAGTACTACAGGACATTACATGTGATAAGAATATACGACAAGACATGGCGACTCGATATTTCAATTTATTTTAAACCATGTTTAGGTAGTTCATAAAACAACACAATACCTCATTAAAACTGATCCAGTTGATTTAATTTTCAATGTCTACACTATGCCTTTTTTGGACCGAATCAGATTTTTGTCCATACCATCATATTCCCTTAATTGAAAGACCTTGTGGAAATACACAGTTTTAACAGCTGTGTTCTTCACTCTTTAATGTGAACACAAGCGATAACACAAAGCAGTTAATTTCTGTAAAATCATCTCTAAATGATGGAGTGTATTAAGACTACACGTGTTTTATGGGTTATCGGGTGCAAAGTTTGAAAAACCTTTGGAAGCAGTGGTCTCAAAAACCCACCTTCTTGTGTGCCTTTTCTTTGTAAAACAAACACATGATGAAATAAATCCATTTTTTTCTGGTAACAGCGATCCATTGCCTTTAATTTTAAGCGCACATTACTGTTATCTAGTGTATGTACACTTAAAATCCGACCTTTAGTGGGTTTTTTCGGTTAGAAAGTTCCAGGTTAATCCTGTTACAGAACACCCAATTTGACGTTTGGTTGAATGAAAAATTAGTTCACACCAGTCTTGTGTTGGCATTATGCTTCACTGTGCTTGTATGAAAACTTTCTCTTTTTTCTTTGATGATAAGCTATTTATTCTATGGCAGCTTCATCACTCAATTACGGGGGATTTCACTGACACAATGTGACGAGTAAACAAGACAACTGTTCCTGTTCTGCGGTGATTGAGATTTCAGCCTGCAGTGGGAAGCCCAGACATCGACCCGTCTTTTATACTCACCAAGTCTTCTTAAACAGAAGAAAACCGTCCAGTTTACCGTTAATATGGAGCATCGCTTTCCGTTTAAAATATATGAACAGACAAAACAACATGTATCTTTTATTTCAATATAATTAAAGACGTACAGCGTAGATAGTAATACCAGACTAGTGACGACAGTGTGATGGCTGGCAAATGGTCACACGCAATTGGTCAAACACGGTTTCTTGTGATTTTTACTTCAGTTACTGTTCATGTAAATACCTAAATAGAAGCAAATTACACACAACCCGGTTTAAGCCGAATTAAGTGAAAAAAATGCAGTAATGTTAATTACATCTGTCAAAATGATGGTAAATGTATTGGGCGTCAAAATGTCTAGAATTACTCAAAATACTGCGTTGTCATCACATTTAAAATACAATAACATTATGAACAGTCCATGGAAAAAACAGATGTTTATGGACAGAAGATTTTTTGACCTGGTCATATATATCTATCCACAAATCACAATGATTATTATACAGACCTATTTTAATTTATGAAGGTTGAAACTTCTTACATTTCAAACTAAAGGCTTGAAGACACTGTCACTACTTGATATAGGTTACTTCACAGTATCTACATACATCTACAGGTAACTTTAAGAAGAGCCTTTAATTTCCGTAGATATTCAGCGTTTGTGTAGTTTATCCCATAAAATATTACTTGAACGTTTATTCCTAGACACATCAATACTTGTCAGGAGACACAGGGGCATAGCTCACACATTCGGGGAGTGGCCGATTTTATAAGAACAAGATGAAACTGACCAGATCGATGCTTGTTCGATTACCGTTGAGGGAGGATATATTGCTTCGAATTTATATTTCTGTACGATAGTGCATAAAACAGGACTGGCGTAAAGAATTTGCATGTGTGGCTGTTGTCCTGTCCAATGATAAAGGACAGGCTCCGGAACGAGCGCCACTGGATCTACTGGATGCGGGCCCGTCTTAACATCTTCAAATAACACCAGTCCCTACTTAGTGGATACAAACAATGTCAGCACTCCTGGGAAATTAAGATTCTCGGCCACCTGATAAAATCTCAAGTCGCAGTTGATAACACCTTGCATGGAGAACCTCTCCAATTCATCGTAGAGTGTATCGAATTCCCTGACGTAATACGGTGTGAGGGGATCGTTAAAGGCTGGAGAAGGTTTAACACTGGCCAGAGACTGAGAGGACGGATTACAGGTCAAGCGAAAGAGCTTCAACATATTACTGTCGTGGCCGACCAACGAAGGCACTTGTCTGCCAGACGGATTATTGCTGATGGATATGCCTTATATAAAATTCAAGTGTCGGAGCATGCATACTTTTATTTACGTACACTCAGGTCTCTTTACAAAATCACCTGGTGATTTTTACTCTTGACCTGTCGCTGTTAATCCGAATTAACTCAGTTATGGGCGCTGTATGCTAAGCTTCCTACCACCAAGGGGTATCGTTGTGCCTATCTTTAGGTCTACTATATGCCAAGTGCTTTTGTATATATCATATGTTGACAGTATTAACGAAGCTCGAGAGAAATCAACACTACACGCTCCCGCTGATGAATGAACTGATACAGGATTTCAATCAGAAGCTGGGGTAGTGTTGGAAAATGGACTGCAAAACTCCTATCACAGCAGCTATAAGTGTTTTACCACTCACTTGATTATTTAAACAATTTTATACAATATAAAATATTTTCTGACAGATACCTCTCCAAAAGAGCTGTTGGGTTATGATGTATGGCTGTTTGTTATGGCTAATGGTTGTCCCCTGTCTTCCTACACGGCATAAATTTGGAAGTTGACAAATGAGTATACGTTATCTGATTTTAGGGCAAAATATATAAGACCAATGAAACGCACTTTCCCAAGTTCAAAACTTGTGTTTTTTTGCTGTCTGTTAGGTGAGTTCAGGTTATATAAATTTGTAAATTCTTGAGAATTTCATTCGAACACACTGGATATAAGGCGCACATAGAACAGAAGATTCTTATAAACGAGAGTCCATCTTTATAACACGTCACACTGATGATGACAATCTCAAAACTGTATCGTATTTATGTCATGTGTTCATTTTTTTCTAATTTCAAAAAACACGACTTCCACCCATGAAAACGACTAAACCCTGCAAATGTAGCTCAAGGTTTCTTCTTAACTTTTTGGACGACATTATATCCTGGTAATAAAATCAGGATCTGACATATCTCTCTACACAATAGACGTTTGGTGATTTGTATTCCCATGCATAAACGGGAAACTAATTTTAAAACGGAAAACTTTAAGTGACACCAAGATCTTCTGAAAGATACTATAAATCCACCTAAGATTTCTCACCACTTATTCGGTTTAAACTGTTTTGTTGAATCACAAAATGTCCGTATTTATGCATCACAAAGTTTTAGAACTACATGCAAATGGGCACAGGATAAAACTTTAACTGTGATTTATTTAAGGCCATAGCCCCATGTAGAAACTTAGACGCCGTACTGTTCTTTGCTTTACGTGCACAGGCTCTCTGTATATCGTCTTATCCTTGGTGTTATGTGCGCTCCTGGTGGATTGAAAGGTGGATTCACATTCCTGCGTTCGGGGACTGAATGGGATAAAAAGCCTTAGTCCAGTCCCGGCCTGGATTTCCCGCGTGAATTCTTGGTTCATACATCATGGCGACCTACTTTTGACAGTTAGGCGGTTACCATGTCCGCGTTATGGGCCCAGTGGGAAGACCTGTGGTCGCTGGCGATAAAGGCCAGCGATGATTAATAGATGCGGCTTAAGATTGACTGCGAAATGATTTCCTTCCACATGGAAATTTCATGACAAACACTAACCAGATGACCAAATCGATATTTCACCGAACTACACCGTCGTTCCTTACAACTGATTAGGTTCGTCTTTCCTGAAAATCATGACAATCTTAAACAGAAAATGACGAGCCTAATTTCTATGCCATAATCTGTCAAGTTAATGAAAAATTATTTATATACGATTCTGGTATGTCAGGGTCCTATCCAATTATATGTCGTGTGGTATGAATTGCGTACAAACGATAAAATTAGATTATGTTTTACAAAAAACAAATTCACCTTTTCGGCAGCCGTTCTTGAAAATGACATCCTGGCCAATATGGTAATAGTTTTACAGGTAGTTCAGCTGCGGCAGAAACTGGTTTTCTTTTCGTTTTCGGGTAAATTTCTTTTTCAGGGTTATTATTATTGTAGTATTGTGCAACAGCAGAATAGATATGATATAGATATGGCATGATATATATTTGTATCTTAACACAAGATCCCCTCCGTTAAAATAACTCTCACATGTTCGACAATGAGTGGCATTCGAAGACCCTTATCTAGGTAAATATGTAGTTTACGGAGGATGCATACAAGTTTATGAGCTTTAATTTCTTGGAAAAAAGACAGGTCTCACACAACAGTGTACAGCAATCTCTTATAGTAAACATGAGATTGGTCTTTACCAAGAAATACACTGCATGAATGGGACATGTTGACAGTTATGGCGCTAAGAAAGGACAAAAAGCACTAAGGCGGAGTTTTGACCCGTTGCGGCGATGGTCATTGTTTAACAGAAAACAAGCGACATATGTGTGAAAACTTTAAGCTATCGATGAACTTCCACTCGCAGCTTGTTAATCATGCTTTAAATCCGGATATATGAATAGTTTTTACCCGGAAACCTTGCATACATAATGTGTGCATTTCTTCACGAAGTAAAATGCAAAATTTAAAACTCAAAATTATTTTGTTTTATTCCACAACTATGCATTTATGATTTAAAAAAAAACTGGTTTGCATCGAAATGGTTAAAGTTACCGACAACGCTATCGACCATAATGGTTCTTAAGCACTTTAAACGATGGTATTTACTTGGCCCATAATCAATTTAGGTGAACAGTATGTCTTCCAAATTAAAAGACAAACTAAAACAGTGAAGGAAGAAGTAATCCCAAAAAGATCTTTTGCACAAAAGTATTAGGAAAGAAGTTCTGTGCAAATTATGTTCTGGAGTATAACTTCCTTCATCGATAAATCAGCACTTGAAAAGATCCACATCTACATCGAATTGAACATTGGATAAGCCAAGGGCGCAGTGCCAATCTTATTACCTTGCTCTCTTTGAAAAACAGACCACCTGACCGAGAAAGCGACATAGAACTGATTGCTGCAACTGAAAGCGTTATTTTTTAAACGGGTCTAATTTTCGAAACAGACCAGCGATCATTGTTTATTCTTACTGAATGTAAACATTATATAATACCCAAAGTAAAGACACGCCTCTAGAAGCATACAAAAGTAAAAGTCAATGAGGCAGATTTGGATTAGAAAAGCTGACTTGGTATTGCTTCACACTAGTTCTTATGTGGTAAGGCGCTTATCCCAGACAAACCTATTGCTAACTATCAGTGTGCAAAGGACTATTCCCAAAGCACCGAACTTCACCTTGTCTGTCGCCACGGGCTCAGGAACAATTAGTTTGGATATTCTCCACAGACAATCGTGAGCAGATCAACAATCTCATTTTCTCCTAGAGGATTGTGGATTCTAACACTCATTCTATTACGGAGAGATTTTCTCCCAGTTAATGTCGTCTATGCCCAAGGTGGCTGATTTCACGCCATTGTCGCCATTTCAGGCCTTGGACTATGCACATTAACTCCATCAAATCGCGTAATTTGTAATATAATCGTGTTTGCTTATTACGTTATTGCTTGTTTAAAAGGGATTACTTTTCCACATATCTGTAATTAAAGTCCATAATAGGATATACTTTTAGGCTGCTTGTTTATGTCTTCAAGAAAAAAAAAAGAATTTTCTGGGAACAGCGATGGCAAGCTTTAATTAATTGGTAACGTCATCGAGTTCCTAAATTTGGGGCACCAGAGAACTCCTATCTCAATTTTAAAGACACGGTATGCTTATGGTTATGTGCATATCGATATTTGAGATTCATAAGTTAATAACTGAATGAATGACGGATTATGATTTTACGTTATACTGGCATGAGCCATATTTCCCTTTGCAAGGATAACATGTCAATACAGGAGTGAAGAGGGAGGGGGATGCTTGATGTTGGGGGCTGGGCTCCGTAGACTAGGTGGTTAGCGGGCTACCGTGGCGTAATGACTCAGGAGCCTCTCATCAATTCAGTTGCTGTGAGTTCAAGTCTAGCTCACCCTGGTTTCCTCCCCAGCCGTACGCGGGATAGTCTGCCAACACCCCGCGGATGGTCGTGGGTTTCCCCCGGGCTCTATCCAGTTTCTTCCAACCATAACGCTGGCTGCCGTCGTATAAGTGAGATGTTCTTGAGTGGCGTAAATCACATATGAAACAGATAAATACATCAATATCAGTGTATGCATACAAAATGTCGTACCGTCCAAAATTAAAACCCACCAAAACGGCCATCCTAAGACAAAATACACACTGTATTGAAATTGGGGTGTGATATGACATATCCTGATATACTCATTAGATAGCATTACTGTACTTTCAAAGTAGTACAGATATATGTAAATTGTTTCCCCACTTCCTACGTAAATTGAACATTCTATTCGTTTTTGAAATGTTCACGGCGAATAGGAGGTAAACGCAAAAAAAATACACCCAAAGAAAATGAGAAGTCACAGCGTCGAAATAACAGGCTACGCAATGACAGTGACGAAGATCAGTGTCAGCTCCTAGTGCTGATCGGGTTGTGTGGAAAACATTCTATATGGTGACAAACGTATAAACCTTGCATTTTGTTGTCATGAAGAATTCCCAAGCTGACGTTATACGCAAAGACTGGGTGTGGAGAAATCTATCGCGTGTCCATGCCCACAGAACATTGAAACCGTTTCCGTGTACATGGCATTTGCCGTGATCCTTCTTTTCCTAGCAACGCACTGGTTCTTCTGGCAGTTTATTTCTTAACATCAAACGCAGTCATTTCCAGACTTTTTTTTCTTCTAACGAGCCCACTCGATGTAGAAACCTGGACATTTCCCTTGCACTTTGCCATTCCTAAACGTCACATTAAAAGAACCAACAAAATCCCAGGTTTTATATATTTTCCGCCGTTATGACAAGGACTGTTTACTTCTCTGTGGCTCTTTTGCTGTTTTAAGAGTAGCACAAGAATGCCCAATGCATATCATTTTCAAGAGTCACAATTCATTTGCTCAAACACTATCGTAATTTTGCACAGCGAATGCTGTAAATACATAATTAGTCCTTATAGGCACATCACATATTCTACTGCTATGAGAATTCTAGTACAATGTGCAAAGCAGAGATTCTCGTGTTATTAGACATGGCGCAGATTCTAGTCTTATAGGTACAGCAAATGTATTCTAGTGCTGTAGAAATCGCGTCGAATCTGGGTATGCAGGCATTGCACAGAATTTAATGAACTAGACATACAGATCAGATAAATTCTTATGCTATTTCTGAATCTAGTTTGTTGTGCTGTATATGTATTACAAATCCGAATGCAGTACACTATGGTGTAGCACAGACATTTGTGAAGGACAGATTGACTGGTGTACATGTAGGTGTAGTGCAGATTGTGACGCTGAGCATTTTATTTATGGTGACATAGATTCAAGAGTTGTCGGTGAAGCACAGATTCTAGTGTTGTAGAACTTCCTGACACAGTGGTTAGTAATTTAGTTTTAGTTCAGATTTTAGTGATTTAGGCTTAGCACAGATTCAAGTTTTATAGAGTGACCGTGTGACTGACCACTTGTCCTAAACCAATAAAATTGGCCATATAATTTAAAAATTCTTGGATAAGACCATCAGCAACATTCAAACGTAGAACTGTACGTTTAACACAGATTCTAGCCGTGGGAACTGAGTAGAATCCACTGTCATATAGGTTTAAGACATATCTCAGTGCTGTAAGTTTGCATGTAGCAAATCTCTTAGTGTGCTACGTTATAGTAAACACAGCATTAATCAGTTGTCAGATTTTAGTGCTGAGTACCATGCTATTGTGTAGTAGTTTTAGTCTTGTACGGACTGTGCAAACGTTATAGTGTAGCGGTTTCAGTGCTAAACGGACTGTTCATATGCTACAGGGTAGCAGTTCTAGTGCTGTGCGAACTGCACAAATGCTATAGTGTAGTATTTTAAGTGCTTTACGGACTGCAAAAACCTGTACTGTTGTAGTTTTAGTGCTGTACGGACTATACGGGCTGCAAAAAATATACTGTAGTAATTTTAGTGCTGTACAGTATGTACAAATGCTGCACTGTACTAGTTCTAGTGCTGTACGGACCGAAAAAAAGTTGTACTGTAGTAGCTTTAGTGCTATAAGGATGGTACAAATAATATAGTGTTATAGGTGTAATATATAATCTAATGTCATAGAGAGAGGGGTTTATAGCACAAATTCAGGGTCTTAAATATGTTATGTGGAGACCACTTGCCAGCTATCACACTGCCATCGCTGCTGTAGATTTGTCGAAACATCAGCATGTAGCGTTTTAAAATGATAAAATAAAGCAAATTTCATTCATTTAGGATCGTTCACACCAAGGTAATGAGATAATATCAGCAATGAGATTAGTGTTAACTCTTGTCTGATGGTTTCACACCAAAAGCTGGTTTTCAACAGATCTAATATGGAATGTCCAATTTATCACCGATTACACTTATGCCCTGTAACATAATGATAACATTACACAAAAACGTATCGTTCATTCTTAAAGCTTCCCAAATAATCAATGTTTAAACAGACGTTTTCGCTTAACTAAAGCCAATTACCCAAATAATTTTGCGTTCCATTGTGAAGTAGTGCCATTTTCTGCTTGTAAAGGAGGTTCTAGCAATCTCTCCAAACTTTCAAGTATGTATGTTCCAGACAAGGGCTTTTGGCAAAGCCTAACTTTCCATACCCCTTCTGCATGTTTACACTTAAATATTAATTTCAAAAATTCCATAAAATTGGTCTAGTTAATCGTGATATGCACACTACCAGTAGAATTATAGGTGGATCTTGGCTGAGAGGTAGTTTGTGTGATCGTATTAATTTTGTCCTCGGACAGAGAGTTTTTGGTGTTATCTTGGATGTGTATAAACTCCTAGTTCTAATAAGCCGTCAACAGTTCTCTTAGTGTGGTTTAGGTGTTAATTGGGGGATCACTTGACATATCCTTTAAATGGATCTGTGGGTGGAAAACGGCATTACATTTGAGAAAGTTCCTCAGGTAAAAGTCAAAAGGCGGTGCATGGTTTACGCTGGATTCTCCGGTTTCCCACAACCGGAAAACTGACGCCACCCTCGTACAGACGAAATCTTCTATTAATAAGTTCATGAATCGATTAGTGCAAATAGTTTTGCTGTTAAGCTTTTGAACCGCCCCTATTAGAAGTATCGTCATTGTACAGTCTGAAAGGTAGAACATGCACGCCATCATATATATTCTGATATATGATATATATGGTTATGACAAAAATGTGTTGATGTTCAAATTCGAAGTGTTTGAAAAGTATGGTGTTGCTAGGTGAGGTTAACGTTGAAACGGCATGCAATGCTAAGCAGAGTCCTCGCAGAATGTTCCCACACACATGTTCATGGGTAATCACATGCTGTCCATCTTCACTATATTCTTTACTCTGACAATTTACTTAACAACATATCCGCCAATTCTTCAAACGGACGATGGAACTGCTGATATCTAATAGCTTATGACGAAATTGTGGGACACGAGGTCGTACCACATGGCTCTCTTGGCCATGTCTTTAGATGTTGTATTACTTCCTCTTTCCACAAGCTGGGCTGATACCTTAACCTTTACTGTTGTATTATGCAAGGCCGATCATTAAACATTCCTGGAAGATTCAGGAAGATTCCCATGAATCCCGTAGGAGAATTTGCGAAGACTTGGCTGGATGTGACAAGGGATCAGCCTTTAAGGCATGCGATGAGAAAGAGCAAAGCAGAAAAAAAAACGAAAATTCTGTAAACGGCTTAAGCTTGGATAAAGGGGTATATTACTTATGAAAACAGGAATTATACTTCGTCCAAAGAAAACTAACTAAAAGCGACATGTTTAGCAAAAGAAATCGAGTGAAAATAGGTAAAAATCAGTTGTTTATGATATGTTTTGTTTCATTTATATCTGAACATCCGCATGTGATCGTTAAGGTCTGATGAGAAAGCAACTTTAGTTACATTGATAAGTGTTCACAAAGGTGAAGCCTGACTCATTTATTTATTTATTTGATTGGTGTTTTACGCCGTACTCAAGAATATTTCACTTATACGACGGCGGCCAGCATTATGGTGGGAGGAAGCCGGGCAGAGCCCAAAGGAAACACACAACCATCCGCAGGTTGCTGACAGACCTTCCCACTTACGGCCGGCGAGGAAGCCAACATGACCTCGACTTGAACTCACAGCAACCGCATTGGCGAGAGACTCCTGGGTCATTAAGCTGTGCTAGCGCGCTAACCAACTGAGCCACGGAGGCCCCAAATCTGACTCATGACGAGATGATTAACAGGACATGTACTACCATATATGGATGTATAACATCGAAATATGGTGGAATCGGGCTTCGGTAATATAGTTATGTATATTCAGCTCAGATGGTTAAGCGATTTTTTGTCTTTGATAAAGGTCAGCTTTATGAGAGGAAGAAAACTGAGTAATTGCACTACACAAATGCTCTTCGATTGGCCTCCGTGGCTCAGTTGATTAGCGCGCTAGCGCAGCGTAATGACTTAGCCCGGCCGTAAGTACAAAGGTCTTGCATCAATCTGCGGTTGGTCGTGGGTTTCCCCTGGGCCCTTCCCGGTTTCCTCCAACCATAATGCTGGCCGCCCTCGTATAAGTGAAATATTCTTGAGTACGGCGTAAAACACACACACACACACAAATAAACAAATGCTCTTCTCCAGCAACCTGACATACATGTATTACCTGCCCTTAAGTCCTAGTAAAGCAACGCTTTAACCAGCTTAAAGTTACAACCAACGGGAGAGTTTTTTTCGAGTCTCTCGCTTTATTGGAGAGAATTCGCTGAACTTATAACGAGAGGTTATATACCTTGAAGATGAATATAGCGTATATTAAAACATAGGTTCATTATGCGTACTGTAATATGTTTGTTAGTTAAGGTTTATGATCGGAAAAAAGACAGAAAGAGCTCGAGGATAACAACAGAACCCAGCCAGAGCGATTTTCTGATGCAATTCTGACCTAAAGCACCAGCCGAAATACTCTAGATTATTCAGCTGTCATGAGGTTGAATGGTCGTGGGTTTCCCCCGGGCTCTGCCCGGTTTCCTCCCACCATAATTCTAGCCGCCGTCGTATAAGTGAAATATTCTTGAGTGCGGCGTAAAACACCAATCAAATAAATAAATAAATAAATAAACATGAGGTTGATATTGGGCATTCCCTGCCACATAGGCTTTATAGTTACGTTCACAGTGCACTTATTATTATTATTACTATTATTGTTATTCACAAAATCACGTTCCTGTAGTGTTCTGCTGTATTTTTTTCCCACTTTTTTCTTCCTTTATTATATTTATAACTATGCCCTGTTTTTGTCTGAAATAAAGATATTATTATTATTATTATTATTATTATTATTATTATTATTATTATTCACAGTTGTCTGTAGAAAGATAATGTCACATCCAACAGTTTGAGCTTTCGCTAAAATGTTCTGTTTGCTCATGAGATGCACGTCTAAAACGTGAAAAAGTACACGGATATGTTGAAAATGGTGGCACTCCAAATTAAAATTTCTCATGTTAAATGGAGAGAACACTCTTGTTGCATGCAGGACAAGGTAATATGGGTAGCTTTGAGTGCTTTGCATTTCTTCTGTAGTTGATTTATTGCAGTGTAAGGCCATTTTTCGCAACACAGTTCGCCACTTTAGGGCGCAACAAGAACATGGCAGTTGCCAGAGAGAATAAATGAATAAACGATTATAATTTACGCAACAAAAACTCCGAAATGGCCGTTTTGTGCATTTATTTGATGCCGTTGACTGTTGTTATTCATTACTCGTTATTGTTCTGTGTCAATAAACCTAGATGTGGAGCACGCATACACATGTTAGAAGGATCAAGCTTTCAATTTGAGAGAGAAGATTCTTTGTTTAATGTAAAATTTGACATGTGGTGCACTGTAAAAAATGTTGTATATGCACTTGTTTGTATGGGATGTGGCAAACAATATATTGGCCAGACCTCAGATCTCCGCTCCAGACTGACGCTGCATCGACAACATATCAACAACGAGGAATATTGTCATCTTCCAGTCAGGAAGCACATACGCTCATGTGCACTGTCATTGACTCCCTCCTTTAAAGTCTCTCCATTTTATAAAGTATTAGATGGAAATCAAGGCACCTTAGATGTTAAAGAAACTTTCTTCATAAATAAATACAACCCATGTCTCAATGGTAGTCATCGGCCCTAATATCGTACCTCAGAATATCATGATATACCACATGCTTGTATAATTTATAGTGATTAATTTTGTCAGACCAGTCCACTTTTATTACTCATTGTATGTATATATATATAGTACTCGTTGTATATGTCCAAATATTATGTCACAGATTATCCGCAGGGTCATCCGTTCGATGCTAATAAAGACGCATCGTCACTAGTCGCCCTGCGGATAGACACTGTTAGGTACTTATTAATCTATTGTTCGCTACTTAACAGATTTATACATGTGCGACCTTGTTCCCAGTAACAATTTATCCATGTATTTTGGCATGTAAGTAAACCACTGCCTGTTTTGACATATACATAACATGTTCCTTAGTTACTGGTAACACATATCCTATATAAAGACCTCGGTGGACATTCATATTCATATTCCTTGAAAATAACATGAAGTTTGAAACTGCAGTTGGAATATAACAGAATGCAGAAAGTTAAGAAGGCGTTTTATTATTTTTTTCCTATGTAAATTCTCCTCACCAGGGGATCTTTCTCTATTTCTTCATATATATATATATATATATATATATATATGTATACTTTTTTTTCTTGGTCCGCCATGATATGACTGCATTTCTACTAAAGTGGCATAAATCTATACCCATGCATTCATCCATTCTTTCACTGGCAACTGAATAGGCTGTGTCAATATGTGAAGTGTATACATGTCTTCTGACATTTCATACTGACAATTTCTACTGGCGATTCACTTCTGAATGAAATACCTCTCTGCGGCTATTTGCACGCAACAAAATGTTAACACTCTCCGCATGTAAGTTAATTTGACACATGCTAATATCAATATCGTACCATGCACGAGAACTCTGTAATTAGTATTGACGATGCGTTATCAATGTAATATGATTGTTAGCGTCTTAATCCACCTGCACACCTATTCTCACAGAAGGGATCCATCTCTGGAGCTTCGGCCAGGATTCATTCAAACAGTGTCATTGGCAGTCAGCCCATTGTTGACTTTGACAGACAGACGGATGAAAATGCAATGTAGTGTAAACTGCCGACTCACCCAATGTCCCTGAACAACAGAGCAGGAATAAAAGAAGAATCGGCTTAAAGCTGCGGAAAGAATGCCGAGCCACTTGGTAGGCACCACCCACAGATTCACAACGGTCGAGAACTTCCAAATGGCAGGAGAAGCGCTGAAAGTTTAAAGGACTTGGTCTTGAAACACACTGATCTTCCTATTTTTTCATACGATTTAAAACCCTGCTCTTGTCAAAACGACATTCATAGCCAACTTTAGTCATGCACAGAGAGCATCAGTTAAATTCCAATTAGTGCAAACCTTGGTGTATAGGGGGATATCTATCAAAAGTTCTTGTGAAAAAAAGGAAATATCTTACACAAAGCCTACTTGCGTAATATAAACATGTTTTTTTCCCCAGCTATTAGGCTTAGCCTAATACAACAGTCTTGTTCAGATAGCAAGAATAACAATTAAAAAACTATTCGCCCTTTTTATTCTATCTTTGGAACTTTTGCATGAAAAGAAATATCTAGCTCATCTTTAATCCATACACACAAACAGTATTTGTCACTTGAGCAAATATAAAAAAATGCTGAAAAGGAAAAATTCGGGACGTAATCTTGACAGTTAAAGCACAGAATGGGGGATACATCACTTAAGTTGTCTTATCTTTACGACATGGTGTCTTTAGGTGTATGGCATAGATATCAAGAATACTCGTTAGAGAGTTTGAAGCACATATCTCACTGATACACAGTGGATAAATTAATTTGATTAAACAACAGCAAGATATATTGCACGAGATTTTAACGCGGAAGCCAAAATCTAACTCACTGCCAATCACAGCTGAAGTTTATGGGTGCAATATGTTAAAAGAATGTCACTCTTTCGGGTGAATGTAAAGAGTATAAATACATAAAAAAGGTTTGAAATCCAGGTCATTGGCTGTATTGATTTCTGTATTATTTTACGCTAAAGTGTGATAATCTTTCGACGAACTTTCTTGCCGACTTAATCGAAACATGCCAGCTTCCGTACTGGTAAATTAGGTTTAATTTCTCAATTGTCTGTTACGTTCTTTAATGTCTTTGTGGTGGCGCAGTAATATGTATGCCATCTCTCCAAATCCGCTATAACATCACAAGGACGATAAGCATTATAAAAAGTCAGGCCCGCACTGACAGACACCGCGGAGTGTAGTTGAACGGGAATATCTTCTCATATTGACTCAGTGAGTAAAACACGGTTATCCACTCCAACACTGTAGCCAGTCCTCGTAAGATCCTTTGTACTGCACACTGAGATGATCCATTGACAGCCTGGATATGTAAGCGCATTTACGCGATGCGAAAACAGCCAAAAAGACGGCACGCCTGCTGTTGCTTGACGAGATTTATAAGGATGGCGAATCTACGGTATTTATGAACAGGCTGTAAAAAAGACCAAATGCCTTGATAAACTAGGTTCATGGAGCGATAGGTTTACAATGACCCATTCGCGTCTTCCTGCTAACGTTATGTTTTCAACGTTACACCTTTATTCCGGACTGATCCGCCCCTTTTGTTTATTTATATATGGAATCTTTTTGCATTTGCTATTGATCACTTGTATCGTCCCCATTTGTTAAAAAGTAAGGAATGTTCAGGCCCTGTGTTGATTTTATGAACGTAAATGTATAAGGTAGAAGTTGCCCTACGTTATAATCATCCTCAAATCATACCAGTACCATGAAGGCCTTACGCATGATACACGGATAGCCTGGTTCGGACGCATTTGGAAATTTGTACTCAAACTTGTAAGTCACTTTGCTACGCCCCTGTATGCTGCTGGCACGTTAATAACATGACAAATGTCGTATGTCTGAAAGCTGCAATGGTAAAATGAAAATTTCTTAGATGTTACGGTTTTGAAGAAATCAGTTAGCAAACTGACTGTCCTATTTGTGGCAGTAAAATTGTGTGTGCAGATATGAGAGTCCACATCATCTTTACAGCTCGCTACTTTCCATATTGCAAGCATAATATATGTACTAATACATTTTATGGGGCCATTTTAAAATCTGCACACTCCATGGTCTCTATGTAACCACTACCTGCACAGAAAGAGAATGTATTTCATTGCGGATACAATTTGGTGCAAACAAGAAGTGTATGAAATTTTGGGAAAGCAAATATTTCAGTGCTAGTGGTATCTGTTACCGCTCAGTACAAAGTTTAAGACAAGCTTTTTGACGTTATATCATCGTTTAGTTTTAACGTCACAATAGTTGACAGTTCAATGGACATGTTCTTTGGTAACTTGATGAAACAATTAGAACAATCAATGCAGCTAAAATGTTTTTAGCACAATTTGTTTCAATCAGCTCTCGATGCCTCCTTTAGACCTCCTTTACAAAATACGTTCGAACTGATACGGCCATTTGAGGGTGGAAAATGTCAGTAATAGATAGTTGAGAGTGACAAATTGTTGGCATCATCAGGTATCAGTGCTGTATCAAAGATCATTCTGTATGTGCACCGTGGGAGGCATTGCCTCGGTAAAAGGTGAATCTGCTATAAGAGTAACCGGTGACAACCGAAGTACAGGGGCAGTTGAAAGTGTTGACATCTTTTTCGCCTACGCAAATAATCCATTTACCGAAACTCTTTATCAAGGTTTCTGCTACTTTACGACAGTTAAACACAGATAAAACTACCCAGAGCAGAGATCTAACCTAGAAAACTTTAAGGCCCACATTAGGGTTTTAATGACAGAACACACTTGCAGGTGATTGTTTTCTGAATAATTTTTTCTTTACATCGACACTAAATTGGTGTCTTTTTCCACGTATCCCGGAACTCGTTCCGCTTGCTCCATGGTCCCGTGTTTCTTTTTTTCTGGGAACACTTTGTGTTGCAATTCAAAAGTTTTGATGAGTGTGATGAATTAACTGTTTTAAATGCTCTGGTTCAATCCACCATAAAAGGAGTAATTGCCAACGTCCAAACAGATTTGGTACACACACGTTCAACCAAAATGTGAGAAGACAACAATTAAAGGGTCGAAGCGTCGTACACTTTATGTTCGCCGGAGAAAGATAAAAGTAACATTGGTCAAGGCGACCAAAACCAGTATGGTCGCACTTTATTTGATCATCAGATCTGTCTTGAAGCAATCATCATCACTGGTTGATTTAATATCTCATGTATAGTAAGCCCATGTACCTTTACCAACATGTCGAAGCACTGATTTATTTATTTATTTGATTGGTGTTTTACGCACTCAAAAAATATTTTATTTATACGACGGCGGCCAGCATTATGGTGGAAGGAAACTTTGGATTACACCGTGACCTTTTCTGACCATATTGGAACCGGTTGGTGTCACGTCAACTTTTTGCCACTTGACATGCATAGATTGCTATATTGTTATTAAAAATGCATCTTCCTTTAGAGCTATGAATGCATTCTACAAATGGACCTTGAAACGAACTATTTCAAGCCAAAAGTATTGCTGTGGCATCAATGATACCCTCTGGGTCCCAACAGACCATCACGAAATCCTATGTTTTTAACTGCATTTTAGTCCATTCTAAAAGATTCTAAAAATTCTAAAAGAATAAATCAATCATAAAGACTTCATTTTAGTGTTTTATTTGCCTTTTAACGTTAACGTTGCCTAGATCAACGTTACTCTAACACATGTTTCACGTTGCCTTATTTTTATTCGACATTGTTCTACCTGACACAGACAACCTTTGACGCTTACCTAGCCCATATTCGACCTTGCCCCTGGTGTTACTCTACCCCACGTTTAATGTAGTCCATCGCTGGCGTTGCCTTGGGTCGAGCTCAGTGTAGTTTCTTAACTAACCGTGCATAGAAATAAATCCAAGTGTCCAGAGTTTCCATTATCATTTCACCTGCTACATTGGTGCGCAAATAACAATGTGTTTTACATCATCGATCAGCTGCTCGTGCATATTTACAGCCGTTACATGTATATGTATATAATGTCTTTTTGACTCGTCTAACGAAAGTGGTATGCGTTTAACGTCTTTGATGCTTAACTTCTCAGATGTACGCAGTGGGCGTCAATCAAATCAGCTCACATTGCGAGCAAACCTAGCTACTCCGGTAGGTTAGGCCAGCATTTCAACATTTCATCTTCTTTGCAGTGATATTGTTAAAACTCAGGACTTGACACTGAGTCATCAACATTTACGTATTAAAATTTGTTATGATGTGACAGTTTTGACAGAAACGCATTATCACGGTGTCTTCCAAATGACAGAGTCTACACTGCTACGGGTTGTCACCCTTGAGGCGCGTAATACCAAATAGTAGTTAGATGCGCGTTACAAAGCAATTTCTATCGATCTAGTGCAAAATCCTTTTTGTAAAAATTCTAGATCTTTCATTCTCGCCATTACCAGCGGAATTATTTTTGCCTCTGATCACTGTTTTTACAAAGCACACATGAAAACGTGATAGACAGGTTCATGTACAGTTTCAATCCTCGATTTTTTTCCTAAGTATTGCTTCTAAAGGGCTTACATCAGGAACAGATAAAACATACAAGAGTAGCAAGCTAAGAGTAGCCCCCCCCCCTCCCCTTTCTCTCGCAGAATCAAACAAAAAAGAAAAGTAAACACACTGAACAGAATGTATGTAAAAGAGAGAGCTTTTCTGGATAGAAAGAAGGATTTTGAAAGCAGAATCCTAAGTAAGGAATTCTGAGACCACAACAATCAAACTAGATGCCAGATGATTGAGGAAGCTTATATTCAGAAAATACGAAAACCAAAATAACTTGAAGTGGATGTAGATTTCTTGGTAAGGTAATGTTGTTAAATAACGTGGACAAGCAGATCGCAATTGTGAACACATTATTTCCATTATATTCTCTGATTATTTATTTCAATAAGGGAGAATAAGCACCACATTTAGTAACACTGCGCACTCGAGTAGCAAGCATATGGCTATATGACTCACAACAAAATGTTCCCCATTTCACTGGTCCTTGGAACTTAGCACTCGGTTTTCGCATGTCCAAGCTCTGGATATGACTGGATCTACTTCGATAGGAAGGTCAAGTAGTTGAGTTATGAGGCTTAAAGGACTTTATAATGCCCAGGTACCTGTATGTAAATATTAAAGGGCTAACTATGGGAATGAATTGCATTCAAATGATTGGACTGATTGGTGTTAAACGCATTAATTCATCATTTCCTTTTTCACAATCATGACAGTAAAGCATTGGTAAGTTATAGCGAAGAATAACTCAACGTATTACACGAATATTTGGTATGTGTGTTACCCATCAATTGTCAAGGGGAGGCTTTTAACGGCGTTTTCGGCTTATTGGCCCAATGACGTCAAGGACAATGGAACATTAAAAATGCTTGAGATTGCAACATAAACATCGAGAGGCTCAGCATTTTCGTCAACTACGTATCAATAAAGATAAGCAATGTGTAAATATTCTTTTAATTAAATCTGTTCATCGAAAGAGGCAATTGTATACTAGCCAACAGGTCAATAATCGCAAGGCCATTTTCCAAAACGACGTCTAATACAAACCAGAAACTTAGAAAGTATATAAATTATGAAGAAGTTATGCAGAGAGAAGAAGTCAACAGTTTTCAATGATGTTGAAAAAGCGCTAGGTATGTTCTAGGTGAACGGGTCAAATCAGTATTTAAATCGTGTGCAGTGCTGTAGTGTATTCTTTTATCCAGTCATCTATATTCATCTCTTTGTAAAATCAGCCATACTATAATCTGTTTCTTTGAGTCAGACGCCTATTTTGAGCTGACGGTTAAATCAGTCAGTAACACCAACTCTAAAAAAAGGGGGTTTTGAGAGACAAACAAATTACTCTCCTTTGTCCGCTATGCCACTTGTTGTTGAATAATTATGACATCACATCCCTCAAGTTCTTGGTGTTGATACCAGGCTTATGAAGTTTAACATTATAAATTACAAACAGTATTCTAACTGCATTTGCCTTGCAATAAGATAAACGCACAATATTTTAATGTATGCGGCTTGTGGTGTTGCTTGTCACTAACGAAAGACAATTTTGGTAGCGAGTATGACTGATTTTACAGACAGCTGAATATAGGCGACTGACAAAATGAAAAAGACTACAGTATGTAAATTGTCGATAGTAATAATATCTCGGGCCATGTTGACACGTAATTCAACGCGATGAATATACGCCCCTAACCCCAAGTTAAACGAAGTTAGACACAGTCACGGAGCAGTGCCAGAGATTCTTGACGCTCTGTCCATGCTTAGCCACGAGGTAAGCATAATCATTGTAAAACTTAAGAAACTTGGATTAAAGGCGTTTGATGGAATCACCTTTACACGCTAGCTTTTACAGTAATAGAAGGATCTAACATACTCGTACGCTACAATGCGAGATATGTACACCCCATATGCAGGACCTTCGCTATATTGCTCCACAAGTAAGGATAATTTGCAGAGTCAAAGTTGACATCCCTCTTGACGTTAATCTCGCAAAACCCCTTTGTTTAGAGTTGGTGATACAAAATCGGTAGCATTCCACCTTTTTAATGTAATAATATTGTGTTTCATAAATATTGTTATGGCTGCTTTGTTACGAGCATATAGTACAGGGCTACACGTTTAATGTGAAAATAAGGCTCTAAATAAACTATTGCCGAGACTAAAAGACAGGGTGTCGGTTAACACGGATGAAAGTTATAGCAAATGTAATGATAGCAGAATGTTTAATATTAATAATGCCCTCGATCGATGACGGTTCAGATGCCGCGCACGATTCTTGAATAATTTGATGATCGATGTGAGAAGTTGCTTTGTAGCAGCTGTTGTATTTGTCGAGATTTAAAGCGCCTTTCCCTCTCTGTCACTATTCGTTGGCTGTGTTCACTATAAGAGGCCGAGGAAGCTGTTTAACAATCGTTGAAGACTACCTGTTATCTACAACTTGATGCTGTGTTCATATCTGCACGTCACACATGGGGAAGTGCGCCATGAACTTGCCAAAAGTCAGTGGTTTAAGCTAGGCATTCTAATTTCCTCCATCCAAAAACTAACTGTCATCGTATCAGTGAAATATTATCGTTACACAACAATCAAACCAACCAATAAATCAATCAGTTTTTCTTCTTAGCACTGTTGTAAATTCGTGGTAACTAATTTGAAGTTTTTTGAGAGCTACAATTCAAGTGATGCCCCCCTGTGTTATTCAGCTTTATATTTCATTATGTTAGACGCTGGTGGAGATTAAAGCCGAGTAATAAAGTTTAAATAACCGTGAAAAAAATTTAAAAAATTCGAACACGCTAAGGCATAAATGCATGAATGTTATGTTATATATTTAAAAAGTCTTCAATTGTATTCATGATAGTAAGGAAACTGATGTTGATTTCCATATGTTCGTGGAAAATTGGATGTATTAAAGCCCTGTATGATTCGTTTATTTTGAATTATAATTTGGCGTCATGTTTTTGTCGCCATGCCAACCGTCCATATGTTTAATATAGAAGTACGAATACCGTGTAAATTGATGAGAATAGAGAACACGTACAGGGTGGTTTATAAGAAAATATTTAATGAAGTTTGCCGAGGCGTTTAGAACCGGAAACTAAAACCTTATTATTTACTTATTAGGTAAACAAATGGAATGTCGTTGGAGTCGAATGTGGAGTGTTTTCATTAAAGGTTAAGCTTAATCAAGCTGTATATTTCCAGCGGTATACATACATATAAATCTCATCCCTGATTAGAGATTGTATCGGAGAAAGTTTTGACATTGTGCCAACCATTTGACATAGCACTAATGAGTACAACTATAGGATAACCAAACTTAACCAACAACTAATCAGCAACAACAACAAAAACATTATGTCCGTGGCTTTTAAAAAAACATGTAACCGTTTTATGTCATAAGTGGGTTAAGCGCCCAGTAACTAATTAAAAGCTCTCTGGTTAGGATTGATAGAAATCCATTTGCATGGTCATTTCGGTCCATGAAGATTCGAAAAACTGCAATCACTGAGACGATATACGATGTCAATAAGCTTAGGTCATTAATGCACACCACATGGAATGGTACATGTATGTCAGCAGTGTTAGGCTTCAGTAGCAATTGTAAAAACTGGTAAATCTACTGTATAACGTTTTACCTAATCTGTATTCTTGTTACTATGTGGACAAGTTAAGATAAAAACAGATCAACAGAGCGTGTTGTACGCAGTGGGCGTCAATCAAATCAGCTCACATTGCGAGCAAACCTAGCTACTCCGGTAGGTTAGGCCAGCATTTCAACATTTCATCTTCTTTGCAGTGATATTGTTAAAACTCAGGACTTGACACTGAGTCATCAACATTTACGTATTAAAATCTGTTATGATGTGACAGTTTTGACAGAAACGCATTATCACGGTGTCTTCCAAATGACAGAGTCTACACTGCTACGGGTTGTCACCCTTGAGGCGCGTAATACCAAATAGTAGTTAGATGCGCGTTACAAAGCAATTTCTATCGATCTAGTGCAAAATCCTTTTTGTAAAAATTCTAGATCTTTCATTCTCGCCATTACCAGCGGAATTATTTTTGCCTCTGATCACTGTTTTTACAAAGCACACATGAAAACGTGATAGACAGGTTCATGTACAGTTTCAATCCTCGATTTTTTTCCTAAGTATTGCTTCTAAAGGGCTTACATCAGGAACAGATAAAACATACAAGAGTAGCAAGCTAAGAGTAGCCCCCCCCCCCTCCCCTTTCTCTCGCAGAATCAAACAAAAAAGAAAAGTAAACACACTGAACAGAATGTATGTAAAAGAGAGAGCTTTTCTGGATAGAAAGAAGGATTTTGAAAGCAGAATCCTAAGTAAGGAATTCTGAGACCACAACA
The DNA here is from genome assembly GCF_032854445.1 of Liolophura sinensis. Taxonomy (NCBI): domain Eukaryota; kingdom Metazoa; phylum Mollusca; class Polyplacophora; order Chitonida; family Chitonidae; genus Liolophura; species Liolophura sinensis. The sequence goes on from NC_088295.1 coordinate 30,001,724, forward strand.
ATCAAACTAGATGCCAGATGATTGAGGAAGCTTATATTCAGAAAATACGAAAACCAAAATAACTTGAAGTGGATGTAGATTTCTTGGTAAGGTAATGTTGTTAAATAACGTGGACAAGCAGATCGCAATTGTGAACACATTATTTCCATTATATTCTCTGATTATTTATTTCAATAAGGGAGAATAAGCACCACATTTAGTAACACTGCGCACTCGAGTAGCAAGCATATGGCTATATGACTCACAACAAAATGTTCCCCATTTCATTGGTCCTTGGAACTTAGCACTCGGTTTTCGCATGTCCAAGCTCTGGATATGACTGGATCTACTTCGATAGGAAGGTCAAGTAGTTGAGTTATGAGGCTTAAAGGACTTTATAATGCCCAGGTACCTGTATGTAAATATTAAAGGGCTAACTATGGGAATGAATTGCATTCAAATGATTGGACTGATTGGTGTTAAACGCATTAATTCATCATTTCCTTTTTCACAATCATGACAGTAAAGCATTGGTAAGTTATAGCGAAGAATAACTCAACGTATTACACGAATATTTGGTATGTGTGTTACCCATCAATTCTCAAGGGGAGGCTTTTAACGGCGTTTTCGGCTTATTGGCCCAATGACGTCAAGGACAATGGAACATTAAAAATGCTTGAGATTGCAACATAAACATCGAGAGGCTCAGCATTTTCGTCAACTACGTATCAATAAAGATAAGCAATGTGTAAATATTCTTTTAATTAAATCTGTTCATCGAAAGAGGCAATTGTATACTAGCCAACAGGTCAATAATCGCAAGGCCATTTTCCAAAACGACGTCTAATACAAACCAGAAACTTAGAAAGTATATAAATTATGAAGAAGTTATGCAGAGAGAAGAAGTCAACAGTTTTCAATGATGTTGAAAAAGCGCTAGGTATGTTCTAGGTGAACGGGTCAAATCAGTATTTAAATCGTGTGCAGTGCTGTAGTGTATTCTTTTATCCAGTCATCTATATTCATCTCTTTGTAAAATCAGTCATACTATAATCTGTTTCTTTGAGTCAGACGCCTATTTTGAGCTGACGGTTAAATCAGTCAGTAACACCAACTCTAAAAAAAGGGGGTTTTGAGAGACAAACAAATTACTCTCCTTTGTCCGCTATGCCACTTGTTGTTGAATAATTATGACATCACATCCCTCAAGTTCTTGGTGTTGATACCAGGCTTATGAAGTTTAACATTATAAATTACAAACAGTATTCTAACTGCATTTGCCTTGCAATAAGATAAACGCACAATATTTTAATGTATGCGGCTTGTGGTGTTGCTTGTCACTAACGAAAGACAATTTTGGTAGCGAGTATGACTGATTTTACAGACAGCTGAATATAGGCGACTGACAAAATGAAAAAGACTACAGTATGTAAATTGTCGATAGTAATAATATCTCGGGCCATGTTGACACGTAATTCAACGCGATGAATATACGCCCCTAACCCCAAGTTAAACGAAGTTAGACACAGTCACGGAGCAGTGCCAGAGATTCTTGACGCTCTGTCCATGCTTAGCCACGAGGTAAGCATAATCATTGTAAAACTTAAGAAACTTGGATTAAAGGCGTTTGATGGAATCACCTTTACACGCTAGCTTTTACAGTAATAGAAGGATCTAACATACTCGTACGCTACAATGCGAGATATGTACACCCCATATGCAGGACCTTCGCTATATTGCTCCACAAGTAAGTCAAAGTTGACATCCCTCTTGACGTTAATCTCGCAAAACCCCTTTGTTTAGAGTTGGTGATACAAAATCGGTAGCATTCCACCTTTTTAATGTAATAATATTGTGTTTCATAAATATTGTTATGGCTGCTTTGTTACGAGCATATAGTACAGGGCTACACGTTTAATGTGAAAATAAGGCTCTAAATAAACTATTGCCGAGACTAAAAGACAGGGTGTCGGTTAACACGGATGAAAGTTATAGCAAATGTAATGATAACAGAATGCTTAATATTAATAATGCCCTCGATGGATGACGGTTCAGATGCCGCGCACGATTCTTGAATAATTTGGTGATCGATGTGAGAAGTTGCTTTGTAGCAGCTGTTGTATTTGTCGAGATTTAAAGCGCCTTTCCCTCTCTGTCACTATTCGTTGGCTGTGTTCACTATAAGACGCCGAGGAAGCTGTTTAACAATCGTTGAAGACTACCTGTTATCTACAACTTGATGCTGTGTTCATATCTGCACGTCACACATGGGGAAGTGCGCCATGAACTTGCCAAAAGTCAGTGGTTTAAGCTGGGCATTCTAATTTCCTCCATCCAAAAACTAACTGTCATCGTATCAGTGAAATATTATCGTTACACAACAATCAAACCAACCAATAAATCAATCAGTTTTCCTTCTCAGCACTGTTGTAAATTCGTGGTAACTAATTTGAAGTTTTTTGAGAGCTACAATTCAAGTGATGCCCCCCTGTGTTATTCAGCTTTATATTTCATTATGTTAGACGCCGGTGGAGATTAAAGCCGAGTAATAAAGTTTAAATAACCGTGAAAAAAATTTTAAAAATTCGAACACGCTAAGGCATAAATGCATGAATGTTATGTTATATATTTAAAAAGTCTTCAATTCTATTCATGATAGTAAGGAAACTGATGTTGATTTTCATATGTTCGTGGAAAATTGGATGTATTAAAGCCCTGTATGATTCGTTTATTTTGAATTATAATTTGGCGTCATGTTTTTGTCGCCATGCCAACCGTCCATATGTTTAATATAGAAGTACGAATACCGTGTAAATTGATGAGAATGGAGAACACGTACAGGGTGGTTTATAAGAAAATATTTAATGAAGTTTGCCGAGGCGTTTAGAACCGGAAACTAAAACCTTATTATTTACTTATTAGGTAAACAAATGGAATGTCGTTGGAGTCGAATGTGGAGTGCTTTCATTAAAGGTTAAGCTTAATCAAGCTGTATATTTCCAGCGGTATGCATACATATAAATCTCATCCCTGATTAGAGATTGTATCGGAGAAAGTTTTGACATTGTGCCAACCATTTGACATAGCACTAATGAGTACAACTATAGGATAACCAAACTTAACCAACAACTAATCAGCAACAACAACAAAAACATTATGTCCGTGGCTTTTAAAAAAACATGTAACCGTTTTATGTCATAAGTGGGTTAAGCCCTCAGTAACTAATTAAAAGCTCACTGGTTAGGATTGATAGAAATCCATTTGCATGGTCATTTCGGTCCATGAAGATTCGAAAAACTGCAATCACTGAGACGATATACGATGTCAATAAGCTTAGGTCATTCATGCACACCACATGGAATGGTACATGTATGTCAGCAGTGTTAGGCTTCAGTAGCAATTGTAAAAACTGGTAAATCTACTGTATAACGTTTTACCTAATCTGTATTCTTGTTACTATGTGGACAAGTTAAGATAAAAACAGATCAACAGAGCGTGCGTAAACAAGTTTTTAATAAAAACAATTAGCACTAAACAGTTCGTTAATTCCCTTTCAGAAGCGGTAGAGGCTGATTCATATGTATATATTGAGCATAATTATGTTGTAGCTTTCTCCTGTAATGAACACCAAAGACGCTGACGGGACATGCAAGAGGATAATTCAATCAAACTTTTCCAGTCTATTTGATCCTGGTCAGCGTTCACATAATGGTAAGTGGTTGCAGATGACACGTAACTCAATGTTGCCGACTTCACTGCCAAGTAAAACTCAGTGTTTCAATACATCGGGACCAAGAGCTCTGGTTTTGATTACATATGGTCGATAACAAGGCTCCTATCATAAAGCTAGTTTATTAGACCTCTTTGCACTTTACCACACAAGAGATAGAGAATTCTGAGACTTGTCACTTAGGAGTTTGTTTTTAAGTAAGGATAGTTTTATTTTAAGAATACATTCAATTCGATTGATAGGATTGATGTTGAACAGCACAATTATTGAGTTCGATTTATTTATCGCTTAAAGTAAAAACGTCCCTACTGTACCATGTGAGCTGTAAGAAATATTAGGCAGCCATTTTAATTTCCATATACTGAAACACTGGCGTCTTAAAATAGTTCCAAACAGTGAAATTTAAAGTAGACAAATAATAGAGAAGTTTGAAGATAAAAGACAGGTAATAGGTAAATTAATGTCAGTGGAGTAGGACTTTAACCTTTAGAAAGAAGACTTCGATTTCAAAACTGCCCTGTGCAACATGTTTTATAATACTCAAGTAAACCACTGACTGTTACGAATTTAGACTTTAGCACAATTCAATCTGACGTCACAAATGTGATATTTAAGGTCTCCAGTCATTTTTATGTAAAACATATAAAAAATATACTTGCTTTATGAGTACCGCTTGGTGTGATTACCGTTGTCTGTATATGGGCTCATATAATCGACAAGTTCAATGTGTCTCCGAGTGCGTAGTTCCTAAATCTAAAATGCTATTATGAAAAAACGGTTATAGCAGATACAGCATTTACAAAATATATGATATTGCACATCACTGGATGCAGGCCTCAGTGTCATTCACGTTTGTTCAATAATTTAATAATCGATATGGGAAATTGTCTCTAAGCATCTGGTGTATTTTCGTATATTAAAATAGGGTTTTCTTGTTGGTACACTTTTTAGAGCCATCAAAATTCCTGACAATTAATTTGAAGTAGATTCGAGAGGCACAATCCCATTGATGCCTGGTCGTGTTATTCAACTTCATGCTTCACTAATTTAGAAGTGATGGGGATGAAATGTGTTTAATGGAATTTAAATAACCCACAATGAAATTTTACAAGGTTTAAACAGCCTAAGGCATAATTGTCACGTTTATGTTATACTTCAAAGAAGTCACTAATGGCATTCGTGATTACCGGTTGATTAAGGTTTGTTTTCATTCGGATGCGTGTTGGTCGTATAAGCGGCTGCTCGAAATAAATTAGGTATATTAAACCAGTGCATGGTTTGTTATGCATTGCCCAATGTGACACAGATTCCTGTCGTAGCACAGACCCCGGAAGGCTATCGTAGTCACAACTGCCACAATCATGCACAGCTTTATTCAAATTCTAATCACATACAAATGCAATTTGATTTACATAGACAATATTTGAGATTCTTTCTTTACATCAACTTTTGAATGTGTTCTTATTTCAGATAGCTGTTACTTCTAACTGAAGGAGAAATGATTTTGAGTACACATTGTGCTTCAGTTAACAGTTTTCTGACGGTTCAGTTTGTGGACATTGTTCAGATAGAAGTGCCTGGCATTCTAATGCAGGTTAGTCATAAGGATGAAACTTCAGCAAATGTAGAGAAGGACGTCACGCTTCACAAGAGATAACTCTTGATCGGGGTGGTTTAAATTTACACTGGCTCAACCTCTGACGTTAAGTAATCGAACGTAATATGTCAATAATCCATTATCCGTACAGGGTCTTTCGTCAGCGCCACTGGTCTCATTATCCACTCGCCACTATCCCGTACCTTACTATAAAACAATGTCAGATAGAAAACCACAAGACTGGGTTTTATGACATCACTCAAAAGGCTATGGCTTCGTTTCTCTCTCCCCAAACTACCACTTCACATGTACCGCATTTGTAAACCGGCGCCAGGTCCATGCCTGGTAGACTACTCTGCAAAGCAAACACTGCCCTGTAACACTCCAACACATCCAACACCGATATAAAAGCTTGAATTAGACATTAGTGTTATCTATTTGACCACTGTTATCAGGTCCCCAGAAGCCATGTTCACATCAAGTACGTAAGTACAACTGATAAGTTGACAATGTTGGCAAACTTTGAGATATTCATTAACACCTGACACAGGCAGTTAAGCATCTCTTGAGAGATTTTACAACAAGTCATTAACTGTATAGGCAGCAATCATAATTACATGCCGTGCGATTTATTAAATTAGCACCGTGTTAGCCACGATTGCAAAAAACCAAAACCAAATTTTCGAATGTTATATATTACGTTTTAACCGGAAGCAATTTTTTTAACAAACCTCAAAAGGTTTCATTTACGGGCGTAAATGTTGTTGCTTGAAATGGTATATTATACAGAAGGAATTTTTTGTATAATGTCTTCGATTCCTGAGATCTCCGGGTAGCATACCACCGCTCAGTCTCTGTTACTAACTCACACCATCCACTGCCATGAGCTGAATAAAGCAAGGCAACAAAAAAAGTCAGCTCACATGAACCGCACTGGCGAAGCATGCCAGCTTCCGTGCTGGTAAATTGACCTTCACTACTAAATTGGCTGTTACGTTCTCTCAGATTTTTGTGTTGACGCGGTAATACGTATGCCCTCTCTTCAAATCCGCTAAAACATCAACACAGTCAGCGTTATAAAAAGTCCGCTCCGCACTGACAGACACCGTCTTAAGACTGGGTATATGTGAACGTCAATATCTTCTCATATTCTCAGCGAACAAGACACGGTTATCCACTCCAACACTGTAGCCAGTCCTCTTAAGATCCTTTGTACTGCAAAGTGAGATGGTCCATTCACAGCCTGGAATTGTAAGCACCATTTAGGCGACGCTAGAAATGGCTATCAAAAAAATAGCGTTACTGGACTTGAATTACGGAGAAATTGTTTTAAAATGAACGTGTGGAACATTTGGGTGTCACGTATCACGATAATATACCTTCATGTTGAAGCAAACCGACATCATCAATATACGGCACCTTTTTATTTACTGACGAATTCATTGAATAATGCTAATTTGTGTAACACCTGTAACGTCCTGAATAGAAATGGCAAATTGGATTTGAGTGATAAGAGAACCAATAACGGGTTCTCACATGCTGTCTATCTGAAGTAAAACTGTCACGTTCATAGTGTAAAAGATGATGTATTTCCTGTGTCGTATTACTTGATCAAGGTAGAGTTCGATGGGAAGATTGGATGAATGAAATGACCCAAAAAGAAAAAATTCCATAGTCAGAATTTTCGTTCACTTACTTTGTAACAGTTTGCTAGAAAGTTTTTGTCATCAGGTCATCAGTCTTTCTCTTAACGTCAAAAGAAATAAAAGAACATGAGTGCAATAAACGTAATGTATTACACATAAACAAAAAAAAAAAACACGCATTTATTGTTCTCAATTTTATTGAAAATAATCAATTTGTTGAAATCAGGTATAGCGGTGTCACAATGACAAATTACTTTTGAGCATCCATGGAAACTTCAGGTTAATCTCTACCCCCTCCCCCCCCCCCCCATTCACCTGCACCGATACCACAGTTGGTAGAGCGTCCGCTTTGGGAGCGGTAGATCCAGGTTCAACCCTGGGTCGAGTCACACTTTAAAAGTTAAAGCCGTTCCTTCATGTCTCCGTAATTCAAGACATTCCTTCGTCGTGGAACATGTGAAAAATTGTTAAATACGACGTTAAACCCAAATCACTCACTCGCTCACTCTAACCCCCATTAGCTATTACCTCTATGACTCCATGATCGAACATCATCCTACATATGCGGTGTGGCAGCATTGAGTCAGGAAACGCGTGTGTGGTGACGTCAGGTAGCGGTCTCAGGTAGCGTTTAGAAAGGACCATTGTCCAAGGTATGTTCAAGATTTCTGTACAAATTTGTCATGAGGACGTAAGGAGCGTTGCATGCGCTGCGAGGGCCCACCATTATTCCACGATCGAAGTTTTCTGTTGTCCATTGCCCATTTTACTCACTCCAGATGTCGCGATAGCCAACGCTTGAGATTGCCAAAAAAATTAATCTAGTTTACACTCGGCGTTCTCTAGCGGTCGTTCGATGTTGCTATAGCTCACGTTCTATTGGATTCTTAAACTTCCTGTTGATAAAAAAATTTATGCAACATACACCTGTCTAGTAGTAACCACTCTTGTGGTAAAAGATATGATCATTAAACAATGGTGATAAACTTTCGGTTAGTTTTATAATATTGTCATTACTATTATACTGGCTACCTCAGGGAAACAACCCAGAATTAAGTGGCCTATTTATGAGATGCCTCTGTAAAACCTACCTGGAGTTGTCTCATCAATAGCGAATGAAACAATTTCTTGAGAATCAAGTGATTTCAAAAGTCCATTTAACGTTAAGTAAATGTCTTTGTAGGACCGATCAGCATTTTCCTTAAATATGTAATTGTTGCGCTCGCTAAGTGGTATATTGTTGACTGATTAGATTGCATGGAGACTATACTAGACCATGCCTACATACATGTATAACCTAAACCAATGCCGCGGGAAGTCATTTTACCTGCTGCGCAATATTATTATAAAGCTTGCGATTTAGGATTACGTGATCGATTTTACGTAATAAAATCTGCCGGGACTTAAAATTTGTTTTTCAAAGACGCATATCCTGGAATTCTTCCGAAGAGCAATTTCAAAGAGTTGCTGTCACGGGTAGTAACATATGCAGAGCGTTTTACTTCAGATGTATACACAAAATAAGTGAATCACTTTAATTTACATTGCATGTAAACCGCGCGACATTGGTAGATTAGGTCAAATGTTCTTATTTCTACTGTTTTGTAACAATCTTGTTTAAACTTATGACTATACATGAATATACATGAACAGGTACTATGGAACTAATGGGTTGCTTTTAAGGAAAATATTTCATAATGTTGAAATTACCTCAGCAGATTGACGGCTGAACCATAAGAAAACTGCAGTTTAAAACCATTTGTCCGTCACAAGAAAGCTGATAAATCATTTTCTACTATGTGTTCAGCCACTCCGTATTATATTTCGTATTATTTTTAAATTATGTCATCAGTACTAGCGAAATAAAATCTGAAACTCATCATCTATCTAGGAGCCTTACATATGGCTAAGCTGGTTAAGAATTTCGTTGTCAAGGATTTTCACTCCTCTCTTCTAAAAATACCAACTTTCATCTTCTTTATTGCTTGTTGCATTATTTTTGACTGTGTTCATTTCTTTTCGAAAGGTACACATAAAATGGTGATGATGACAGTTTCTTGCAAGTTGTCACCATGAGATGCCCATCTCAGATATTTTTCCAATTATTGATTTCGAACGGTGTGTATTAGAAACGTCTGAAACATGTAAACGTGGCAAGCAAATAATGGATAAATTGGCATGCCTACAATGCAAAAAACGCATTTGCCTTTGTAATGCCACTCTTAGGCAAAGTTTTGTAAAGCTGACGTTTTAAAATAGAAGACAGAAGGAAAAAAAATCAGGTGACGTTAGGGCCCTATTTATAGCGATGATATGATTCAGGTTAAATGCGAAGTGATTACGACAAAACCTGCTTTTAGTAAAACTTATATCAAGAAAATTAAGATTGGGAACAAGGTATAGGGATGTTAATATATTTCCATGAAAACGCTGTATTCACCTTACATGACAGCCATCCTGCAACCGTATTGAAGGTCGAGCACGTTGTTTACTGATGTTTTGATCTACTTATTGATGTTTAATTTATTTCATTCAAATAGATTTACTGAATAATAATGAAGTCGATAATTAAACTCAACTTCGTCGGATTTATTCCAATTTAGAACATATAACGTATACATATATTGCGTTTTAAGATAGAAATAGGAACAACCTTTTGATTTTTGTAAAATCTCATACTAGAACAACCTCACTATTCCACTAATATAGACAGCTGCATTTACACTCCCCTGTTAAAACAGTCACAGAAGTAACTACTTCGTGGATACAAGCTTCGAAGCTATTGCACGTAAGACTGATATGTTCCCTGCCAAGGGCGCTTGTGGTTGTTTGAAATTTTTTGGCGTTGATAACAAAACTTTGTTATTAAACACCTCTAGAAATTGTTACCCACGAAGTTTTAATAGTAATGAAAACTCAGTGTAAACACAACCTTTGCATAATTGCAGACCCGGTAATCTAAATCACACAGGCGCTGTGTTTTTCAGTTGGAGATCGTAATTTCAGCATGTTCTTCCAGCGAAATATACATGTGTATGCATGTACACATTTTTCCTCAGGTAAAAGATTGCATCTACTGGACTTGACACACGCTTTTGTCGAAACCATTAGGTTGACGGGTGAGCATTTGGTATCATATAGATTCTTCAACAATGGAAATTCCCACCTCCACCTGTTGTTCTCTTTTTTCCAGGAGATTGTTTATGGTCTATGTATAAAGGTTATATTTGCGGTAACGCAAATGGACATTAAAATGTATACAAAAACAAAATCTGTTCGCTTTTCTTTCAGAAAATGTAAATACATATATACATGTATACATTGTTTCATGCAGAGGTAGCATATGTGGACAAATGAAGGTCTGGTCATTGCATTCTACAGATTCCAAAACAAGGCACATGGCATGAAACATCGTAACCAGTCATAAAATGCAAAGCGATAATACAGTCAGACATCTGCAGTCAGATTAATGCTGCCAGACGTAACGGTGAATGGCTGCACGCAACCCGTAGCGCTATGTGTTGCCGACTTCACTGGTAACTGAGACTCTGTATTCCAGACTAGAGCGTGTATGCTTTCCCTGTGCTTGCCAAAAACTCTGCTTATGATCACCCACGTCGATAACAAGGCCTTAAGGAGTTTACCAGACAAGATACAGGAACCTAACAGAATTGACATCTAAGTGCTTGTGCGCTATTACAAGACTACAGCATATTCGACTGGTTTGAAAGTAAAATATAAATAGACTTCAGTACATTTTCTCATTAGAAGCCCAAACATGTACATGCACAAAATATCTTTTGCCTTTCCTTGAATGCTGGTGGTGGTAATCATCTTTATTTTGAGGCTAGTAGAGGAATAGTGTATTTTATTATAAAAATGTGTTGTCTGTTAACCGCTTTCTATTCTACACAGTATTAAACCTCAATCTGCAAAGTTTCCACCCTCGACTTTGGGGTATATTACCACAGATGAAACACTTATGACAAATACAGCGTAATTCTAGACCAGTAGCGTCTAATATATTGCACTTAACATCACTGTATTTTTTAAACATATTCTGCTTACGCCATGGTGCTAAGGGCGTGTGATTTGCTATTGTTTAATCATTTAGATTTAACACTTAGAGAGATGTCCTAACTGGGGTAAATTGACAAGAGGCCATGTTTCACCGGTTACACGTGACCACCTGCCAACTATCACACTGCGATCACTGACCTGGTTCATAATAGCTGTAACATAATGTTGTAGCATTTGTTTAGATTAAAACGCCTTTTAAAATGCACAATTTAAAAGATGTGAGAAGTTTGAACAATTAATTTAAAGTTGGTTGAAATTTATGTATTTGATTGCTGTTTTACCTTTTCATTTACTTGTATAAATATCATTATTTGAATTGTTTGAGAAATATATAGTTCTGAATACATACGGTAAAACCCTTGTGAACGGTATGGTATCTTCATGAACATTTTTCAGAAGGTGTTTAATTACTGAGCTCATTTAATTAATATAAAAGATAATGCATCCCCAATCTAGACTTGGGTGCAAGCATCACTTGCTTAAAGTGATCAAAAAAGATTACAAAGCCAGTGCTATTTGTTTCCATTATTTAACGTTGAGGGTTTTTTTTGCGCTTTCGCGTATGTATTAGGGTTTGCAATACATCAACTGTAATATGCCTGTGTTCTGTTGCTATCGATGGCATAAACATTACTCATATTTCTACATACTTATTTATTTATTTACTCAATTGGTGTTTTTCTCCGCACTCAAGAATACTTCATATTTCAGTGTATTTTATACGACGGCGGCCAGAATCATGGTGGGAGGAAACCGGGCAGAGCCGGGGGAAACCCACGACCATCCGCAGGTTGCCAACAGACTCTACGTATCGATAAATATGTACATATACCGTTGTTTACCATCTGTATCCTCCTGAATAGAAATGGTAAAACGTTTGTGAATGATATGAACGTCCACAAAATAACATCAGATATTGCTTAATTAGAGTTCAACAGCGACATAGATATATCATATCTTTTACTAAAGATCAAGGTAGAGTTGAAATGAAAAGATCAGAAAAGAAAGAAGAAAAAGTCAGTGTTATTGTTAATGTGCTTTCTAACAATTTGCTGCTAAGCTTAAACAGAGTTGTTTCTCTTTTATGTTATTTCGTGTTATTTCTCTTTACGTTTTATCGTCGTAGCACGCTTAATAGTATAAGTGAAATAATCGGGATTTATAGTAAAAACTCACGTTTATTGTTCCCAGTCTCACTGAAAATAACGCAGATAAATCTTTTAGACCAATTTGTCGCAATGTGCGGTAAAGGTGTCCGTTAGACATCAATGACAAATTATTTGATCATTCAGAAACTTCGGGTTCAAGCGAGTGACAATTTGCTGACATCGCCGAGTGTCCGGGTTCTCTGTGCTACTGAAACATCATTCTGAATGCACAATATGGCAGTATTACGTCAGGAAAATTGAGAGTGGTGAAGTAAAGTAGCGAGCTTAAACCGAATTACAAGGAAGTGAAAGGTGTTGACCTCTGTTCGCTTCCGCAAATAATCCATTTATTCAATCCCTTTATCAAGTTTCCAACTACTATGCGACTATTAGAAACCGATAAAATCCAGAGCAGAGGCTTAACCTGGAAAACCCAAGGCCTCCATTAGTGTTCCGCTATGTTTTAAAGACACGATCCCCTTGCAAGGGATTGCTATCACGATTTTCTTGGCAAAATGTGTATCTCTTTCCTTCCAAGCCCAAACTTTTTCCTTGTTTTTGTCGAAGTAGTGTGCAATACTAAACGAAATAGTAGCTAATTTTGTCGGAATATATGTAACATCTCTTTCTGAACAGCTCTATTTGGTTACTAAACAGATGTTTTTCCAACAATCCCCTACCCTATGCTCACTTTTGACCTGATATAGTTCAAGCTCACGCTTCAAATGAGCCCACGATTAAAATTTAATCCATTGTCGACATTAATCCATCTCACATAATGTAAGATGGTCACCTCAGTCAAACAACCAGGAAGTTGCTGGATGACCTTGTAGAACGTTTCCCGAATTGTCTCCTAAACAACAAATGCATAATTTCTTTAAGATCAAGCGATTTCAAAACTGTATTTAATGCCAAGTAATGGCCAGTCTACAGATTGACTATACACTGGAAGTAAGTTAACTACGTATACACTTAGTTTCCTCCCACTGCACGGCAAAACAGTGGAAAGTCATTTAATCTCCTGCACAACGATTTTATGTTGATATTTATTCCAGGAATCTTGTGAAAGCATTTTGTTTCTGAAAATTTCCACAACCTTTTTTCTCTCCGCTACAGATGGAATTACTTTACACTTGCTCGTGTTGATATTGACAGGTTGTCACCGTGGGATGTACATCTTCTTTTTTCTATTCATAATTACTGCTTTTGAAGAGTTTATGTTAGAAACGGCTAAGGCATGTAAGACTGACAAGCAAAAAGTGGATAAATTGACAAGCTTGTGTTACGGTATTGAAAACAGCAACAGAAAACAGACTCAGTGACTCAATATTACAATGTAAACAATGCTTTATATATATATATATATAAAATGAGACGTACAGTTTTACAGACAGTTCAACAACAACAACAACATACACATCAGTATTACCGGTCTTAAAAAGTTTCCAGTTCACCTTTGCATCCCAAGGAATGTATTCCAGGAAATCCAACGTAAAGACCACGGGATAAACACACAATTCACAAATTGTCCTAGACAGGTACTTCGCCAGGTTAGCGAACACGAACACAGTACACAGGTTACACGGAACTGGAACAGTCAAGCCTTTGAATGACGTCACACCCGCAGAGCACAACACAGGATAAATACAGGCATGGAGGTATAATCCACTTTAGAACAGTCACCGCTCCCGCAGAAACTCACAAACGAGCCGTTCAGAGACGTAGAGTAATGTCACCTTGTGGCAGAACGAACGTCCTTTGTAAAACTGAAAACTTCAGTTTAGAGTCCTTGACGACCTTGACGGTCAGGTGAGGTCAGCGTGTTAAACAAATTACACAGTCAACACTGTATAATCATAATAAAGATCCGAACACCAATAAACGTGACTTCCGCAGAAATTCACATAAACCAGACATCAGTACTACTGTGGTACACAAACGGTGCCGGCATAAAAAACTGTCCTCCCAAATGAAACTGGCATCACCAGCTCATATAAATATAATGGACTCGATACGAGAGCGTCTCACACTCTCCTGGCTCCCAGTGGATGCAACAAAAAATACCTCCACTCTGCACAGAAAACACGGCTTATATACGGTCCAGGTGGATTCAACTATTCTTAGACACAGAATTAACAGCCAATGAACAGCCAGTTAAATAAACAGAGCACTGAACACGGTGCTTTCGGCCAGGTTCGCGCTGTACATATATAACAGGGCCTGTTATGCTTATAACATATAACACCAAGGTCCGCAGACTAACAGTACATGAAAACATGAAATAGTCATACATAACACCCCCACCCTTCAGGGAAAGAAAGTTTTGCATAAAACTTTCTTTAACATATTCATAATTATGAATAATAATAACGTTTACCACAGTCTTTAAAAACAAAGCTGCAGAAAACCAACTAGACACGTGACAAACAATCAGCAATCACATTATCTTTCCCTTTTATGTGTCTAATCTCTAGATTAAATTCTTGCAAAAGCAAACTCCACCGTAACAATCTTCGGTTTTTACCTTTTATTTTGTGCAAAAAGGTTAAGGGATTGTGATCTGTATACACAACAATGGGGTAACTTGAGGAAGTCACATATACTTCAAAATGCTGTAATGCTAGAATCAAGGACAGACACTCCTTTTCTATTGTCGAATAATTTCTCTGGCACTTGTCAAATTTGCGAGAGAAAAAACATACAGGGTGATCAACATGATCTGTTTCATTTTCTTGTAACAAAACTGCCCCAGCAGATATATCACTAGCATCAACAGCTAGCTTAAATGGTAAACTAAAATCAGGTGCTACAAGTATGGGGCCGCTGCTTAGCATGGCCTTTAATCTATCAAAAGATCTCTGACACTCAATGGACCACAAGAATTTAGCACCTTTCTTTAACAGCTGAGTTAATGGCTCACTAACAAATGAAAAGTTCCTACAGAACTTTCGATAATAACCTGCCATGCCCAAAAAACGCTTTAATTCTCTCTTACAACTTGGCACCGGAAAACAAGAGATAGCAACTCCACTAGGATGTACAACATTGAGATCAGTGCTATCTCTGTCTACATATGGCTTTAACATGTTAATGTGACAAAGTTGTCTAGATTTGCGCCAATCAGGAGTGAAAATAATATAATTAAGATCACTTAGCCTCTTGTCTACTACATAAGGTCCAAAATAACGAGCCTCAAGTGGCTTACCACTAACTGGAAGTAAGGCCAATACCTTCTGACCAACTTCGAATCTGCGTCTTACTGTCTCTTTGTCATACTTAGTTTTCATACTCTTCTGAGAAGCTGTAAGATTCTCTCTGGCTAACTCACATACTCTGTTGAGCTTAGTACGAAAACTTGACACATACTGTAATAAGTTAACATTGTCACTATCACTAGACACAAACTTTTCCTTGAACAACTGTAGTGGACCACGCACAGTATGGCCAAACACAAGCTCAAATGGACTAAATCTAAGTGACTCTTGTACAGACTCTCTTACAGCAAACATTAACAAAGGTACACCCTCGTCCCAATCTTTCCCTGTCTCAAAGCAGTAAGTTCTTATCATACTTTTCAGTGTCTGATGGAATCTCTCTAGTGCTCCTTGACTTTGTGGGTGATAAGCTGAGGATTTATACTGGCTAATACCTAGCTCATGCATAACTTGTTGGAACACACCAGACATGAAATTTGAACCCTGGTCTGACTGTACTGACTTAGGCAGACCAAACATGGTGAAGAACTTAACTAAAGCCTTAATTACAGTCTTGGCAGTAATATTCCTTAGTGGAATTGCCTCAGGGAAACGAGTTGAAGTACACATTATGGTTAACATATACTGATTTCCAGACTTTGTCTTAGGTAGCGGACCAACACAATCTATTAAGATTCTACTGAATGGCTCGCCAATTGCAGGAATAGGCCTCAAGGCTGCCTTGGGGATTGTCTGGTTAGGTTTCCCCACTAACTGACATGCATGACAAGACCTGCAAAATTCAGTAACATCTTTCCTTATTCCTGGCCAATAAAAATGACTGAGAATCTTATGATAGGTCTTATTAACACCTAAATGACCTGCTAACGGCGTTTCATGCGCTATGGTCAGTATGTCTTTTCGATAAGACTTGGGCACAACTACCTGATGCTTAATTGCCCATTCATCCTCCAACGAAACATCGGGAGGCCTCCACTGCCGCATCAATATGCCAGACTTGACATAGTAGTAGCATGGGTCAGGTAAAGATTCACCATCTTTAGCTGCATCATTAAACAAGCAAGAAATACTTGGATCACTGTGTTGTTCAGCAATCAACTCAGTCCTACAAAATGGCTGATCACCACTAACAAAATTAGTATCTACTTCCTGCTGGCTGTCTAATTTGGAAGAATCTCCATCCAACATGTTGTTGAGAAAAGTCTCACTCAAATCAACAGTACTACCCTGGTCTGTACTGACTTTTCTAGACATAGCTCTTGTAACAACACAGGACGGATATAAACCCGCTATCTCGCTTTTAACTGGCTCTGTGACTGAATTCAGAGAAGGCTTATCAACCATTAAGGGATCAACAGTAACTTTATCATGTGCCAAGTCATTTCCCAACAACAAATGAATACACTCAAAAGGTAATGAAGGCTTAATGCCTACCCTGACAGGTCCAGATATCAAATCTGATGACAAATAAATATTATGAAGGGGAACACTGACAAAGTCACTAGACTCTACACCTCTAACAAGGGCACGAACCCCAGAGTATGACTCTTCAGAAAAGGATGACTCTTCAGAGTATTCATCAACAACAGAGACTGAGATGCCCCAGTATCCCTTAATATCTTTATAGGGGTAGCACAAGACATGTCGCTTCTAAGCGACACTGAACCAGAATTGATAAACGGAGCGAAGCTATCCATTGAGCACTTGGGAATCTTATCCAATCCCGTATCAGCTAACTCAGATCTGCTTTTAACTGCTGATGTAACTTCCGGCAATGTTTTGTGCATTGCAACACAAAGACCTGTGGGCTTAGACTCATTCTGAGCTTCCCGTCTCCTTTTCAACGTGTAACATTCACTCATCACGTGACCTACCCGCTTGCAAAAATTACAAGTGACCCTATTTCGAGGACTACCATTCCAATCTGAACTACGTGAACCATGAGCTGTAGAACCATTGGAGCCTGGTGTAGAACTCTTCTGTGTCGAGCTACCTCTACCTGTTGCATGTGACTGGGTATTTCTACATGTGAATGAATTAAATGGCTTACCCGTGTATGTAACCTTATGTGTCAAGGAATAATCATCAGCTAAACTGGCTGCCTCTTCAAGTGTACTCGCCTTCTGCACATGAACGAACACCTTTACATCATTATGAATACAACGCTTGAACTCTTCTACCAGCACAAGCTGACGCAAACTTTCAAAATCCCTGCCTATTTTCTTGGCTATACACCAGCGATCAAACAACTGCTCCTTAGCTCGACCAAACTCAACGTATGTCTGATCTCTACCTTTTTCATAGTTACGAAATTTCTGGCGGTAAGCTTCAGGCACCAATTCATAACCCTTCAAAATTACCTCTTTCACATAGTCATAATTGGAAGCATTCTCTACACTTAACTGAGTGTAAATTTCCCTGGCCTTTCCAATTAGCACACTCTGTAATAACATAGTCCAGAACTCTTTAGGCCACTTCAAGCTATTTGCAATTTTCTCAAAATGCAGAAAATACTTATTCACCTCTTTTTCCTGAAAGGATGGAACTAACCGAATGTATTTGGTCACATCAAATCCTGTACCCTGTCTACCGGAAGGACCCGGTTTCTCATCTCTCTCTACCTCTAACTTTTTCATTTGGAACTCCAATTCTCTTTCCCTCTCTCTTTCTTGCCTCTCTCTCTCCTCTCTCTGCACTTCCCTCTCTCTTTCCTCTCTCTGCACTTCCCTCTCCCTTTCCTCTCTCTGCACTTCCCTCTCTCTTTCCTCTCTCTCTCTCTGCATTTTCAACTTTTCTAACTCTATCTCATGTTCCCTCTCTTTCTCTCTCTCTCTTTCCTCTTTCTCCAATCTCAACTTTAACTCAAACTGCTTAAACTTAAGCTCGGCATCAGACTGACCCTCGAACTCATAATCAAATAATGCAGAACTATCAAACTTCCCTATCTCCACTAAATGTTTCAACAAAGTATGCTGCATATCTCTTTTCCTCCATGAAGACTTTATGGACAAACCTAAAAATGTCCCTAACTTAACCAAGTCTTCCTTCTTTAAACTCTCAAAAACATCCTGATCGGGCGCATTAACAAACTGTTTAGGATCAAAATCTCCCATTGTAAATATTTAGCCACTGAATCATTCACCGTTAAAATTAAGCAATCGCTTCTCACTTGTGTTTAACTTCAAATCTCCGGTGCAAAACAAAAGGGAAACAATCAGTTCCCGGACAAGCCCCCAATTTCTGTTACGGTATTGAAAACAGCAACAGAAAACAGACTCAGTGACTCAATATTACAATGTAAACAATGCTTTATATATATATATAAAATGAGACGTACAGTTTTACAGACAGTTCAACAACAACAACAACAACATACACATCAGTATTACCGGTCTTTAAAAGTTTCCAGTTCACCTTTGCATCCCAAGGAATGTATTCCAGGAAATCCAACGTAAAGACCACGGGATAAACACACAATTCACAAATTGTCCTAGACAGGTACTTCGCCAGGTTAGCGAACACGAACACAGTACACAGGTTACACAGAACTGGAACAGTCAAGCCTTTGAATGACGTCACACCCGCAGAGCACAACACAGGGTAAATACAGGCATGGAGGTATAATCCACTTTAGAACAGTCACCGCTCCCGCAGAAACTCACAAACGAGCCGTTCAGAGACGTAGAGTAATGTCACCTTGTGGCAGAACGAACGTCCTTTGTAAAACTGAAAATTTCAGTTTAGAGTCCTTGACGACCTTGACGGTCAGGTGAGGTCAGCGTGTTAAACAAATTACACAGTCAACACTGTATAATCATAATAAAGATCCGAACACCAATAAACGTGACTTCCGCAGAAATTCACATAAACCAGACATCAGTACTACTGTGGTACACAAACGGTGCCGGCATAAAAAACTGTCCTCCCAAATGAAACTGGCATCACCAGCTCATATAAATATAATGGACTCGATACGAGAGCGTCTCACACTCTCCTGGCTCCCAGTGGATGCAACAAAAAATACCTCCACTCTGCACAGAAAACACGGCTTATATACGGTCCAGGTGGATTCAACTATTCTTAGACACAGAATTAACAGCCAATGAACAGCCAGTTAAATAAACAGAGCACTGAACACGGTGCTTTCGGCCAGGTTCGCGCTGTACATATATAACAGGGCCTGTTATGCTTATAACATATAACACCAAGGTCCGCAGACTAACAGTACATGAAAACATTAAATAGTCATACATAACATTTGCCACACAAAAAAATACATTTATGCGTTTGGCGATGTAATGCCACACTGGGATAAATATGTGTAAAACGAATAACGTTTGTGTTTTTAGAGGATATCCTTTAAAAAAGGTCAACAACAATTCCGTAACCGTATGGTACACGTGGTACACTCACCACATTCTTGATGTCGTCTTTCACTCCCTCAGTTTTATTTATTTCATTAAAATAGATCTACTGAATTAAGCAACGTTCTTATGATTAAACACTCATAAAGGTGAGAAAACAATGTGGCTGCAGTGGTTTCAACTTGCTATACATGATGTATGTGTAAATCATTTTAAGATAGAAATACGAATGTCTTATGATCATAATGGAACAACACAAGTATTCCACACAGACACTTGCGCAACCTCAAATAATAGAAGGAACTGTTGAACATTGCGTAGAGGATTACTATTCATGGTCAGAAGCAATTACACATGCATGTTAGGAAAGATTGATTTTCTGGGTTTCTTTGACATTATTTTGCTTTGATTATTTTTTTATATCGTTGAATAATTTTTGGCTGCTAACTAAAACTGAAATAAACTTCAGTGTGAGCAAAAGCTTGTAAATCAGGCAAATAGGTCCATGTTAAACAAGGCCATTATTCCAAACCAATCTTCAGCCCGAACCGCCAGAACAAAACACAAGAATATAAAGGAGGAAATTAGTACAAGCAGATGTACATGTAAATATTTTGTCAATGACAGAACGTATGTATACAGATCAGTGTCTGACCAAGGTCTGTAATCGATTCCAAAAAAACTGACAGAACATGCAATATCGTAACCACAAATAAATTTTGACAGGATAATTCAGATGGAGAGAAGAAGCCAGTTTAATGCTGGCAGGCGTAACGATGAGTGGCACGCGACACGCAGTACTATTTACTGGCGACTTCACTGTTGACTGCGACTCGGTAGTACAGTCTAGAACGTGTCGGTTTTCGCTGTTGGTGCCAAGAGCTCGGATATGTTCTCGTAATGCGTCGATAGTAAACCTTCTATAAGGTTTCAAGGTTTTAACCAGACAAGAGACAAGGAACTCACATAATTGTCACCTACGCGCTTGAATTCCGATACATACATGTAGAAGGGTTTTACGAGACTACAGTTTAATTCGACTTTTTCGATTAAAATATAAACATAAATGTCAACACGTCTTACTCGTTAGAAGTACAAATACATTTACGTTTATGGTTGCCTTTCCTTAAATATTTTAAAATATAAAGTTGTTAATGTTCAGTTAGTGTTTTTATACATTGATGGCAGCCCTACCAAGGCTGGAGAGTATGCCAGCATGAAGTGAACTTCAACTCACAGCGACCGCTCTGATGAGGGGCTCCTGGGTCATTGCGCGGCGCTATCCATATACAGTGTACTCCACTATAGTCATTGAGGCAATGCGTTCTAGGTGTAAAAACTTGGGTTAAGAAGTTTAACATTATAAATTTTAAAGAAATATTCTAACAGCATTTTACTTAAAATAAAATAGACGTACAGCATGTCAATGTGTAGACCTTCCGTTGTTAGGTAGCACTGACTAAAGGCAATTTTGGTAGCTGGTATGACTGATTATACATATAGCCGAATATAGGCGACTGACTAAAACAAATTGACTACAATAGCGCAATGATCCCGAATCCTCTCACCAATGCGGTCGATATGAGCTCCTGCCCAGCTCAATTTGGTTTCATGTCCGGCCGTATGTGGGAATGTCTGTCAACAACATGTGGATGGTAGTGGATTTCCCCCTTACCTGGTTTCCTCTTACCATAATGCTGGCCGCCGCCGTATAAGTGAAATATACTTGAGTACGGCGTAAAACACCAATCGAATAAATAAATGAACCACGAATAACCTTCGAGTATACCGTATCTGACGCGAAAAGGCGACTTGACTACTAGTCTTTTAAATGCACGGATACCAATATTACACCTAAAACGGAAAGTTTTATTTTAAGATTTATTTTTATGTCGCCATTTGATTTCAATGATTTGAGAATAAAGAATTTTTCACTTATATGACGTCGGCCAACATTAAGATGGGAGGAAACCGGGTGCTGCCCTATGGGACTAAAAGACTGGATGTAGTGATCTGAATTATAAAGGCCAAACTCAAGTACAGGATTATTCAAGTTCTAGTTATACACACATGGGTGTTTGAGGAAAGAATCTAAACTGACTACATGGTGGATACATGGCTTACACTAACATGATTGTGTCATTCTCTCAGACAGATATCGCATTAAATTGAGGGGGAGATAATCTTGAGTTTTTTCTGCAAAGGAATATATGGTCACTTTTTAGTTGGTGAGGTATAAGCAGCCGCTGGCACTCTAATGCTAGTATTGTGATGTAGATAAGGACGTTATACTTCACACGTTGTAGCACAATTGATCTGTAATACGTTATATGTACACTGACTGAAGAGATACCATAGACCCTCGATGGCAAAACTCTCATCCAGCACCTTATTGCGTGACATCTATTGCTGACAGATGGTATGCCTGCTGGATAAGCAAGTACTAGACTCGATTTTATTCCATCACGGAAACGATTATGGTTTCATTTCTCTCTCCTCAAACTATGCCCAGGGATATGTGTGCCTGACATGTTCCCCCCTAAGCCAGCAAACACTGCCCTGAAATGCTTTACTAACCTCCAATACTGCTATAAAAGCAAGCCTCTTGAATTAAACATATATGGCAAGTGCTATCAGGTCTCCAGCAGAGGCATATGCACCAGGTAAAGTCTGATAACATAATGATATTTAACAAACTTAAGACTTTCACAGGTTACAAAAGCCAAGTAGGTTTTGTAACTTAGAAGGTTTATACCTTTCTGGGTAACCTCCAAATTAAAATGATAGTAATGCGTATTGCAAAACAGAATATCTCAACTTTAGTCAGTGTTGTATAACTGTGTTTATGCGACTTGTAGTTTTAACAATCAGTGTGCCAACCAGGGCTGATATGGTGACGTGTCTGATTTACGAATGCCCCAGACGTGCATCTGTCCCACTGATCAGCTCTAAAGGCATGGCGTATATGTGGTGGTGACAGATACGTACATAGGTGTCATGAACAGACGTGAAACCTGTACAACGCTGATGTAGAACAATTATTTCATTTGCAAGGCCAATAAGGCAGAAAATTGCGATTATAAGGATACTGTACCATTTACACAGTACCCTGAACCATAAACAATTATACATTCGTAAACTTTTAAGACAATATTCATCTTCATAAAATCAAATATTTTTTCAGGATCTCAGACGTAAGTTGAACTATTTGGTATTTATTTTTTGTAATAGCTGTTCAACGCTGAACACAGGAATTGTTGACCACTGTCTAACTTTCCAAATTGAATGTTCACGGTACACATGGGAATTTCTCATAGTCTCATTTTTAGGAGTTTGCAGAATGGGGAACAAGTTAGCTCAACTGGAGAACAGCTTTCTTATTTCCTGTTATTCGTCATTCTTTCTATCTAGTCGTGCCCGTGCAGCAATGAGGCACATGTTGTTGACAAGCAAAGCAGTCTTACACTACAGAATAATAAGTATTGCACAGCTTAATGCCTGCTTTTGTAGGCGGGAAATGTTGAGAAATCACGTCCATGTAAAAACATGGTTACAATGCTGATTGTGTGCAATGAAGATTCCAACATCTGGAGGTTCTACAATTTCATTAATGTCTTCAATCTGACATATCGTTGTGTTCTTTTACATGCTTTCGTTATTTTTTCTTTCTCTGACGCAATACGGTGATTAGATGAAATAAAAGACATGATCAATTAAATGAAAGTGCAGCACGCTTAACGGTAGTTTGGGGCCATTTTAATGATACAAAAACAAAGTAACGTCGTTTTAAAAACTAAACACCATCCCATATTTCTTGTCTCCTTTATGGGAATTACATGACAGCTTTCAAGCGAAAGACTTTTGTACTTCCCTTTACAGTGAATTAACATGGACATTTGCATTAACTTAGGCATTAGTCAGCAATTGGCTGATATTACTTTTAGTCCTGTGGATTTCGTTTCGTGGAAAACCAACTGTATTCTCATAAAGCTGATGGTATTATTTAAATTCATCGGTAACCGTCTTGCACACATTTCTGTCCAGCAGACTAATACACATCAGTGCACTGTTTACGTCTTTTCAAAGTCTGCGTTCAAGAACATAGGGTGTTTTTTAACGTGTGTGGAACAGGACATTTGTTATAAATTCCACATTATATTATGCGCTTAGAAGGTAAAGTCTCCAAAGTTATATGTGCGAAAAATACTTTTTTAAAGGAAGTGAGGCTAATTGTTTGGTGTCTAATTTATTGTCAAAGAGTACAATTTGCAGATGTATTTAAATTAGGTAATTCAAACGTATGCAATAAAACCACAGGCTTCAAAAGGAGTCCGCCATTATTACCAGATTGGTATGACATCAATTGCCTAAAGTACTCTGCATTTTTAACCCTCATATTGCATGTGTTTTATTGCTTCCAACAACTTCATTAGAAACCATCAGGAAATGTTGACCAATGTCCGTGCGTCTCGATTCAACCGATCATTAATATTTTCCTATGCCCAAACATCAGGGTGATACTCGTGGTGATTACCAATCGTTCCACAGATAATAGCCCGTGGTAACAAAGCCACCCTGCCAAGGCCCAGTATTAACCGTTCCAATAATACCAAATCATTCTCACTTCACTCAAATGTCCGTTGACAGCAAGGTTAGTTGTTCGCTGACATTAAATTGCACGCATTGACACCATTTTATTTTTGATTCCAAATGGGTATTTTATCACCACGTTTAGACTAAATCATCATCGTTTCCGCACAATATCTTTGTGATCTCAAGAATAGAGGGGAAGAAATATTAAATCAAAAAATCGATGTATATTAAGATGGCTCAATCCCGACAAAATTTAATATCAGCTGCACTCGCACTCGTAAAATCAAAACATCAGATTAAACATCTTTATGTGTTGGGTAATTTTGTACAATGCTTTCAACGTATGAGCAAAGAAAGTCTGACACTAGAATGTAATCAGTCACTAGTGTGACACGTGTTTATTATGATTTCAAGTATCTTACTGAACAATGAAACACCCTTTGATAGGAGTACGTCTCGGAGTTTTCAATGTGTTTGTCCCTCAATCGCTGGGTCACAAAACATGTTTGTTCAAAACCACCCTTGATAGGGAAGTTTCTATATTTCCCAGTGTCAACTGTTCTTGCGCCTTCGCGAAAATGTCCCCAAGTTCATAGTTACAAAAAGACTGACTGTAGTCTTACGATAGGTTCCTTGGTGACCGTGTAATCTTGTGGGAAGCTTACAGTCGAGTGGACGACGTTGTCTGTGCCTTTTCGATCGGTCATTGGAACCTTAACAAAGTATACTTGTGAATTAAAACTTCAATTTTTGATGATGTTATTGGCTTGTGTTGTCGTGGTAATGTATCAACGAGATAAGCTTATCTCCTTAATTATATATGTTTAAGAGAGAATTTTAGTTATGCTAATTTTGATAATGGAGGTGCTGTCTACTAAGTTGACAGGCCATGGGTTTCTTCTGGGTGACGGCTGGAAAAGTAAATCGGTAACAACGCTACGTAGTGTTACAGACTACAGGATACGGTGTATGGCGTATAAGCTTCCACAAAACCTATCGAGTCCCCAAAGTGATTGGTGTTTATGGGAAAATACTCCGGGCCTTCCGGGAGCGAGCTAAGCAGTTATAAATGAGATGGGCTTGCCTACAGAACCGCAGTAACGCTATTACAAGAAAAGGAAGAGAAAATTGTTTCTGACACACTCCATTTGTACGAGGAATTCCAGTTGAGCTCATAACAGCTAGCCGTCTAGCTTTAGAAGCCGTCTAGCAAGTGATGTCGCGACACATTCCATTGAAAACCGAATATCCTTCATGGTTAATTTGAGCGTTACAACTCACTCATAACCCTGTTTCAGGCGCCATCAAAATTGCTCATTTATATCTGAAAAAAGACGTGATCATTTGTCTTGGGTTGGGATTGGGTTAAGGTTTTAAGCTAAATCCGTATTTCTTCCTTAGCGGATTTAAATCCCCTAAGCTGGTTCTAGTACAACGACAGCTGATGAAGGGTTCCACCGAACGAGTCACTTGTCTGTCTCACGATCACCCAAAACTTGTAAATAGTATGGACCGAACTTTCAAGCTCAGAGGACTGATTATTTTGACATATTGGGGCCTCCGCGGTCGAGTAGTAAGCGTGCCTGCGCGGCACAATGGCTCGGGAGTATCTCACCATTAGGGTCGCTGTGCGTTCAGATCAGTTCATGTTAGCTCTCTACGGTCTTAAATGGGTTTCCTCCCACCATATTGCTGGTCGCCGTCTTATAACTGAACTATCCTTGAGTGAGGCATAAAACACGAATCAAATAAAAAATAAATATTTTAACGCATGTAAATGAAAACACTGAATTTTGAGAAATCCTGTGATATTTTCTTTTCAGTCTGATGGTTCACCAATAGTTCACCTTCAAATGTCTTTTGAAATGTTGATGTGTATTACATAAGCTTAAACAACTAAATGTTTCACAAATTGTTACATGCATTTAGCATCAGTTAGAAATATGTTTACATACATGGAGTTTTAGCCTTTATGTTTTTTGCATAATGGACCACGCAAAAAATCCCCATTCTTAGTGAGAAACGGTACAAATGCGACACTTTTGCAATGCATTTCTTCATAAGATTTCTGTTTGTTATTTTGCATATCCATAATTATATTTCTCTTTAAAGGCAATATCTCGACGTGAAAGTCGCTTCAAATAAAGACTAGTTGGATAGAAGTCTCGCAGATGAAGTACCGCGAGAGCGCCAGAGTCAATCCGTACAAATACATGCATCACGGAGACATGTCCAGATTAATCATGCCAGCCATGTCTCCGGGTAGTGTTTTAAGGCACCTGCTTGCACACTGCTAGCGCAGGGTTTCTTTTAATGCCGTGGAATGGAATTGTACGTATCTTGCATACACTCACAAGGGAAACGCGTACCGCTGACACTGACGACCATACCAGGGGATAATGAATGGACAATTGTTAGTCTTGTCATCAACGCAGTTTTTATTCTACGGATGATCAATATCTTCGGATAGATCGATACGTGTGCGTCACGTATCGTGTGTAGGTTGATTATCGCTTCATCGTGTCTTGTCATTAAGCGAGCCATCCCGTAAAATACTTATCTCACACTATCTGCTTCCAGGGTGCGATCCATCCGTCGATTGCTCGTGCTAAAGAGCTCGTATTTAATTGCTATAATAAAACGATGTGACAAAATTCTAGACCACTCAATGTATTACGTGACGGCAGGGGGAATTGGGCGACTTAATGTTTTCCGTGGAAATTGACTGATCAGCCTTGTGGGAAAAATGAGGTATTATTCCACAGTATCCATTGCCAGGTAAACAAAAGAGCTGTAATAAGCTATAAATCCCGTGGGAAGATTCAGCCAAGCACTCCGTCCTGTGCACAGCCCTCGAACAGTTGTGGCTACTGGACACGTTGGTGTGTGGGGGGTGCCTGCGTCCAAGACTGACCCTACTGAGTACAGAAATGTGTTAGGATTCATCTGGTAATTCGTGTTAGATCACGCATAATCCGCACACACACACGCACATATCATACATCGTAAATAAACTTCGGAGTATGCACTGCTTCCGTGTTTCTTACAGATTATATTAAAATGTGAAGCAATGCTGATTTGGATAAAGAGGAATCAATCATGATTCGAAAATCTCTGCTTGGTGAACACGCCGATACGGATGTTCCCAGAACTCTTCGCCTTAAATAAGGCTTTCAAAGCTATATGTGTACTCGTTTGTTCTTTATGTGTAAGTGTGCTCATAAAACACTCACAAACAGTAATCGTTGGAGCAGAAAACAATCTGTTTTTTTTTTTTTCGTAATTTGGATTTATTTGTGAGATGAATTCAAGTGTTTCAATCACTTATGGAATGAAGGCGCTTGTCGGGATTATTCTGTCTTCGGTTAGCTCCAAAGCAGACCAATTCCAAACTTCTTATAACCTCTGTGTTAAACTCTTAATAAAGATGGATGAGAATACAACGATAAGCACAGCTGCTGCCATACATTTCAAGCCTGTCTTTTACAATGTCCCAAGGCCGTTACATCAATTCATCAAGACAGTTTAAAATGCTGAAAGAAATTCTGCACATAGCGTTACAAATAACACAGGGACTATGGTCGTATGTTACGTGTTTAAACTCCACACTCATGTTGAACAATTTTATGTTGTAGCATTTAAGAAGATGTGACACGAACTCTTCCTGCTAAATATAACATAATTGCATCTATCCTATACTTAAAACTCCACGCCGCGCGCTTCTAAGGTGAAAGCATATCTAGTACAATTTTTCCCAGCTTTTATTTACCCAAATTGGTTTTTATATACATGTATGTGTTATGTACCTCATGGATAGGCAACGTGACAATGTATTCTTATTATATAACACCATACTCAAGGATTTTTCTCTCATACGATTGTGAAGAGTCTCATGTGTGTATAGGATACTAGGAAGCCGCAAACGTTTGACACCTTAATAGCAAACTTTCCAATATTTCACATCATACGTCACATTCTTGGTGGCAAAACGGCCTTTAAATATATTATCGATATAAATCAGGAATCTACTTCTACATCTCTGTTTTCATCAAACTAAAATCTGAACTCCTGCAACAATTGCTTATTATGTAGTGTTCTCTCAGTAGCATATATGGATCATGCAGGTGCAGTTCATTTTATTTCATATCTCTTTAAACATAAAAAGCAATAGTCGGTCATCTGTACTATATGATTCGCCATTAACGTCATCATTATTAATAAAAAAAATAACTACGTTGGGATATAAAAAACTCTGAAGAGCTTTATTCTAGCCAATATTTTTCTATATCAGTACACCTCTGTATGGTATAAATGGTATATTAGTGAATAAAAATCAATCAATCAATTTCCGAGAACAATAAAATCAGCGGAAACCTCCTAAATCCAGGATAGAATAAGAACTTAAGGCCATGACTTGTTTAACCTAGCGATCAAGTAAAAAGCATCTTAACCACGTCCCAAACAATGCAAGTAACATTCGAGTAACTTAAAAGCATTCTGAATCCAGTTTTCTGTACTGTACGCGGGTAGTCACAGCATCTGCGCTAGACCTCCTTCATCTATAAAACCATTGGATGTAAACATATATGTTTAACTGAAGTATTCTTGAGTATGGTGTAAAGTACCTTTCAAACATACAAAGAAATTTTACAATATGCACAGGACAGGATAACAGAAAATTTACTCTTTCTCAAAGTTCACCATAAAAACATCCTATCTCTTTCCCTGAACGCCACTCATTACCCCCGCACGTGCGTAGGAATTCCAACGTCCCTTGACAAACTATTTACATACACTACATCTCTTGGGATAATACAATCTACACCATGGCAAAAATGCCCTATAAACTGGATTGTCCTCAAGTTGACCTAGCCCTTCCGTGAGCCAATTTGTCAGCTTTATGTTGCAGTTCACGGATCGCATCGTTTCGTGTTCCCATTAAGCGATTGTCTGAATGCTATTCTCTGCTCTGCAATGACTATTCTGCTGCAATAATCAGAGAATGTCCCGGAGAACGTGCCGGTCATCTCTGCGGTTATCTCTACCTTATAAGTAACATAATAAATCTCACACAGACGTCAGATCGACCTCGCAGACTTGGTGCCAGCTACTGGTACGATGATTTATAACCCTGTCAAAGGAAATAAAAACAATGCCAAATTGCTGTCTATCATATCCGTGTGATATTGGGTATTTGGCAGTGTTTTTTGATCCTATAAGACATTGTTACCTCTTGTTCATACGTGATTCCCATGTTAACTTGTAGCAGGCTTTGTTCCCTAAAAAATGCTGGAAGTACCCTCTGAAACTGCTCACACGTAATTCCCACCTTACACTGTAGTAGACTTTGTCAGTTATAAAGTGCTGGAAGTACTTCTGAACGCGTTATACGCGATTCCCAAGTTAAGCTACACGATATGTACCTCTCAAAATATTCATATGTGATTCCCATGTTAACTTGTAGTAGACTTTGATAGTTATAAAATGCTGTAGGTATGTCACTGCATGCTCATACGTGATTCCCTTGTTAACTTGTACTAAACTTTGTTAGTTATGAAATGATGGAGGCACGTCACTGCATGTTCATACGTGATTCCCATGTCAACTTGTATTAGACTTTGTTAGTTATAAAATGCTGGAGGTACGTCACTTCATGACTGCATGTTCATACGTGATTCCCATGTTAACTTGTGGTAGACTTTGTTCGTTAAAAAGTGCTGAAGACACGTCCCAGCATGTTCATACGTGATTCCCTTGTTAACTTGTAGTAGACTTTGTTAGTTATGAAATGCCGGAGGTACGTCACTGCATGTTCATACGTGATTCCCTTGTTAACTTGTAGTAGACTTTGTTAGTTATGAAATGCCGGAGGTACGTCACTGCATGTTCATACGTGATTCCCTTGTTAACTTGTAGTAGACTTTGTTAGTTATGAAATGCCGGAGGTACGTCACTGCATGTTCATACGTGATTCCCATGTTAACTTGTAGTAGGCTTTGTTAGTTATAAAATGCTGAAAGTACGTGACTACGTGTTCATTTGTGATTCCCATGTTAACTTGTAGTAGGCTTTGTTCGTTATAAAATGCCGGAGGTACGTCACTGCATGTTCATACATGATTTCCATGTTAATTTGTAATAGACTTTGTTCGTTATAAAGTACTGAAGACACTTCCCAGCATGTTCATACGTGTTTCCCTTGTTTACATGTAGTCGACTTTTTTAGTTATAAAATGTTGGAGGTACTTTTGAACGTGATTCCCATGTTAACTTGTAGCAGACTTACCGATAGTTATAAAATGCTTGAGCTACTTCTGAACGTGTTTTACGTGATTCCCATTTTAACTTTGTTGAAGATTTGCTATTTGATTGGTGCTGTACGTCATATTGAAAACTATTCCATTTACACGACGGCGGTTAATTGTAGCAGACTTACCGTTAGTTATAGAATGTTAGACGTTCGGAGACCCTTTCAATCCATGCAGAGATAGTTACTTTAGAACAGGTAGGAAAGAAAATGGTGTGCATCGACAATATGTGTTATAAACTTAGAAATGAAGGCACCTGCAGGTAACCTATCAAAATTTAACCATTGCTTTCAGCATTTATGTAAACGGTTACCTTTGGCCATAGTGCTGATAGCGGGCTTGAAATGCCTCACGTCCCATCCAGTGAGTGTACAGCATGTGTACTGAAGATCATTATCAAACTTCCTACAAAAGCCGTCTACGTTTTTTGCCCTGAAGCAAAGGTTGCCACCTAATAAACATGGGCTGATAGATAGAGTCAGCTCTTTGGGACGACAACCTTTTAATACTGGGAGGCAATTCAAAGGTATTAAAACCCAGGACGTCTATCCACTTAACATTTTGACAGAATGTTACCGCCATCGGCCATTTAGTACTGAGCCAGTGCTCTGATTGGATAGCTGATTTGGTGCAGTGGAGAATCCCTGTAGTAGCTAATAGCGGAATTAAGCCGTGTGCTTTACTGGACTGATATATAAGGCAATTTTGTGATCACTGCAGGAAACACCAATGCTGTGTTAATAAAGTCAGGAAGTAAACAGGGAGTGTTTATCTCAAGTCTTAAACTAAAACATTAACAGACAATTGCTGTGAAATGGGATTTTACATTGCATTCAAACGAGTTGATGGAAATGTAACATACTAGCTGAGAAATTTTATCCAAACTTTACCCATGCGGTACTGGATGCGATGGGCTGATTGTAGGAAACACAACGTACTTTTGGTAGCGCACTTGTTTGCAGGAAATCATTTATGTAGTAAATTTGTTTTTTCTATTACTTAAAAGGTGTGATTTAAAGGTTCCAATGTATATGACCAACATAATAAAGCGGTCTTATTACCAGTTGTTAGATAAACATGTATGTTACAAATAAACATTATTCATTAATTTAAATGTTAAACATCTGTTGTTGTTTTTAATGTACGAATGGAAATATCGGTCACATATGCATAACTGTATTAGGTCAAGGCAACCACTCGGTACAAATGTATTTGTTTGTGTAACTTCCTCTTCTTTGCTCTAGTTGAACATGTACAACAGTACGAAACCTGACAGGTAGCTGACGACATGGAGATTGTAAGCTGCACTACAGCTTTAAATCATATTAGGTGTTACTCAGAGGTGTTACCAGCGCCCAATGAAGCCTTCTAGTCCTAGTGTCGATTCAATTTCACTAGAAAGGCTTCAGTGCCCGTTTTGTTTCATTCTGTGTTTGGAATGAGAAATGAGATGCGTCATCATTTGAACTCCTGATATGGAAAGAAAATAAGATCAAGCTCAAATATCGTTAGTGAGAAACTGTGATAATGGAAGGGATAAAAGGACGTGTTTCTCTTCATTTTGGACAAAGCTCTCAGACTCACGATAGCGGCACTCGTGCGGGCAAAAACCCTCCAATAAACGTCTCTGGCCAATCCGGGTTTAACCTAATTTAGTACAGTCACAACCACACACTGAGACAAGGGTGAGATTGTCTACGAAATCTTGCACTTCCTCTTAAACCATCTACGTGGATTCAGGACAAAGTTCAATCACTCATTTTAGCTTTGATACGTCGTTGCCAAAATATAGAAAAGGAATTTATTATAACACTAATTAGCAATCAGAGCTTGTTTTATGCTTTCGCTTGCAGAACCTTACAAATGCATATCACGCCAATTTAGGTTCTGTGTCTGGTAGGGTTGTGAGTGCCAATACTTACAAAATCTCTTGCACACTGCCTTTTCTATGAAGTAATTCGTTCGCCGCGTTTAATGTTGGTTATTGCTAAACGCTAAATATCCCCGCATTCTGTCAGTACTGCTAAGTAACTTGTTAGCCGCTCGTTGTCACTTATGGGTGACGTGAGGCTAACAGACACACATGCATTACAGAGCCCCGTCTTAATGAGTAGAATACGAGCAGCGAATTCCAAACCTCAAAGGACGGGTTTATATATGTACAAGGCGAACATCTGGCTTGGGATGTTAACACTATATTAATCCAAACCGTAATTGCGTCCTTTAAACTTGCTGTCCAGTGGCTCACCTCTGAACTAAGACCGCTGTGAAGATGTTACTCGGGATTTATCACCGACGGCAATGAGGCCAAAACCCCCTGTACTTCCAAACACGCAACAAACCAAATGACGTTATAAATGCCTGTAATATGTTCTCGCCCTTGTCAGAATTTCTGATAAATCTAAGAAAGTTGGCGTTCGTAGCTATGTTGGCGTCGTGTAAGCGTTGCGGTGGCTTTTAGAAGTGGGCAGAACTGTAAAGACGTAGACTGTTAGTAGCCAAGACTTTATACATGCCGCAATTTAATACGAAAGGTGGTGGCGGTGGAAGGATTTTGAATGTCTGGCCGGCCACTGGCAGCGGACTGGTCCAGGTGCTGATCCTTTACAATTGCACGGCGTCTGTTCGACAGGCAATCATCCATCTAATTAGAATGGACAAATGTATCATTATGAGCCAATGGGCTCCTGTGATTGGTCAAGTCGCCGTTTTAAGAAGCCTGTCTATTCAGACGAAGGGGGCAGCGTGAAAGAACCCGGCTTAGAAAACACTTTGATCGATGGTTAACTGTACCCTCTTGTACTCGTGGGGAATCGCTATAAGTCCGTGGAGGCTAATCTAAGGGTGTTTATTTTGTTACCGGGGCTCAAGGAGACTAGTCGCTTCACTTTGCCAGTCTGAGCCAGAGGCAGTTACACGCGTACTGGCCGCCTTTATCGAAGATAACACCCGTCTTACCGCAACTATCACGCTGAAGGCGACAGATTGATTTCCACGGAGAAACATCAAAGTTTGCTGATTTTACCATCACATCGACAAAAATGACTTTGGATGCGGAGGGAAACAGTTCTGTTACTTTGGACTTTACCAGTGGAGACCAGAGTGATGTGTCGCAAGATGTCGCAAGTAATCTAACGGAACCTCCCGGAGATGCTCCTCTCGCCTTCCAGCCTATGGTCGCGGCCTATGTCGTCCCAGTCCTGTTCGGAATCATATTTGTTGTCGGTGTGGTAGGTAATGGGACATTAATATTTGCAGTGATTCGTAATAAGAAAATGCGAAATGTGCCAAATATTTACATTTTATCTCTGGCTATCGGCGATCTGCTACTCATTTTGACATCTGTACCCATTTCGGCTACACTGTACAGTTTTACAATATGGCCTTTTGGAGAGCCGTTTTGTCAGTTTAACCACTTCATGCAGACTCTTTCTCTGGGGGTATCCGTGTTTACCTTGACAGCCTTGAGTGGTGATCGCTACACAGTTATTGTTAACCCCATGAGTAAGCACACTGGCAACCCCACCTTCAGAACGTTTGCTGTGGCCATTGGGATATGGGTAATTTCAGCTATTCTCGCCATACCGGACCTGTTGTCATCGGAAGTGTACAGACACCAAGAGAAAAACAATACAAGGGCGCCGTTTATTCCAATTTGTGACCTATACCGAAAAGACTGGCCGATTTGGTATCCTAAATTCCACGTCATGTTCCGATTTTGTGTGTATTTCGCCATACCTGTGGTTATCATTGGATTCTTCTACGTGATGATGGCACACATGTTGCTACTTAGCGGGAACACCATTCCTGGAGATGGTGATATGAAACAGCACAAGCAGAGACAGATTGAAGCCAGGGAAAAGGTGGCCAAGGTTGTTCTATCATTTGTGGTCATATTCGTCATATGTTGGTTTCCTCGACATATCTACCTTATCTGGTATCACTACGACCCATCTGGCTTTAATACATTTTGGCATGTTTTTAAGATAACTGCTTACTGTTTCTGCTTCATCAATTCATGTGTTAACCCCATGGCTTTGTATTTTCTAAGCCGACAATTCCGACGTCTCTATAACAACTACCTGTTTTGTCTGTGCATACAAGATCAGTACTCGAGGATGGACCAGTCTACCATGCACAAGTTCAGCAGCACTGTACGAAGAACCAGTACCAGTATGACTATAGTTCAGTCCCAGTCCATGTGCTGAGTCCTCTTTCATATTCTAGCCATCAGATGGGGCTGGCCAAGTCCCAGTCTTTTTGTGACCTAATGTTACTCGGGCGTGCTGTGTTTTCTTTACGTTAGTTACATCATGAATTGTAACGATCATGTAACTGGGCATGAGACTTTAACTTTGGCTTTGACCCCCCCCCACAAACACACACACTCACACACCCATCCCCTACAAAAAAATGAACTCTCGTAAGTCGACGTTATTTTATGACTCGAAGTAAATATTGAAGGGCAGATTTTGGCATTTGCTCATGCAGTGGGCGTTCTTTGACGAAGGTGGACCACTTTTTATGTATGGACGTTCTTCTAGAACGCCAGTCTTTGTCCGCTTAGAGGCCGTCTTCAGTATATCCGCTTGTTTACCTATGGATGACGTTTGAAGGAATATGGCTAAACACAAAATGTAAATATCGCCTGAAGAGGGACTGTCACGAACTTCCGCTAGAGAATAACTTGGAGATATACAATGCATATTTCATTGTTTTGTTTCTTGATGGAAATGGAAGATGACTTGCTCTCATGTTGTAGGCAGATTTTTATTATAAATGTGGTAGATGTGCTCGTAAAAGTGAAAGTAAAAGTCCTGTACATGCCTGTGTATTGCGTAGCGTAATGCATTACTGTTTTGTCTTTTAAATACAGTTAGCATATTCCGTAGCAACGAGAGTAGTATGAACATAATGTTAAATAACTTTTACAATAAAGTATTTTTGTCTGTTGTTGAACTTTACAAAATCTTTTTCTTTTTCTGCGTTTGCTGTTAAGAACTTTATAATTTTTAGCCCGGATTATTTCTGACAAGCCTGTCTATTGTACATTCGTGTAATAACCAGATTTATTATTTGTTGTTTGGCAGATTGAACATTTTGGTAACACGTATGTATTGCAAAAGAAGTGTAAACATTTCTTTTTAATGTAAACATCGTCATAATAAACAAAAAGATAAACATTTCACACGCAATTTATAATTGCTAATTATCTGCACAGGACAATTTTGACAGATATTTAGCAATTTCTAAGACTTCCTTATAACCAAGTCCACCACGGGAAGGAGTTTGTTTTGTGCATTATGTATGCCAATCGTGTTTATACGCCAGGTAATAAATGCTTCCGGCATACTGAGAGTTACCGCATTAAAAGCCGTCAACCTGTCTTCAAATAATGACCCCAGGAAAAGCAAAAACAGGGAAAAGAGCTAAAATGGATGCTAAATGTTCCTGCCGTTGTTTTAAAAAAGTGACATGATAACATTTTGATAACAACCTGCTGGTATTTTCTGTCAAGACTAGTAGAAAAAATATCATCCTTTTTACTCTCACGGTCTTGTGCCGGCAAATGATGTTTACAGAATGCAGTGGTTTTTCGCTGGTAAATGCTTACAGTACGAAGTACCGTTTCTTGATAAAATGCAGCGACTTGCTTGATCTGTATGTTTTTTCTATTGGGTAGGTTTTCTGTTAGAGAGACATCTTAAACCACCGCACAAAGATCACCACACCTAGTACAGGCTGTTAGAGAGTTGCTGTCTACTTCATGTGTATTATAAGCTTACATGACAACAATTTCACTGTTTTGTAAGACAGCAACACCATTGTTTAAGTATCAACACTGTCAGCTGAGAAATTCAATGCTAAGAACAGAAAAACCTCTTTGCACCAATTGTTCAGACTGCGTTGACCGTCCCCGATAGCAGGGTTGGTAGAGCGTCAGCTTCGGGACCGCTAGATCCAGGGTCAATCCTGGGTTGGGTCACACCTAAGACTTCTAAAGAGGAAGTTGTAACACTCTCGCTCGGTTGACCCGTATCAGTATAATGGCTCGGGCGGGCGGCTTCCTTGCCTTCGGTAGTAGTCTCAGTGAAGTAGCACTAGATAAATGAGTGGTGGAAAACCGTCAGCAACAAGGAGGCATATTACACGTACATGCACCCTAAGGACTCATTCGTTGCAATATGACTGAAAAATTGTTCAGTACGACGTTAAACCCAAAGCATTCACTCACTCAAACTGGGTTGTACGGGACAAGACGTTACCTGGTTAAGTCATAGATACTGATAGAAACAGCTAAGAGGGCTTCAAGAAAACCACAGCTGTCGGATTCATTTATTTTAATTAGGTTTCTTCATTCTTAAGACTTATGTAATAGAATTCAAAGCAGGAACTTGAAACCTCCAATCCACTTGTCAGTTAATTGTCGCCATGATATTACTGAAGTACGTCTGTAATGGTGTTCAACCACAAACCTATCTGGTCTGTCAGAATTATTAACTTGCCCATCAGTACCTTGCACACACGTCATTGTTTCATCATTTATCTAGCCGACAGCGCTGAGGATTCACAGAGATGAACTAAACACATCAACTTGATCAAAGGTTAATCAGGTTTTTTCAGCAACCTGCGGGTCGTCGTGAGTCCCCCCTGGATCTGCACGGTTTCCTCCCACCATAATGGTGGCCGCCGTAATATAAGTGAAGTATTCTTGAGTACGGTTTTAAAACCAATTAAATAAATAAACAAATAAATAAACCAAACCATTCTAAGGATAAGAAATATTTTACCTTTTAGACAATATATTCCCTGTTGGCCTAGCAAAAGTCCATTATGCTTTTGACAGTATTGGGCTAAAGCCTTCAGATTTTTTCGCCATGTTATAGGCCCTTTTACCTTAAAGTGGGTTGAAAGTATCACGAAATAGAAACGATTCTGTTGTTTGAAGGTTACTTCGTTGTATGGAGCTAAATGTGAGTTTCCCTATTGGGTTAGACAAAGGCGAACTGATACGTGAAGTCGTGATATTCCGTTCATACAAAGCAATCTAGAGTCACAGGTTCGTTACACGAACATTTGTCTTTGGTCATTACTTTTCTGTTGCAAAGCGGTCTGTGCTCGTCAAAAATCCAGCAAATCTTTCTCCGAGATTACGAATTTCTGCCCATTGCATACGGTACAGGGAACATAATCTGTTCTTATGAAGGGAATCGATATACTCGAATATGAGATATTCGTTCAACCGTCAGATATTTGGAAAACCATATTTTATAACAGCATGGACTATGAAAAAAATTGCATTTATGTCTATATTTTATATGGCAATTGTAAATCCAAAGTGGTCGGAGAATAGATTCTTGTTCTTATCTTGTACAAGGGAACAACGCTCGTACCTATCAGCTTGAGAGATCTTAATTGAATTATTATAACAAGATTGTGTGTAACTTACCTCTATTCTTCAGCAGTTTTATGTGACTGACAGCGGTCTGCAATACCGTTCTATATTTGTATATATACGTATATCCCGTTCTCCTGTCCATTGGGTTTCTGCGCTACCAGGCGGTCTTTTCCCTTATGGGAAAGTTTATGTTGGCAGATCATTGTAAATAAATTTATTTATATTTATCTGATTGGTGTTTTACGCCGTACTCAAGAATATTTCAGTTATATGTCGGCGGCCGGCATTATGATGTGAGGGAACCGCGCACAGCCCAGGGCAAACTGATAGGCAGACTTCCCCACGGCCGGAGAGGAAGCTAGCATGAGCTGGATCTAAACTCACAACGACTGCATTGGTGAGAGGCTCTTGGGTCATGTCCCCGTGCTAGCGTGCTAACCCCACTCGGTCACGGAGGCCTTCGTAAATAAATTAATTAATATGAGGAGCACTCAAAGGTACTTTAAGAACTCAAAGAACTCGAATAAAAACTCTTTAAAGAAATAAAAGAATTATAATTAAAAAAACTTGATGGTATGGAGATTTTCGGATAAATTGGTATCAAAGCAGTCTGATTTTTTTTTGGCTGAATCAAGAAAGATAGACACATTTTTGGAAATCTTCATATAAAGGATGTAATACACTTTTAAGCTTTAGTTATTTCCTCTACTGCAATATACACACACAGTCTGTTTATGACTATCTGTGTAATGCATTATCTTGTTATTGCTTTAATCTTGTTCTTTCATCAAACCAGCACATATAACTATGTCTACAAGATAAAATACAACACTCGTTGGTTGTTCGTGAATTAGAAAGTTACACTCTACTATTACACCTAGCGAAGAGACATTTCAGAGTAGTTTACTGAAAATAACACCACTTAAACAGATTATTTCGCACATTGAAAATGTGTCCATCCTTGTCAATTGTCCATGCAACAAAAAAATCATACCTCCGCACATAAAACTCATCGTGCTGGTAAAATTTAAATATAGTCTGAACACAGTTTGTTTTTGGTGAATACAGAAGTGAATACTGACATACCTCTGATGATAGTTTTTGGAATACGGTCGATACATGGGCACGACTGTCTTATACAATTCACACGAGGCCATTTCCAAAGCTATAGGGGATGGTCGAAGCCACGGGTTGGAAATGCTTACCTTCTTGGAACCCTGAGGCCCCTTTCACAAAACTGCGTAAATCAATTTCTCGTAGCTTTCCTCGTAATCGACCTGTCCATATGGCACTATTAAAGAGACAACGCCCTTTAGGAGAACAGTTACGAGAAATATGACATGTGAAGTTTTGTGAAAGATTCCCCTGGTCGACGTAAGCGGTGTACAACAGTCGTATAACTACTTTGGTGGTCTTATATACACCTTGTCAACCTTGCCATTTGCCCTTCATCAATACAGCACCCAAACAGCTCTACAAATATGATAACGGCTTTAGTCTCTCTGACTGTTTCCAACACAAGCAAGCCATTTGACGGGTAAGTTAGTAACAGACCATCAGCTGTGCTGATTTTAAAGAACTGTTCAAACGTGTGATTGGATAATTGTGGCCCACAGAAAGTATTTTATTTAAGACCTCTTATCTACATAGGTGGTTAGTAGCAGATGATACTACATCTCTGTAGCTCTAAAGCTCGGCGTACACGGGAACTTAAGGCCCAACTCAACTGTTTCGTCCAGTCGTAAGCGCTCGTGCACGCCATCAGCGACTGGAACCAACGCCGTCCGACCATTTGAGCTGAGTTAAGTCGAGTCACGTATTAATCTGTCGTGCGCTGACAAATCTATAATCCAAGTTTGTCCATCATTCAGTTAAGTTGAATCAATATGTGCTGAGCCATTGAAATATCTTAGCCATAGGCAAAGCACAAAGATAAACTATATAATTGGCAATTGAGAATAAGACGTTTATTCATCTTACATGACGTGGGCATGTGCGATATCGCATGGGAGAATTTAAACTAAAACGGCTTAGACGTATATACTGAGGACTTTCTTTGTGACCAACAGTGCCAGTTATGATAATAAATTAGTACCGACGACCGTAAGTAGGTTATATGTACGAAAACAAAAATTAAAACGTAAAATTAGCTGAAGCTTTGCAGGCTTGCCATAAGTTTAACATAGCCGGTAAGCAGCAGCAATCTGACTGGTTTCAGTCCATGCTGATAATTGTTGAATTGGCTTCAAAATATTAATATATTAAATTACTATCTATAAATAGCACGAGAAGATTATAACTTCTTCCTTATTTGACACGTTTTGCAAACGAAGGGCGATAACTCTAACAACAGACATTCGAAACAACAACAACAGTGGAAAAGTTACAGTTTTTTATGAGGTTTTGCTATTTATCTCCAACGAATAATTACACGTTCAAAACAGGCACTGATATCACTTTCAAAGCCGTATTTGTTTCCTCATAGCCACCTGCGGACGTGACTAAGGATTTCGAGCTAACTTTCAAAATTAAGACAAAAATTTCCCCATATTGCTTAAAAATTCTGCCTATCATTTAAGTCAAAACTAGTATCAAGGCAAGAAACAAGTAATCTAACAGATGACATATGTGCGCATAGTGAATTGTGTTAAGAGTAAAGACAGGAGAAGAGACATAAAAACCAAGGAAAAACAAGAAGCAATATGTATACGAGCAGAGCAGAGAATGGGATGAGGTACTTAACGGAATACATATAGCGCTTTACCGGGACACAGGCTAGAGTTCATGTCACTTAAGGGGGAGGGGAGAGGGTATTTATTGAAAGAGCTTCCTAAACATAGAGTTCTGCTCTAGTGTATTGTTCTTTCTATATATATATATATATATATATATATATATATATATATATATATATATATATATATATATATATATATAGTATTATATTGTCGGGTTTGTGCTAGATTCGCTGGATATGGGTGATAAGAAATATAAAGAAATCGACAAATGAACTAGCTTGCCGGGCACTTAATGGATCTTTACAGTTTATTATCTTATTACCTACCAACTAATTAATTATCGATCTGGTAATTCGAGTTTCCGGGTATAACGAATGGTAAATGTTGGCTTTTTAATGTTAAACTAGAATAATATTTTGATGGCAGTGTAAAGTGTTTCATGCCACACAATCAAATTATAGATTAAATAATGTTTGTATAAGCACTTATTGCCCTGTTTGCATAAAGTTACAGGAAAAGGTAAAGTAATCATATCTAAAATTAACCCAAATAACGCGTATAAATATTGAAATCACACGACCCAGAACTCATTGGCTTGACCTCGCCCCCCCCCCCTCCCATTCTTAGATTACTATGAAATTTACCTCTGAATAGCTCTTGTGAGAACTTTACTTATGTGGACAGCTGAGATAAGCCTTACGCTATAATGACAATGTCTGGTATAGACGTGCTCAGCGTGGTACATGCTACTTATCACCAGTGTTAATCCAACACTTAATCTAAATACCCTCTTTTTCCACCGTAGTCAATGAGATCTGCTTTATCCCCCCCTAATTCATCAGCATCTCAACGACTAGTTTCATTACAGGGCGCTATAAGTCAATTTTATTGTCAATAGAAGAATATGTTTGTCATGAGAAGAATAGTTGCTACAATCTATTAATTAATCTTAAATCATAGCCACGTGTTTCATCATGAAACATTAAACTTTCAAAGGAACAATGTCACAAAATTACGTGCTGGCACCCAAGTCACACAGTTCACCGTTACAGAGAGTATTAATTGGCAAACAAGATATATGCCATATCCGTGGTTTCCCAATACACTCAAGCAGTAAGAGACATTTGTCCAGCTCATGCTGACTTCCCCTCCGCGGGAAGGTCTTCCAGCAACGTGATCGTGGGTTTCCTCCGTTTCCCCCTGGCATATTTGTATACGGGAAAAATTTTTGAGTACGGTGTAAAACACACATCAAATAAATAAATAAAGACATTTGTGGTAACATGCATTATAAAGACATGCATACTGCTTCAAATGGCTTTGACACAACGACCAGAGAGATTGTATGAATGGCATAAAAATACCCAAAATATGCTGTATTTATGCGCCGGTAGTTAGGTCTGTCGGTCAAGGATACCAGACAGAGCCCAGTGAAAACAACGGCACTTTGTCAGATAACTGATGTAAAGTCACAGCAGATCCCGCAAGATATGGAAGACATAATTTGAG
This sequence comes from Liolophura sinensis, assembly GCF_032854445.1. Classification (NCBI taxonomy): domain Eukaryota; kingdom Metazoa; phylum Mollusca; class Polyplacophora; order Chitonida; family Chitonidae; genus Liolophura; species Liolophura sinensis. The sequence goes on from NC_088295.1 coordinate 30,044,029, forward strand.
CATTTGAGTTGGGTGATCGAAATTTTCAAACAGTGGCAAAAGTAAAGAAAAGGGCAACAGTTCATATCGTATTCAGTACTGTTTAATCGATTTAAAGATCCTGACATTAAAGTATAAAGCCAAACCAGTGACGACAGGGTGATAATTACGACGAATTGTTACACGCAACTGGAGAAATCCGGCCTCTTGTCATGACCTCCGTTAGGGTTTTGCTGTAACCGCTCTTACAAAGGCTTAAATTCTAGCAGTTTGTACAGGTGTTTATGGCTTAATCCACAGCAGTTTAAAGTAACAACAGTGGAAACAAGAGAGATTTCAGCATGTAAATGAACGCAAGGTATGGACCCTACTTTAAATTCTACTGTCGAACAGTCGAATGTAATATTATTTCTCGTACACATATATCACAGTCTCACACTATTGCATCTGTGCCCATAGGGGAATTCCTCATTTAATTATTTACTTGTGTGTGATATAACTGGACAGATGTTATCCAAAACCCATGAATTGTTAAGAAAAATAACTAGAGGAACATCACTATCTCCTGTTCTTTTGTATCAATCGAAAATGGGGGGTAGGGGGAGGTGCGTTTAAGCTCAACTAGCTTAAATTAGCTTTATCGACGACTGTCTCACAATGATTGTCCCACAATCATTCTCTGGTGACTTATATCCAAAACACCCACAGACTGTGACCGAGCCGTAATTTTGTTACAAACTATCCTGCCTGAAAAGGTCGCGAGGTTTAGCTGACAATTTATCTCAATCTATCTAAGTTCAAAAACGTGTTAGCTTCAGGATGGGAATTGATTTAGTGTCACATCTGCGTGCCTTGTCTGCTGCTAAATATTTATTGAGGGAAGATAAAGACGTATAACACTCGTTCTTGCGCACTTGTCTGGTCATTTGCTGGTATCAACTCTAGCAAGCAGACGCTGACACCCTGTACCCTTCTATATTCGAGTGAATGAGTGCTTGGGGTTTGACGTCGTACTCGACAATTTTTTTTAGGTTACACTGCGCCTGAGGCGATATCAAAAGTAACATAAAAATTAAGAATTAAAATCATTGACATTGTGTGCTTTCGTGTTATAAAAGTATTACTATCTCTTGGACAAGAAATGTCAACACAAAAGACAAAACTGTATAAAACAAAGTAGATAGTTCAATTCCCAGACAGCTATAACCCTCACAAAAAATCGAACAAAGAAACACGAACACACTTAGATCAATTGAACAACATATAATTGAAGAATTTAATCTAAACAGTACAACATATATACATTATACAAGATCATGTAAATAACAACTCTAACAAAAGTTTCTTAGTTTCTTACGGATATTACGGCAGCCACAACTCCGGTCCAAACACACGGAGTCTCAGTGGCAAGTTTCAGAAAAGTTCCTCGTGAATTCCTCAAGTGAACGATGGCACTGACACGCAGGTGACAATCAGACGTACTCAAGGTACACCCATAAATGGTGGATATTTAACCTCCTTGCCTTGTCACAGACTCTTTCTAGCAGTAAAGTACCAAATCCATGCCTTCAGCCAGTAATCGGAGCTTTTCACAGAGCGACCTGTAGATCAATGCCATCTCTAGCTGAATTGGGATATACGGAGAGATAAAAACAGGCGAAATTTACTTAATTATTTATTTGATTGGTGTTTTACGCCGTACTCAAGAATATTTCACGTATACGACGGCGGCCAGCATTATGATGGGAGGAAACCGGGCAGAGCCCGGGGAAAACCTACGACCATCCACAGGTTGCTGACAGACCAACAGGCGAAATAACGCTGCAGACTTTACTACAGACTGCAACGTAACCCTTGCAAATTGCTTACAGCAACTGATAGTTGATTCTTGAAAGGACCACCTATTTACTGTACAGAGACAGCAAATACATCGACAGTTAGCAGCCAGAAAGATCGCTCGGGAGAAAGAACGCTCGGGATAGATATGCTCTAACACAGGCACGCTGTATAACCACCATGTATTATAACTTTCTTTCTTCACAAGTTGTAGTTATTCTTGTAATATAAAAAATAGCTTAGCCCCAGATCTAGGTCAAACGCTTAACAACAAGTAAAACCAACATTCGTATGACCAAGACTGTTGGTTTCGAATTCAAAACGGCATTTGTATTGACATGTTAGAACAATATCATGCCTTAAATATGCAATAGATTACCCGAGCAGTGACAGCTACGGTCCAGGTCCATCATTGTTATGTCGCAGTGCATGAGTATTACGTGGGCAGTTTGTTGATTAAACATGGTTGCATAAGCAGGAATGAATATTATATGACACATCTTTGGCATGTATTTCTCTAGGCTCGAACTATTCCCATTGTCCTTTACAGGCTTTTCAAGTTCATCTGATAACGAAACAGTACACGAAACAATTGATGCTTAGTCTGTTGTAACACCGTGTGAAATTGAATAGTTAGCATTTGCTACAAGCTAGCATTTGGTGCAAAAGTGGCGCTTGGTGGCAAGTTAAAAACTGTTTCCCCATCAGACTCAGCATTACCATGCATGTATAGCGAAGGACTATTTTCAGCTGGTGCGTGCAAAAATCTCGTTTGCCAGCAGGTCTGTCGAGTCTAATGTGATCCCGTTTCAACAAAAGAATCCATATACCGACACCCTGGGAAATAATTAAGTATTTATCAATTTATCAAACGATATACTGTGTAAACCATTTCATGGGATGTGTTATTAAAATTTATGGAGAATCTTGTATTTCTTGCGTGTTTCCCTTGTGGAAATTACACCCAGTGTTGTCTTCCAGCTTAAGCACCTTAATATTATGAAGGTACAGGTCATACCAAAATCCATATAAGCCACAGAGGAGTGTTAAGAAGAGCTATAGTTAGAGAATAAGGATCTCTAAGGTCACAAGGATCATAAGTACAACGCTGAGTTCCTTATATAATGTAGGTTCAGATGCAGTATTACCTGCTAATGTGTCTGCTTGCTTTCGTCCTTTCGTTAACTGTATACAAGTGGAAGCAAATATCACGATTTTATTATACATATTCAATTTAACGATGATAAAAAAAATAGAGTGTGACTGACGTATGTACGGTTACTGCAGATTTGGCATGGAATTTGAAGATTAACGTGACCTGATGTTATGATTCGCTTAAACCCTCCTGATACCTAACTGCAGACTCTACAGGTTTCCGCGCCGGTAAAGTCATCCTGTCTAGATATATGGTTGACGCAGTGGTGTTCATCAACCCGAAGTAGTGGGCAGACCAAAACAGGATTCGTTTTGCCTGCGTCATAAGACACAGGAGCAGGAAGGCGTTGACAAGTTGTAGGACAAAACGTCCATCTACCAGCGATTTCGATATGCCATGCTTCCTCAATTATCTCTTCCATAATGAGTTCGAGAGAGAAAGGAAGAGTTATATAACACAGACTGCTGCAACTTAATTTGAGCACCTATGTAACGTAATAATGTGTTTATAGCAGAAGGAAATTATAAATGACAAGAAATGGCCCAAATAATATGTTACAGTTATCGGAAGCCGTCTATATTTTCACACATCGTCGTTCTAAACAGCTCCCCTTTCTGTAAGCTCTACTTTCTTGTAGATTTATCAGGCAACATATTGGGAAACCCACTGCAAACGGGTTTATTTTTACTAAAATGGCTGTTTAATCAAGCCACCACCTGATCAATAATCAGCTTGTAGAAACGACATGGAAAACAAGCTTACAGGAGAGTGTAAATATTCATATAACAACCATCATATCTTTACAATCTTGTGTGAATGTAAACATTTAAATAACCACTTTTGCATTTTTACAACCTTACACAAAAGATAAAATTATCTTAATGCTTAATTATTATATCGAGTGTGTAACAAGACAGAATTAGCTTGGCAAGATACCCAGTATAAACAACGAATCTACGTATGCTTGGGCTTTTACGTCGTACTTCACAATTTTTCAGTTATATAAGGATGGTATAAACACGAGAAATAAAAATTATCCCATAACCTTCCGATTTTGTGATGCTTAGCCTAAGCCTTCTTTTGCATGGTTAAACCATATACGTGCATCTGTAACTCTCGTACGCATTTGGTTTAGTTTGCATGGTAAAACTGGCCAGTAAAAAGAGGCTTCCATATTATTGGCGATTGTCGCCTGTTCGAAGATTTCATGGTGGGGGTTTGTAGGCCACAGTAAAATTTCGTCCACAAAGTATTGATCAAGTTTAGTCTGTCTTGTCCACTGCAGTCGGCGAGACCGCATATCTGCTAGGTTATTTAACTCATTAGACCAGACCATCCAAAGTACGAGAGTTACGCTTAAGTGCTCAGGAGAAATTTATGGGTGTGAGGGACAGTTTTGGTTTCGCGTCACAGGACGAGTGTGTACCTCCAGTCTAGCCAGCCACGTAGGTCTCTCGTGAGTAAGACGATAACAGATACTTGGCAAAGGCAAGCGAAATGGTGTTACCTTTGACAGAGCTAGACAAAATCAGAAACCAATTGACGGTATCTTATCACACGATCAATTCTGAACAAAGGACCTCCGACCAATGTTAGATGGAGTAAGACAGAAGTAATAGATTATTGTATGTACCTGCGTGTAGGAGTGTTTCCAGCCAACTGTGTATTTGTGTGCTTTACGCACAGCATACAAACCATCAGTTCAACACACAGGCATAGTATCAGTCCATTATCAGTACATATCCACATTGTCTGAATCGAATAATACACATGCGCATTGTCATGACGTCTGGAGAAAGATGTGATTGGCCCGAAACTTAGCTTTGAAAGATTAAGCAGACAGATATATCATAATTTATTCGATACATTTCAACTGTAGGGATATGGAGTGATGCCTAGTTCTGTTGAATTTTTTTTTGATATGACCACAATGCACGTGTCACGATATCCTCTGTCTACTACATACAGTGCTGGTTTCTCATGATTTTCTGAAATCTCAGGTCTGCCATATTGGCACTAAGCGTATTGTTGACAGCTACAAATTAGACCTTGCGTTGTTTTTAGGAGGGGAAAATGCTTAACTAGACAACAGTGACCACTGAGTTCACTATGGCCCAGAGATCGCGGATGATCATTGGCTTACCTGGGGTTCTGTCCGGTTTCTTCCAGCCTTAGTCCTGACTTCCGTGGTAAAAGTAAAACACCAGTAAAAACCAGTGAAGTTAATAAATAAATCGCTTAACCAGTGCCACCAGTGTATAAAGCAGGCCAGTCTGTATTAAGTTTGCTGGTGTTCGTTCCGATCTCATTATCCCGTTCACCAAACAAAAACGACTAATTTATTAATGTCCGATATGAGGAAATAAAAAATCAAATGACGGGATGTTCTGTTTCAGCAATGGCGGATACATGAGCCTGCTATTGACCACCACCAATTAGAATGATATCTAGGGACTGCTAACACACCATAACTGGAGCCCCACGTGCCCTCTTTGTAATGGTCAGCGGTATTTGTTCGATCAGTTATGCTTTTAAGGATCTTAACAATGGATAGGTGAAACACAAACTGGAGCGCAAGACAGACGCAAGACGATCTGTGGACTATTCAGATAACTAAAGCTGCTAGATTTAATTTTCATAATGCAAATATTGAGGTCATTAAGTCGTACAATATTATATGTAAGCCAACACATCTGGGGCCATCTTTGCGGAGTTGTTAGTGTATTACCGCCGTCATTACTGGTGTTTGTGTGAGTTCTAGTCCAGCAGATGCCGACTTCCTCTCTGAGAAATGAGTGAGTGAGTGCTTGGGGTTTAACGTCGTACTCAACAATTTTTCAGTCATATGACGACGAAGGAATCATTAGGGTGCATGCACGTGTAATGTGCCTCCTTTGTTGCAGGACGGATTTCCACCGCTCTTTTATTTAGTGCTGCATCACTGAGACGATTTACCGAAGGCAAGTAAGCCGCCCCGCCCGAGCCATTATACTGATACGGGTCAACCAGTCGTTGCACTATCCCCTTCATGCTGAACGCCAAGCGAGGAAGTTACAACTTCCTCTTTTAACGTCTTAGGTGTGACTCGACCAAGGATTGATCCTGGATCTACTGGTCCCGAAGCGGACGCTCTACCAACCATCGGTCTCTGAGAAATGAGAAGGTCTATTAGTAACCTGCGGATGGATGTGGGTTTCCCCTCGCTTTGCGCCGTTGCCATTGTTACGGTATTGAAAACAGCAACAGAAAACAGACTCAGTGACTCAATATTACAATGTAAACAATGCTTTATATATAAAATGAGACGTACAGTTTTACAGACAGTTCAACAACAACAACAACAACATACACATCAGTATTACCGGTCTTTACAAGTTTCCAGTTCACCTTTGCATCCCAAGGAATGTATTCCAGGAAATCCAACGTAAAGACCATGGGATAAACACACAATTCACAAATTGTCCTAGACAGGTACTTCGCCAGGTTAGCGAACACGAACACAGTACACAGGTTACACAGAGCTGGAACAGTCAAGCCTTTGAATGACGTCACACCCGCAGAGCACAACACAGGGTAAATACAGGCATGGAGGTATAATCCACTTCAGATCAGTCACAGCTCCCGCAGAAGCTCACAAACGAGCCGTTCAGAGACGTAGAGTAATGTCACCTTGTGGCAGAACGAACGTCCTTTGCAAAACTGAAAACTTCAGTTTAGAGTCCTTGACGACCTTGTCGGTCAGGTGAGGTCAGCGTGTTAAACAAATTACAGTCCACACTGTATAATCATAATAAAGATCCGAACACCAATAAACGTGACTCTCGCAGAAATTCACATAAACCAGACATCAGTACTACTGTGGTACACAAACGGTGCCGGCATAAAAAACTGTCCTCCCAAATGAAACTGGCATCACCAGCTCATATCAAAATAATGGACTCGATACGAGAGCGTCTCACACTCTCCTGGCTCCCAGTGGATGCAGCAAAAATACCTCCACTCTGCACAGAAAACACGGCTTATATACGGTCCAGGTGGATTCAACTATTCTTAGACACAGAATTAACAGCCAATGAACATCCAGTTAAATAAACAGAGCATTGAACGAGGTGCTTTCGGCCAGGTCCGCACTGTACATATATAACAGGGCCTGTTATGCTTATAACATACAACACAAAGGTCCGCAGACTAACAGTACATGAAAACGTTAAATAGTCATACATAACACCCCCATCCTTCAGGGAAAGAAAGTTTTGCATAAAACTTTCTTTAACATATTCATAATCATGAATAATAATAACATTTACCACAGTCTTTAAAAACAAAGCTGCAGAAAAGCAACTAGACACGTGACAAACAATCAGCAATCACATTATCTTTCCCTTTTATGTGTCTAATCTCTAGATTAAATTCTTGCAAAACCAAACTCCACCGTAACAATCTTCGGTTTTTACCTTTTAGTTTGTGCAAGAAGGTTAAGGGATTGTGATCTGTATACACAACAATGGGGTAACTTGAGGAAGTCACATATACTTCAAAATGCTGTAATGCTAGAATCAAGGACAGACATTCCTTTTCTATTGTCGAATAATTTCTCTGGCACTTGTCAAATTTGCGAGAGAAAAAACATACAGGGTGATCAACGTGATCTGTTTCATTTTCTTGTAACAAAACTGCCCCAGCAGATATATCACTAGCATCAACAGCTAGCTTAAATGGTAAATTAAAATCAGGTGCTACAAGTATGGGGCCGCTGCTTAGCATGGCCTTTAATCTATCAAAAGATCTCTGACACTCAATGGACCACAAGAATTTAGCACCTTTCTTTAACAGCTGAGTTAGTGGCTCACTAACAAATGAAAAGTTCCTACAGAACTTTCGATAATAACCTGCCATGCCCAAAAAACGCTTTAACTCTCTCTTACAACTTGGCACTGGAAAACAAGAGATAGCAACTCCACTAGGATGTACAACATTGAGATCAGTGCTATCTCTGTCTACATATGGCTTTAACATGTTAATGTGACAAAGTTGTCTAGATTTGCGCCGATCAGGAGTGAAAATAATATAATTAAGATCACTTAGCCTCTTGTCTACTACATAAGGTCCAAAATAACGAGCCTCAAGTGGCTTACCACTAACTGGAAGTAAGGCCAATACCTTCTGACCAACTTCAAATCTGCGTCTTACTGTCTCTTTGTCATACTCTTCTGAGAAGCTGTAAGATTCTCTCTGGCTAACTCACATACTCTGTTGAGCTTAGTACGAAATCTTGACACATACTGTAATAGGTTAACATTGTCACTATCACCAGACACAAACTTTTCCTTGAACAACTGTAGTGGACCACGCACAGTATGGCCAAACACAAGCTCAAATGGACTAAATCTAAGTGACTCTTGTACAGACTCTCTTACAGCAAACATTAACAAAGGTACACCCTCGTCCCAATCTTTCCCTGTCTCAAAGCAGTAAGTTCTTATCATACTTTTCAGTGTCTGATGGAATCTCTCTAGTGCTCCTTGACTTTGTGGGTGATAAGCTGAGGATTTATACTGGCTAATACCTAGCTCATGCATAACTTGTTGGAACACACCAGACATGAAATTTGAACCCTGGTCTGACTGTACTGACTTAGGCAGACCAAACATGGTGAAGAACTTAACTAAAGCCTTAATTACAGTCTTGGCAGTAATATTCCTTAGTGGAATTGCCTCAGGGAAACGAGTTGAAGTACACATTATGGTTAACATATACTGATTTCCAGACTTTGTCTTAGGTAGCGGACCAACACAATCTATTAAGATTCTACTGAATGGCTCACCAATTGCAGGAATAGGCCTCAAGGCTGCCTTGGGGATTGTCTGGTTAGGTTTCCCCACTAACTGACATGCATGACAAGACCTGCAAAATTCAGTAACATCTTTCCTTATTCCTGGCCAATAAAAATGACTGAGAATCTTATGATAGGTCTTATTAACACCTAAATGACCTGCTAACGGCGTTTCATGCGCTATGGTCAGTATGTCTTTACGATAAGACTTGGGCACAACTACCTGATGCTTAATTGCCCATTCATCCTCCAACGAAACATCGGGAGGCCTCCACTGCCGCATCAATATGCCAGACTTGACATAGTAGTAGCATGGGTCAGGTAAAGATTCACCATCTTTAGCTGCATCATTAAACAAGCAAGAAATACTTGGATCACTGTGTTGTTCAGCAATCAACTCAGTCCTACAAAATGGCTGATCACCACTAACAAAATCAGTACCTACTTCCTGCTGGCTGTCTAATTTGGAAGAATCTCCATCCAACATGTTGTTGAGAAAAGTCTCACTCAAATCAACAGTACTACCCTGGTCCGTACTGACTTTTCTAGACATAGCTCTTGTAACAACACAGGACGGATATAAACCCGCTATCTCGCTTTCAACTGGCTCTGTGACTGAATTCAGAGAAGGCTTATCAACCATTAAGGGATCAACAGTAACTTTATCATGTGCCAAGTCATTTCCCAACAACAAATGAATACCCTCAAAAGGTAATGAAGGCTTAATGCCTACCCTGACAGGTCCAGATATCAAATCTGATGACAAATAAATATCATGAAGGGGAACACTGACAAAGTCACTAGACTCTACACCTCTAATAAGGGCACGAACCCCAGAGTACGACTCTTCAGAAAAGGGCAGAGTATTCATCAACAACAGAGACTGAGATGCCCCAGTATCCCTTAATATCTTTATAGGGGTAGCACAAGACATGTCGCTTCTAAGCGACACTGAACCAGAATTGATAAACGGAGCGAAGCTATCCATAGAGCATTTGGGAATCTTATCCAATCCCGTATCAGCTAACTCAGATCTGCTTTTAACTGCTGATGTAACTTCCGGCAATGTTTTGTGCATTGCAACACAAAGACCTGTGGGCTTAGACTCATTCTGAGCTTCCCGTCTCCTTTTCAACTTGTAACATTCACTCATCACGTGACCTACCCGCTTGCAAAAATTACAAGTGACCCTATTTCGAGGACTACCATTCCAATCTGAACTACGTGAACCATGAGCTGTAAAACCATTGGAGCCTGGTGTAGAACTCTTCTGTGTAGAGCTACCTCTACCTGTTGCATGTGACTGGGTATTTCTACGTGTAAATGAATTAAATGGCTTACCCGTGTATGTAACCTTATGTGTCAAGGAATAATCATCAGCTAAACTGGCTGCCTCTTCAAGTGTACTCGCCTTCTGCACATGAACGAACACCTTTACATCATTATGAATACAACGCTTGAACTCTTCTACCAGCACAAGCTGACGCAAACTTTCAAAATCCTTGCCTATTTTCTTGGCTATACACCAGCGATCAAACAACTGCTCCTTAGCTCGACCAAACTCAACGTATGTCTGATCTCTACCTTTTTCACAGTTACGAAATTTCTGGCGGTAAGCTTCAGGCACCAATTCATAACCCTTCAAAATTACCTCTTTCACATAGTCATAATTGGAAGCATTCTCTACACTTAACTGAGTGTAAATTTCCCTGGCCTTTCCAATTAGCACACTCTGTAATAACATAGTCCAGAACTCTTTAGGCCACTTCAAGCTATTTGCAATTTTCTCAAAATGCAGAAAATACTTATCCACCTCTTTTTCCTGAAAGGATTGAACTAACCGAATGTATTTGGTCACATCAAATCCTGAATCCTGTCTCTTATCTCTCTCAACCTCTAACTTTTTCATTTGGAACTCCAATTCTCTTTCCCTCTCTCTTTCTTGCATTTCTCTCTCCTCTCTCTGCACTTCCCTCTCTCTTTCTTTCTCTCTTTCCTCTTTCTGCATTTTCAACTTTTCTAACTCTATCTCATGTTCCCTCTCTTTCTCTTTTTCCTTCTCTCTTTCCTCTCTCTGCATTTTCAACTTTTCTAACTCTATCTCATGTTCCCTCTCTTTCTCTTTTTCCTTCTCTCTTTCCTCTCTCTGCATTTTCAACTTTTCTAACTCTATCTCATGTTCCCTCTCTTTCTCTCTCTCTCTTTCCTCTTTCTCCAATCTCAACTTTTCTAACTCAAACTGCTTAAACTTAAGCTCGGCATCAGACTGACCCTCGAACTCATAATCAGATAATGCAGAACTATCAAACTTCCCTATCTCCACTAAATGTTTCAACAAAGTATGCTGCATATCTCTTTTCCTCCATGAAGACTTTATGGACAAACCTAAAAATGTCCCTAACTTAACCAAGTCTTCCTTCTTTAAACTCTCAAAAACATCCTGATCGGGCGCATTAACAAACTGTTTAGGATCAAAATCTCCCATTGTAAATATTTAGCCACTGAATCATTCACCGTTAAAATTAAGCAATCGCTTCTCACTTGTGTTTAACTTCAAATATCCGGTGCAAAACAAAAGGGAAACAATCAGTTCCCGGACAAGCCCCCAATTTCTGTTACGGTATTGAAAACAGCAACAGAAAACAGACTCAGTGACTCAATATTACAATGTAAACAATGCTTTATATATAAAATGAGACGTACAGTTTTACAGACAGTTCAACAACAACAACAACAACATACACATCAGTATTACCGGTCTTTACAAGTTTCCAGTTCACCTTTGCATCCCAAGGAATGTATTCCAGGAAATCCAACGTAAAGACCATGGGATAAACACACAATTCACAAATTGTCCTAGACAGGTACTTCGCCAGGTTAGCGAACACGAACACAGTACACAGGTTACACAGAGCTGGAACAGTCAAGCCTTTGAATGACGTCACACCCGCAGAGCACAACACAGGGTAAATACAGGCATGGAGGTATAATCCACTTCAGATCAGTCACAGCTCCCGCAGAAGCTCACAAACGAGCCGTTCAGAGACGTAGAGTAATGTCACCTTGTGGCAGAACGAACGTCCTTTGCAAAACTGAAAACTTCAGTTTAGAGTCCTTGACGACCTTGTCGGTCAGGTGAGGTCAGCGTGTTAAACAAATTACACAGTCCACACTGTATAATCATAATAAAGATCCGAACACCAATAAACGTGACTTCCGCAGAAATTCACATAAACCAGACATCAGTACTACTGTGGTACACAAACGGTGCCGGCATAAAAAACTGTCCTCCCAAATGAAACTGGCATCACCAGCTCATATCAAAATAATGGACTCGATACGAGAGCGTCTCACACTCTCCTGGCTCCCAGTGGATGCAGCAAAAATACCTCCACTCTGCACAGAAAACACGGCTTATATACGGTCCAGGTGGATTCAACTATTCTTAGACACAGAATTAACAGCCAATGAACATCCAGTTAAATAAACAGAGCATTGAACGAGGTGCTTTCGGCCAGGTCCGCACTGTACATATATAACAGGGCCTGTTATGCTTATAACATACAACACAAAGGTCCGCAGACTAACAGTACATGAAAACGTTAAATAGTCATACATAACACCATCCACGATAATCCTGGCATCCATGGTATAAATTCTTGCGTACCACATAAAACACCAATCATATAAATAACTAGTTTTCTGCGAGCATTGTACAAGAAGCCTATTGAGAAAGGCTGGACACGTTGTTCTTTCCAATTTTTGTCAACTTTTGGTAACTTGTAGTAAATGTCAACCTTTCTGTTTTCTCTACCTGCTATCCTCAGTAGGAAAATATTGCAAATTTAAAGCATCAAGTTATCTTAACACGATTAAAAATCTGCATGCTCCAACCGCAAGGGTATGAATCTCTTCATTTTATATCCGAGTGTGTTAATAATGCGTGAGTTCAAACCCAGCAAACACCAATCAAATCAATGAAATCCAACAATGACTACCCTGGCTACGGCTCTGTATCGTTCCTTGGAGACTTTATCCATCCTGACAACATATATAGCTAAGGAAATATAAGTGTCATCATTACTAAAAACCAATTGTTCATTTGTTCTTCACATTTGAGCAGAGTGTAAAATGATGGAGAAAGAAATTTGCTCACATGGTTGTTACATAGGAAAGTACAGGGTGTCAATGTCTGTTTCCAAGACTGGATACCAGCACATGGCCAGACAAGTGCACAAGAGCGAGTGTTATACGTGTTTATCACCCCTCAATAAACACCAGAAAAGGCACGCAGATGTGACACTAAATCAATCTATATCCTGAAACTAACTCGTTTTTGAACTTATTCGTTATTGAGATAAACTGTCAGCTAAATCCCGTGAATTTTTCAGGCAGGATAGTGTTTTTAACGGCATTACGACAAGGTCACAGCCGTGGCTGTGTTGGGCAAAAATGGACAGAGAGTGACCGCCACTGTAAGACAGTCACTAATAAAATGAAGGGAAAACATGTGGATGCCTCGCTGTGATTTATACCAAAGGACTGGAAGAAGGGAAGGCAGTTGTGTGTATTTTTCTAAACTGTCATTACACATTTATAATATTGGAAATGAGCCGTCTCTGTTTTATGGATGTATAGCAGATTTCGATAAAACACTGTGCGACAATGATATCCCTGTGTACCAAACACATATTTTTATATACCCAGCATTTTTACGCTTTCCACACAGAACATTTAATATAAGAACCCCCTCCACACATACACTAACTTTTAATGCACTAGGCATTTGCCAAAGAAAGTTTGCAGTTTCAAATCATAGAGGGGGACATATGGATCCTTACTTCAAAATGCCGGGTTTCGTTGTAAAACGTGAAGTCAAGCGGTATACGACATGTGTATATGTTTGTTCGAGATCAGTATTTAGCACTGATTTCCGTCTTTGTCGTTAAAGGTTTACGTGTGGAAAAAAACACCACTATATACTAACAAGTTAGCAAAGCTAATTAAAATGTATCTTATATCCAGATGTGTCCGATGGCTATTTATTATGGCTCAAATTTATACACTGTCACAATATTATGTTTCCATGAATTTAAATCACTGGCTGCAGACTTCACAGGTTGTGGCGTGTGGACATTCATTCTGCCTGAATGAAGGACAAAGTTGGATAGTTTAACATGAACCTGGTGGAATTCTGAGGAAGATTGTTTTTATGGCGTTAAAAAATGCCAAAACAGGAAGGCTCACACCGGTTGTTAGACATTTCCTTTACCTACATGTACCGGTGGCTTCTACTTGCCATACTTCATCAATTATCTAGGAGAAAAGGAACAGTTACATAAAAGAGGCGGCTTTGATTTAATTCGAGAGTCTGCAAAACATAATCAAGTGATCATATCAAAGAAAATTGCAAATGACAAGAAATGATCCAAATCACACACGTTCTGATTCTAACATACCACATACCTAACAAACAGATTGCATCTCTGCAGAATATTGTGGCAAATTTGCCAGGCAGTTGGTGTAAACTGTTTCATCTGTAGCACAATCAATACTTTTAATTAAAATGGTTCCCCATCCAAGCCAGTATCATATCATTAATTTAACTTTAACGCATGAAAAACAAGGATAGACTGAGAGGATTTTGATTTCAGTTATTGTTAGGTTCTTTACAATCTCATGACCGATCGAAAGATAAGTGCTTACTTATTGGCTCACCCATGTAATAAGGTAGAATTAATATCATAATACATGTAAGTATTAAAAAGATATAAAATTCTCACTTTGCTTAGAAGGAAACTTTGAGGTTATTGACAAACCAGCAAGCAGCTTTTAGTTATTAAAACACTAGCTGCTAACCATTGACGCATCACCATGTTAATTTGGTCGTTTACGTTGACTGTTGGTACAGTTGTACATATGTGGATGTCTGCCATAGGTAACTGTATATTATACCGGTGTGTTCTTGTGTGATATTATTTTACTGGCGACTGTCGCTTGATCCAACTGCGTTGAATGGTTTTGTGGGATACAGTAAATATTATCCACACATTATTGTTTAGTCTACCTTGACCAGTGTTATCAGTGAGACCGTATGTCTACTTGGGTTACAACCCAATAGACCTTGTTATCCAAAATACGCCATTCACGATTTTGAGGACAGGAGAAATTTATGTGTTTGAGGGACTGTATTGGTTCCTTGTCACAGAACAATTGTCTACCTCCAGTCTAGTCAGTCACGTGAGTCTCATGATCAAGGCGATAAGAGATACCTTCAAGGAAAGCAAAATGGTATTACCATTTGACAGAGCTAGACGAAATCAGAGATCAACTGAAAGTATATTCTCACTCACGCGATCAAATCTTATCAAAGACTCTCCAGTTAGTGTTGTACCTGAGTTTTCCCAACCAGTTGTGTATTTGAGTGCTGTACACATAACATACAAACCATCAGCTCAGCACACCGGCTTACTCTCCGTCCATTATCAGTCGATATTCACGATGCCGGAATAAAATTATTCAAATGTGCGTGTCTATTCTCTGCCCTCAAAGCAAAAGGCATTGTGTTTGAACTTCTGGATCTAAGACGCGACGTGGCCAGAAGTAGACAGACTGAAGTCAGGCAATCTTAAGGTTTATTCCGTTCAAGTCATCCGTAGTGATGCTTATGTAGAACTTGTTTTATATATGTTCCATCTTTCCCTCAACTATATGCCGCAATATGAACTCATCTCTGTGGTATATAAGGCGCCTTGTACTCCATACATTGTTTAAATATACCAGAGCTCTTTGCGACAAAGATGAAATCCATCTCGCGCTAGAATAGCCACGGGGGAAAAGGAGGCTTCTCAAGTGTCTGGCGATGTGCGGTGGTTTTCCAGGGATCTGTTCCATAAGTTGTCCGTTTGAGATATCTTAAAACAACAATAAATTTAGCAAATACATTTAAGGCATAAAACTCAAGATTTTTACCTTTTTACACGGCAAGAGGACATTAACAAATTTATGTCCTCCACACCGTAATAGCCTAAGGTATTCTCACATGTCATTGGCATCAGTATAAACGATTGACTGGTCAAAGAATACACTTTTTTAAGCATATGTATCAGCCCACTTCACAAACATGCTGAAATATATGTCATAAGTACTACACGTAGTCTGGTCGGCAATAAGATAAATCCAAGCAAAAGAGGAAGAACACAATAGTGAGTAATACCGAAATGCCGACGTCACACGACTAAGGTAAAAAGGGATATGTTGGGTTTTGCCATCACAAAACACACGTCAGCTTCAGACTTTCGCCTTGGAAGACCAATGTAGATTCACAGACCAGACACCTTCTTCGAAGGCTTTAATGTCGTTCATTAGGAGTGGGTTTTACAACTTTGATGACTACTGTTAGCTCTTATCTAACTCCTGGATAACAATGGCAACTACTGTCTACAGGCAGTGTTGGCTTCTCATTGGCGTATCATGATTTTCTGAAATCTCAGGTCTGCCATGTCAGCACCAAGGGTATTGTTGTTAGCGACGAATTACATGCCTTTGTGTTTTCAACAGGGCGAATTGCTTGATTTCATAACGAGAATAATGTGACCATTGAGTTCAAATGTGAGTTCAAATCCAACTCATGCTGGTCTCCTCTCTGCGATCGTACATGGAAAAAACTTCGAGCGACATTGCTGATCGCAGTCGCGTGATTAAAATAATCTTGGGTGCGGCGTCAAACTGAAAAAGTAGAAATGATAAAAACTTTTTCCCAATTTTGCCAATTTGCCAATCAAGTCATTTTGGATGAAGTTTCCTTGTGCTTGGGCTTCAGCTAACCAACAGAAACGACTACGTTACTAGCGTTAGAAATGAGGAAATTAAATATCAACTGACGGAATATTTTGTTTCAACAATGACGGCTAAATGTGCTTGCTTTTGAACACCATTAATCAGAATCATATCTCGGTGATGTTAACACACAATTACTGGAGCTCCATCTGCTCTATTTGTAACAATCAGTGGGAGTTATTCTATTAGAGATCTTAACAATGGTCTACCGACTCACGGACTGGATCGCCAGGCAGGCGTGTACACACAAGTCGGCCCATGGGTGTACTTACGCGATGTTCCCTTCAACTGAAGCTCGAGTTATCATTGATATTTTATAATCAGTACAAGTGCTGTTCACATAACTTTGAATGTTGTTAGATATTGGATATATAGGTATAGAAAAACCCCTAAACACCACCGTTTTCACAATAAATGAACACTTCCTGGGCTTTCGCTATGAGAAAATAAACTCTGTCCTATCCGATGTTATCAGTGAGACCGTGCATCTGCTAGGGTACAACCGATTAGACCATTCTATAAAACGTACACCGGTCAGGGTTTCGTGGACAGGAGACATTTATGGGAGTTGAAGACAGTATTGGTTCCGTGTCACAAGAAGAGTATCTACAATGTAACTCCAGTCTAGTCAGTCACGTGAGTCTCTCATAAAAAAGACGATAAGAGATACCTGACCAAGCCAAGCGAAATGGTATTACCGTTTAACAGAGCTAGACAAATCAGAAATTCACTCGATTCACGATATTTTCTCACTCACGCGATCTTAAGTCCTAAGAAAGGGCCTGCAGCCAATGATAGCTTTTCGTCTGTACCTGCGTGTAGGAGTGTTCCCAGCCAGCTGTGTATTTGCGTTCTTTACACATAACATATAAACCATCAGCTCAGCACACAGACTCACTATCCGTCCATTATCAGTCGATATCCACATTGTCTGAATCTAATTATACACATGTGCGTGTCTATTCTCTGCCCTGTCACGACTTCTGGAGTTCAAAGCAAAAGGCATTGTGCTTGGAGCAAAGGCGTCTGGACAAAGATCTGACGTAGCCCGAAGTTCCGTTTTGAAAGATTAATAACACAGACATCTCATCGTATATTCAATACTGTTCAACTGTAGACTTATGTAGTGATGCCTTTTCCTGTTGAACTTGTTCTAATTGTTTTCTAGCTTTTTAGGGTATATGCCACAATATGACATCATTGTATATGTATTATATGAAGTCCATACTTTGTTTGAATATACTTCTTGCCTTTCTTCTCTGCAGTAATGGTATCGGTCAATGGTATCGCTGGTTTCGCCGCGGTGTTTCGAACCCCGTCTTTAAATATTGTAATAGATTTTTTTATTTGTTCTTGAGTTTACCGGATAGGTGTCTGACCTACATTTGCCCTCTATGTACGTTTTAGCCTTTACTGTAATTCACTCGAGCGTTCTCGAGGTTTCGGTGTTTATGAGTTTAGTGTCATTGTTCACAGAGTATCCGTTCTGAAAGTTTGTATCGGTCTTGTAAACATGTTTAAGATCAAATCATCCAGAGTTTTCTTTACGCTAGTCTTTAAAAATTAACGACGCAGTTGTAAAGCTCGCAGTCATTTTTTCACGTCCAACTGAGAACAGTCATATTTACTGTCATCCACTGGGAAGGATTTTGCCGGGTTTGGAGATATTGGCTCTTACGCCATTCGCCATTGCTGTACAGAGCACTTTGTGAGCTTGTGTTTCACTAATTGTTATTTTTTGATACATTGTTTTGGAACTTGTATTGCTTATGGTCTATATGTGCGATTACGTACATTTTATCCCACTTTAACCCGAAAGTGACTTTGTGTATATTTCCGAGGAGTGAAAAATACATCGCCTGCTCGGAATCACTGTCAACCCGTCTGTCCTCGGAAGTTACACCATCATAGGCAGTTGCTGATAAACATCTACAGTTTGTCACTTTTCGGAATGTCATCCTCTGAACTGTTGATTCTATATTGTCTAAGAGGATTCTATATTTACGTGGACGGGCTCGCCTTTGGATGCCGGGATATTCCATCAGGACTTGGACATGCTGTTACCGGTAAGCGACTATATATTTTTGTGAATATTTGTATTGTTTTGAATATTATTGTAAATTGTATTATGGGTCTGTTTTGTTCAAATATATGTATAGAACTTATTCAGCCGTCTTTGTGTTTCTTTGTTTGATTTTGTGTAAGGCATGTCGCTGATCTGAGAGTTAAACAAGGCAAGATAAGAAGGAAATTATTTACCAATTGTCAGATTTTAAAAATTGTCAGATGTGCATATACACTGTGATAACTATCACAAAAAATATTTTTATACTATATATTTTTACAACGGCACACTAATATGAACAATTAAATGTATGTCTCTTTAGTCTCTTTATATGCATGGCGCAGTACAGCAGTTTGTGTTTGTATATGTTTAAAGAAAAAGCATTCCGGAACATGAGAAATGCTTTTTGAGACTAAAAACATGATTCCTCATTTTACAAGTATTCACGAAAATGACCGTTTGTCATTGGAAACATCCCAGTTAAGAGGACATAAACAGCTTGGAGTCCGTGACTTAATACCTTATAGAATTTTAGCGGATGACGGTATCAATAGAAACTTTCTTGAAATGTACATGTACATGTGTTGGCAAACAGTGCAGTCTTCAGACTGAAGTAATATATGTCTAAAATACAAGACGTAGGGCCTAGTCTTCTCGCCAGTGCTGTAAAGAGAGAGAGAGGACAAATATCGTGAGATAATACTGCAAAGAGACAAAGAACAAATATCGGTAGGTAATGCTGTAAAAAGAGAGAACAGATATCGGTAGATAATACTGTAAAGAGAGAGAACAGATATCGGTAGATAATACTGTCAAAGTTAACATCATTCAGTTCAAGTCAAAAGCGAGACATTGATTTTTGCCAATATCCTCCAGAAAGCAGACAATAGCCTAAGGCTTTTACCCTGGAAAACCTATATATAGGTCTAATAACCAGGCACCTTCTTGAAAGGCTTGAATGTTGTTGATCTGGAGTGTGTTTTACTGCTTTCATACCCATTATAATCCCAGACCTACACACCTTTTTCTGCTACATTTAATTTTCTGAAATCTCAAAAAACTATCGTTTACACCAACGAAATGCATTGTAGATGTTGCGTTGTTTGTTCAAGAGAGGAAATTGTTTACAGCTATAATTCATCTTCTCACCAGACGTGCTAGTGCATCACGATGGGCTAGTGGCCTCTCCCCCGATACGATCGCTATGAGTTCAAGTTCAGCTCATGCTGGCTTCAGCTATGGTCGTGTTGAGTACGTGGGAAGGTCCGTTAGCAAACCTATGAATGGAAGTGGCTTTCCCTCGGGGTTTGAGTAAGTGAAATATTCTTCAATATCCATAGTGTCTAACACAAATCAAATAAATAAATATATACATAAATAAATGTCACCAGTATATCAAGCAGGTCATTCTGTATCCAGTTTGCCGGAACTGACGCTGGTTCTGCTCTCAATTTACCGTCCACCAAACAGAAACGATTAAGTTACTGATTTTCGAAATGACAAAATAGAAAATCAATTGATGGAATTATTCGTTCCAGGAATGACGGCCAAATGTGCCTGCTATACAAACCATCACCAGTGACAATCACATATCTATCTAGGGGCTCTATTTGCACCGATCACAGTTATTTGTTCCATCAGCTATTCTATTAGGGATCTTAACAATGGTTTGATGAAACACGAAATGGAGCGCCAGGCAGGCGGGTGTATAGAGACAGTCCTACGTGTAACTTTCTTTCTCAGTCTGTGCACTATTTACGTAACTTTAAACGCTGCTAAATTTATCTCTACAAAAATAAATTTAGAGCTCATTAAGCAGAACAAGTTTTATAATGAATGATTTTATCTTGGACCTTCGTGACCGTATATATTTCACTTTTATAACGGCGATCAGCATTATGGTGATGTTACGGTATAGAAAACGGCAACAGAAAACAGACTCAGTGACTCAATATTACAATGTAAACAATGCTTTATATATAAAATGAGATGTACTGTTTTACAGACAGTTCAACAACAACAACAACATACACATCAGTATTACCGGTCTTTACAAGTTTCCAGTTCACCTTTGCATCCCAAGGAATGTATTCCAGGAAATCCAACGTAAAGACCATGGGATAAACACACAATTCACACAAGTCACAAATTGTCCTAGACAGGTACTTCGCCAGGTTAGCGAACACGAACACAGTACACAGGTTACACAGAACTGGAACAGTCAAGCCTTTGAATGACGTCACACCCGCAGAGCACAACACTGGGTAAATACAGGCATGGAGGTATAGTCCACTTCAGATCAGTCACAGCTCCCGCAGAAGCTCACAAACGAGCCGTTCAGAGACGTAGAGTAATGTCACCTTGTGGCAGAACGAACGTCCTTTGCAAAACTGAAAACTTCAGTTTAGAGTCCTTGACGACCTTGTCGGTCAGGTGAGGTCAGCGTGTTAAACAAATTACACAGTCCACACTGTATAATCATAATAAAGATCCGAACACCAATAAACGTGACTTCCGCAGAAATTCACATAAATCAGACATCAGTACTACTGTGGTACACAAACGGTGCCGGCATAAAAAACTGTCCTCCCAAATGAAACTGGCATCACCAGCTCATATCAATATAATGGACTCGATACGAGAGCGTCTCACACTCTCCTGGCTCCCAGTGGATGCAGCAAAAATACCTCCACTCTGCACAGAAAACACGGCTTATATACGGTCCAGGTGGATTCAACTATTCTTAGACACAGAATTAACAGCCAATGAACATCCAGTTAAATAAACAGAGCATTGAACGAGGTGCTTTCGGCCAGGTCCGCACTGTACATATATAACAGGGCCTGTTATGCTTATAACATACAACACAAAGGTCCGCAGACTAACAGTACATGAAAACGTTAAATAGTCATACATAACACCCCCATCCTTCAGGGAAAGAAAGTTTTGCATAAAACTTTCTTTAACATATTCATAATCATGAATAATAATAATAACGTTTACCACAGTCCTTAAAAACAAAGCTGCAGAAAACCAACTAGACACGTGACAAACAATCAGCAATCACATTATCTTTCCCTTTTATGTGTCTAATCTCTAGATTAAATTCTTGCAAAAGCAAACTCCAACGTAACAATCTTCGGTTTTTACCTTTTAGTTTGTGCAAGAAGGTTAAGGGATTGTGATCTGTATACACAACAATGGGGTAACTTGACGAAGTCACATATACTTCAAAATGTTGTAATGCTAGAATCAAGGACAAACATTCCTTTTCTATTGTCGAATAATTTCTCTGGCACTTGTCAAATTTGCGAGAAAAAAAACATACAGGGTGATCAACGTGATCTGTTTCATTTTCTTGTAACAAAACTGCCCCAGCAGATATATCACTAGCATCAACAGCTAGCTTAAATGGTAAATTAAAATCAGGTGCTACAAGTATGGGGCCGCTGCTTAGCATGGCCTTTAATCTATCAAAAGATCTCTGACACTCAATGGACCACAAGAATTTAGCACCTTTCTTTAACAGCTGAGTTAATGGCTCACTAACAAATGAAAAGTTCCTACAGAACTTACGATAATAACCTGCCATGCCCAAAAAACGCTTTAATTCTCTCTTACAATTGGGCACTGGAAAACAAGAGATAGCACTGATTTTAGAATTAACAGGTTTAACCTGACCCTGTCCGACAACATGCCCTAGATATGTGACAAAAGCACAACCAAACTCACACTTAGCCAAATTTATTGTAAGATTGGCTTGGGACAGTCTCGCAAATAATGCCTCCATGATAATTAAATGTTCCTCCCAAGTGTCACTGAATATAATTACATCGTCGATGTAAACACGACACCCTTTAAGGCCTGATGTAACGTTGTTCACAAGTCGTTGAAAGGTGGCAGGGCTGTTCTTCATCCCAAAGGGCATGACTTTGTACTGGTATAAACCATCTGGGGTAGCAAACGCTGACACCTCACGAGCGCGCTGCGTGAGCGGTACTTGCCAAAATCCTTTCAATAGGTCAAACTTGGAGACAACGTTGGACTTTCCCACGGCATCGATACAGTCGTCGATCCTTGGAATGGGAAAGTTGTCTGCTTTAGTGACGGCATTCACTTTACGATAGTCTGTACACATACGGTACGTCCCATCTGGTTTTGGCACAAGAATACAAGGTGAACTCCAGTTGCTGTTACTGGGCTCGACCAGATCATTTTCAAGTAAATACTGAACTTCTTTTCTCAAGTATTCAGTTTTAGTAGGGTTCAGTCTGTATGGGTGTTGTTTAATCGGCTTGGAATCTCCAACTTCAACATCATGGTATATGGATTCAGTCCTGGTTGGAACATCAGGGAACAAACGTTCATATTGATGAACCAAATCCTTCAACTGCTGGCGTTGCTGATATTCCAGATGACCCAACACAGAATCAATGTCCTCAAGAATACTTGAATTCTGGAGTTTGGCTGACCGGAACTTTAAGTCAAAATCTTGATCATCCCTAACAGCTGAATCAGGGCATAAGTTAGAGGTAACAACTCCACTAGGATGTACAACATTGAGATCAGTGCTATCTCTGTCTACATATGGCTTTAACATGTTAATGTGACAAAGTTGTCTAGACTTGCGCCGATCAGGAGTGAAAATAATATAATTAAGATCACTTAGCCTCTTGTCTACTACATAAGGTCCAAAATAACGAGCTTCAAGTGGCTTACCACTAACTGGAAGTAAGGCCAATACCTTCTGACCAACTTCAAATCTGCGTCTTACTGTCTCTTTGTCATACTTAGTTTTCATACTCTTCTGAGAAGCTGTAAGATTCTCTCTGGCTAACTCACATACTCTGTTGAGCTTAGTACGAAATCTTGACACATACTGTAATAGGTTAACATTGTCACTATCACCAGACACAAACTTTTCCTTGAACAACTGTAGTGGACCACGCACAGTATGGCCAAACACTAGCTCAAATGGACTAAATCTAAGTGACTCTTGTACAGACTCTCTTACAGCAAACATTAACAAAGGTACACCCTCGTCCCAATCTTTCCCTGTCTCAAAGCAGTAAGTTCTTATCATACTTTTCAGTGTCTGATGGAATCTCTCTAGTGCTCCTTGACTTTGTGGGTGATAAGCTGAGGACTTATACTGGCTAATACCTAGCTCATGCATAACTTGTTGAAACACACCAGACATGAAATTTGAACCCTGGTCTGACTGTACTGACTTAGGCAGACCAAACATGGTGAAGAACTTAACTAAAGCCTTAATTACAGTCTTGGCAGTAATATTCCTTAGTGGAATTGCCTCAGGGAAACGAGTTGAAGTACACATTATGGTTAACATATACTGATTTCCAGACTTTGTCTTAGGTAGCGGACCAACACAATCTATTAAGATTCTACTGAATGGCTCACCAATTGCAGGAATAGGCCTCAAGGCTGCCTTGGGGATTGTCTGGTTAGGTTTCCCCACTAACTGACATGCATGACAAGACCTGCAAAATTCAGTAACATCTTTCCTTATTCCTGGCCAATAAAAATGACTGAGAATCTTATGATAGGTCTTATTAACACCTAAATGACCTGCTAACGGCGTTTCATGCGCTATGGTCAGTATGTCTTTACGATAAGACTTGGGCACAACTACCTGATGCTTAACTGCCCATTCATCCTCCAAAGAAACATCGGGAGGCCTCCACTGCCGCATCAATATGCCAGACTTGACATAGTAGTAGCATGGGTCAGGTAAAGATTCACCATCTTTAGCTGCATCATTAAACAAGCAAGAAATACTTGGATCACTGTTTTGTTCAGCAATCAACTCAGTCCTACAAAATGGCTGATCACCACTAACAAAATTAGTATCTACTTCCTGCTGGCTGTCTACTTTGGAAGAATCTCCATCCAACATGTTGTTGAGAAAAGTCTCACTCAAATCAACAGTACTACCCTGGTCTGTACTGACTTTTCTAGACATAGCTCTTGTAACAACACAGGACGGATATAAACCCGCTATCTCGCTTTCAACTGGCTCTGTGACTGAATTCAGAGAAGGCTTATCAACCATTAAGGGATCAACAGTAACCTTATCATGTGCTAAGTCATTTCCCAACAACAAATGAATACCCTCAAAAGGTAATGAAGGCTTAATGCCTACCCTGACAGGTCCAGATATCAAATCTGATGACAAATAAATATCATGAAGGGGAACACTGACAAAGTCACTAGACTCTACACCTCTAATAAGGGCACGAACCCCAGAGTATGACTCTTCAGAAAAGGGCAGAGTATTCATCAACAACAGAGACTGAGATGCCCCAGTATCCCTTAATATCTTTATAGGGGTAGCACAAGACATGTCGCTTGTAAGCGACACTGAACCAGAATTGATAAACGGAGCGAAGCTATCCATTGAGCATTTGGGAATCTTATCCAATCCCGTATCAGCTAACTCAGATCTGCTTTTAACTGCTGATGTAACTTCCGGCAATGTTTTGTGCATTGCAACACAAAGACCTGTGGGCTTAGACTCATTCTGAGCTTCCCGTATCCTTTTCAACTTGTAACATTCACTCATCACGTGACCTACCCGCTTGCAAAAATTACAAGTGACCCTATTTCGAGGACTACTATTCCAACCTGAACCATGAGCTGTAGAACCACTGGAGCCTGGTGTAGAACTCTTCTGTGTAGAGCTACCTCTACCTGTTGCATGTGACTGGGTATTTCTACGTGTAAATGAATTAAAAGGTTTACCCGTGTATGTAATCTTATGTGTCAAGGAATAATTATCAGCTAAACTGGCTGCCTCTTCAAGCGTACTCGCCTTCTGCTCATCAACGAACACCTTTACATCACTATGAATACAACGCTTGAACTCTTCTACCAGCACTAGCTGACGCAAACTTTCAAAATCCTTGCCTATTTTCTTGGCTATACACCAGCAATCAAACAACTGCTCCTTAGCTCGACCAAACTCAACGTATGTCTGATCTCTACCTTTTTCACAGTTACGAAATTTCTGGCGGTAAGCTTCAGGCACCAATTCATAACCCTTCAAAATTACCTCTTTCACATAGTCATAATTGGAAGCACTCTCTACACTTAACTGAGTGTAAATTTCCCTGGCCTTTCCAATTAGCACACTCTGTAATAACATAGTCCAGAACTCTTTAGGCCACTTCAAGCTATTTGCAATTTTCTCAAAATGCAGAAAATACTTATCCACCTCTTTTTCCTGAAAGGATGGAACTAACCGAATGTATTTGGTCACATCAAATCCTGAATCCTGTCTACCGGAAGGACCCGGTTTCTCACCTCTCTCAACCTCTAACTTTTTCATTTGGAACTCCAATTCTCTTTCCCTCTCTCTTTCTTGCCTCTCACTCTCCTCTCTCTGCACTTGCACTTCCCTCTCTCTGCACTTCCCTCTCCCTTTCCTCTCTCTGCACTTCCCTCTCTCTTTCCTCTCTCTCTCTCTGCATTTTCAACTTTTCTAACTCTATCTCATGTTCCCTCTCTTTCTCTCTCTCTCTTTCCTCTTTCTCCAATCTCAACTTTAACTCAAACTGCTTAAACTTAAGCACGGCATCAGACTGACCCTCGAACTCATAATCAGATAATGCAGAACTATCAAACTTCCCTATCTCCACTAAATGTTTCAACAAAGTATGCTGCATATCTCTTTTCCTCCATGAAGACTTTATGGACAAACCTAAAAATGTCCCTAACTTAACCAAGTCTTCCTTCTTTAAACTCTCAAAAACATCCTGATCGGGCGCATTAACAAACTGTTTAGGATCAAAATCTCCCATTGTAAATATTTAGCCACTGAATCATTCACCGTTAAAATTAAGCAATCGCTTCTCACTTGTGTTTAACTTCAAATATCCGGTGCAAAACAAAAGGGAAACAATTATTTCCCGGACAAGCCCCCAATTTCTGTTACGGTATAGAAAACGGCAACAGAAAACAGACTCAGTGACTCAATATTACAATGTAAACAATGCTTTATATATAAAATGAGATGTACTGTTTTACAGACAGTTCAACAACAACAACAACATACACATCAGTATTACCGGTCTTTACAAGTTTCCAGTTCACCTTTGCATCCCAAGGAATGTATTCCAGGAAATCCAACGTAAAGACCATGGGATAAACACACAATTCACACAAGTCACAAATTGCCCTAGACAGGTACTTCGCCAGGTTAGCGAACACGAACACAGTACACAGGTTACACAGAACTGGAACAGTCAAGCCTTTGAATGACGTCACACCCGCAGAGCACAACACAGGGTAAATACAGGCATGGAGGTATAGTCCACTTCAGATCAGTCACAGCTCCCGCAGAAGCTCACAAACGAGCCGTTCAGAGACGTAGAGTAATGTCACCTTGTGGCAGAACGAACGTCCTTTGCAAAACTGAAAACTTCAGTTTAGAGTCCTTGACGACCTTGTCGGTCAGGTGAGGTCAGCGTGTTAAACAAATTACACAGTCCACACTGTATAATCATAATAAAGATCCGAACACCAATAAACGTGACTTCCGCAGAAATTCACATAAATCAGACATCAGTACTACTGTGGTACACAAACGGTGCCGGCATAAAAAACTGTCCTCCCAAATGAAACTGGCATCACCAGCTCATATCAATATAATGGACTCGATACGAGAGCGTCTCACACTCTCCTGGCTCCCAGTGGATGCAGCAAAAATACCTCCACTCTGCACAGAAAACACGGCTTATATACGGTCCAGGTGGATTCAACTATTCTTAGACACAGAATTAACAGCCAATGAACATCCAGTTAAATAAACAGAGCATTGAACGAGGTGCTTTCGGCCAGGTCCGCACTGTACATATATAACAGGGCCTGTTATGCTTATAACATACAACACAAAGGTCCGCAGACTAACAGTACATGAAAACGTTAAATAGTCATACATAACAGTGAGAGGAAACTGCATCAAGCTCTATCCTCAAAAAAAAAAACCAAACAGATTTTTGAAGTTAGATAGATTAAGACAAAATGGTCAGCTAACCCTCGTGGCCTTTTCATGCATGATAGTGTTTGTTACTCCACGGTCACAGTCTGTGGCTGTGTTGGATAAAATTGTCCAGAGAAATGACCGCAACTGTGAGACTTGTACTTTACTTCGAATTGAAACTATTCTCCAATCAAACCATTACTGTATGAAAAATTTGACTTCAACGCATAGAAACAAAGGGTAGACTTTTAATTACTGTCGTTAGACAGTGTGTAATCTCACATCAGCCCATAACTACGTTTTGACCAATTAAAACTTAAAACTGCTTGCTTATTGGCTTCCCCATGTCATAAAGCATAAATAAGTTTCATAATTCGCATAAGTATCACAATTATATATAATTTTCACTGCTGAGAAGCAATCGTTCAGGTTAACAGGAAACCCTGGGACTGTTTTGTTTATTCTTCTAAAAACTCCGCAAGCTAAACATTGATAGCATGACGTCGCGAATATTGTCGTTTCCGCTTATTGTTGGTACACTTGTATATACGTCTATGTCTGCAACTGAAAATTTCAGACACACTTGGATTCAGTTTGGTTAATGGGTATTTTGGGGTGGCCGCCACATTACTGGCGACTGCTGCTTGCTTTAACTCTATTGAATAGTTTGTAAGCCACAATAGATTTAAACAATAGATCGTCTACACATTATTGATTATAAGTATAGCCTGTCTTGTCCTGTGTTATCAGCTATACTATCTATTACAGTTACATCCCATTAGACCATGTCATCCAAAGTACACCAATCACAGTTTGGTGGACAGAATTTATGGGTGTGAGTTGGTTTCGTGTCACAGGACGAGTGTCTACATCCAGTCTATTCAGTCACGTGCGTCTCTCATGAGCAAGACGATAAGAGATACCTGGCCAAGGAAAGCGAAATGGTATTATCTCTGACGGAGCTAGACAAAATCAGAAATCAATTAACGGTATCTTCTCACTCGCCCCATCAAGTCTTAACAAAGGACCTCCGGCCAATGTTAGATGGAGTAAAACGGATGTAATAGCCCATGTCTGTACCTGCGTGTAAGAGTGTTCCCAGCCAGCTGTGTATTTTTGTGTTGAACGCACATTGTCTGAATCCAACTATACACATGCTCATGTGTATTATATACCCTGTCATGATTTCTGGAGGTGCTGTGTAGCGGACAGAGCAACACAAAAACCAAACAGTTTTAAACTATAGACATCTATGTTTTAGCAACCGGCAATTTTTGAAATTTTACTTATTTATTTGATTGGTGTTCTACGCTGTACTCAAGAATATTTTACTTCTGTGAGGGTGCCCACTGTTGTCGCAGGAGGAAATCAGGGAGGGTCCCTGGTGTGGCCGGAGTAGAAGGCACCATCAGAAAGACCTTGTGAGCTAAACAGCCACCGCATTGGTGAACCATTCTACTACGCTGGCACGATAACCACTTTGCCTACTCAAGCGCCTCAATTATAAAAATTCATCAATTTGTAGTCTGAACGACTACATTGAGAACTTTTCAGAATTTCAGGACATTTGAACGGGCATCCTGTGATGTGCATGTAATCAAAGCTATTTGTTCAGTATCTTTACACTGAGCCCAAGAAAATCTGCTCCCATACTTCTACATTGAACGAGGTTTTTTGAATCAACATTTTGTTAAGTTAAACATGCAAAAAGGAAATAAGCAGCTTTATATCCAGCTCAGTGTAATACAGCCGTGAAAATTAGCACGGTTATCATTAAAAAAGAACTTTTCGTAAAAGAAAATGTTAGCAACCTATGTAATTTGTAGGGCCTCCGTGGCTCACTTGGTTAGTGCGCTAAATCATCCTAATGACCCAGGAGTTTCTTACCAATGCGGTCGAAGCGAGTTTAAGTCCAGCTCATGCTGGCTTCCTCTCCGACCGTATGTATAAAGGTTTTGCAGCAACCTGCGGATGGTTGTGAGTTTCCCCCTGGGCTCTGCCCGGTTTCCTCCCACCATAATGCTGGCCGCTGTCGTATTAGTGAAATATTCTTGATTACGGCGTAAAACACCAATCAAATAAAGAAATAAATAATAAACATGTAGTTGCGTCGTCTATGCAAGGGAAGGAAAATAAACTAGAAACTAGGTAATTGTTAACAGTACTCAGCTTATAAAATCAAAACATAGACGTTCCCCAAAACACACGCGGGCTTTCACCTTGGAACATCTATATATAGGTCAAATAACCAGACATTTGTATCACAGGCTTCAAGGTCGTTTATTAGGAGTCGGTTTTAAAGCTTTGATACCCACGATCAGCCCAGAGATTACTGCTGGGTCACAATGGATACCATGATGTGCATATAACTTGTTGAAATTTATTGGAAGTGAACAATAACAGCACCTAGGATATATAAGGATAAATGTGTTTTCGAGAGAGGGGTTGTGCTTTATTTGATACAGTTTAAGCTCTTTACTAAAGTATAGGAAGTTGCGCATGTCGTGATCAAGCCGTCCTGTATCAAGTTGCGTGTGCGCTTGCCAGTGCATTCCGCCGTCATTATTTAGTCCACCAAACAGAAACGATTAACTTACTGGTGTCCGAAATGAGGAAATGAAAAATCAATTGACTGAATTTTCTGTTTCAGCAAGGACGGATAAATCTGCCTGCTATTGACCACCACCAATCAGAATCATATTTAGGGACTGCTAACACACCATTACTGGAGCTTCATCTGCTCTGTTTGTAATGATCAACGGTATTTGTTCCATGAGTTATTTTGTTAGTGTTTTTAACCATGTCTGCTCAAACGCGCGCCGCAGCGCCATGGAGGCGGGTAATGTCGACATGGGAAAATTGCAGATTTGTGTGCTTAGGGATCTGAAACACATGAGCTAACTTTCATATTTTTCATCATATGGTTGAATTGTAGTACATAAAGTTTTTTCCCTGAGTGATGTCTTATATGCTGAACAACTGTGATATGTACGACGCGAATATTGGCAAAAAAACCTACATGTAATTGTGAAATTCAAAACAAGAATAGATACAGGCAACGTTAGTATTTCATTCTGTGAAATAGTGAAAACATAGTGCATTATCGTTAACTAACCTGATGGTAATATTTATAACGTGTGCAATGTCAACTTAACGGTGTCATACATATACATCACATTAATAACGCTAAATAAGTTAATGGAGTTAGTGATGTCCAAAATATTCGTTACAAGAAGAGTGTCAAACACTCTTCAGGTAACATTGATATTCATTTTTATAATAATGCTGCAGTCCCCGTGGACTGTTACAGTGCAGCATAATTACGCAGCATCCTACCAGTGCGGTAGCTGTGAGTTCAAGTCCAGCTTATCCTGGGTTCCTCTCCGATTGCATGTGACAAGATCTTTCATTGATCTGCGGATGTTCGTGGTTACCCCGCGTCTCCCTGTCCCTCTGCCAGTGTTTCCACCCATCAAGATGCTGGCCGCCGCCATATGAATCGAATATTCCTGAGTTCGGCCTAAGACACCTATCAAACAAATTAA
The DNA here is from genome assembly GCF_032854445.1 of Liolophura sinensis. NCBI lineage: Eukaryota > Metazoa > Mollusca > Polyplacophora > Chitonida > Chitonidae > Liolophura > Liolophura sinensis. The sequence goes on from NC_088295.1 coordinate 30,075,283, forward strand.
TAAATAAATTATTATTTATAGATTTTATATAGAGCATTTATTAAATAAATTGTAATAAATTGTACCTTGAGTGTGATATTCATGACATTAATATTGTCAAATAACCTAGTAAGATATTTATAACATCAACAGTTATAACAGTAAACAGTACTTTTATGAATAGTAACCGGAGTGTGATTTCATTACCTGACTATAAGTCACCTAAGTGTGATATGCGTTACCTTACTGTTTTGCGGTAGCCTGAGTGTGATATTCAAGAGAATAATTGTATCAAGTAATCTGAATGGGAATTCACTGGATGAACAAGTCAGTTAATGCAAGTGTGCTATTCATTACACTTACTTTACTTGATTGGTGTTTTATATTCGGATCCAGAATGTTTCATTTATAGGACCGTGGTTAGCATGACGGAAGGAAACAGAAATCCCACAACCATCAGCAGGTTGGGCCCGAGAGGAAGTTAGCATGAGCTGGATTTGAACTCACAGTTACTAACTCAGCACACTAACAATTTGGCCACAGAAAGCCCCAATATGCCTTACAGTGTGGAGTAAGCTACATATAACTTTAGTATTAGTCAAAAAAAACAAAACACACACCTATTCACAGTTTCTGATAAAATTGGTGAAGAACTATGCTAACAAAGATTATAAACGCCGTGTCGTGACATTTTTATTTTCATTCTGAAACACTAATTATATTGGTCTCAGAAGAGTATAAAAGGTCTGAAAATTATCATCATGGATTTAAAAAAAAGACATGCACCATTTTAACATTCTAAGGGCATGCTCTGCTTTTAACTCCTAGTGGTTATTTTTCCAAATGAACGATACAACAAGATTTATCCTTACTTTACTCTTTCTGAAAGATATAGGGAACAATCCATTTATTGTGGATGTCTCCACCATATATAACAACACATAAACTATTATTCTGACTGCTGATAAAGTAGTCTATTGCTCTGGCTCAAAATTACACCATGGTCAGTGGTATTTAATTCCCTCAACAGCGTTCACCTAGTAAAGGTATTTGCGTTATAGCTTATTTTCTCTTGATGTATTGCAATCAGCAATTAACAGTTGTCCAAAGATTCCATTACATACTTAAAATACAACGATACATGTATTCTGGTAAGAGAATATCTGTGTAATACAAGACCTCTTGTGGGTGAATAAGGTCCGAAAATCCACCAAGAATTGTACTGTAAAAAATTTATCACTGGTACGCATATTTTTGAATTCTGAACATATATATTCATGCCAGAGCTGTAAAATAATCAGCTTTAAGAAACATTGTGTATACCATTAGTGTATGCAGCATCTTTCGGAGCCTTTTTACGTTATATCCCACGGGAAGCAAATCTCCAGATGGCGTTTCTCGTGGTGGCTGAGGTTGTCGCCCCTTCATTTGGAGTATTTGGCGATTGCTTAAGATGGTGGTGTGATCAATAATTACCAATGAACTCCACACCCACAAACACTTGGAATTAATATCGAGTAATGTTACACATTACTCTAAACTGTATTACTGTAAATAAATAACAAAAAAGAGTTTAAAAAATACGCACTGCAGGAAAGATACCAGAAGAAAACATCAGTTTAAAAATTTTAACACTCCTGATAATTAAATTAAATTCTTAAATTTTAAACAATTCCTAAATCTTGAGAACATTTTTTTTTAAATTTACGATAAGAAAGGCTCCAGAAAAGAATATCTCCTATTTAGTCATAAAAAGGCACACTCTATCTGCCTCTCTTGTTTCTTGCTTACGCTGAGCTCTTTTATATGAAATAAGATCAAAAAAGCTTTGGGGATCCTTTCTATATGAAAAAACCTGCACAAACTTTCTCATCTATTTGGCCGAAATGGTCACCCTCGGAGGAATGTGCATTTACTTTTCTTCTTTTGATACTTGTACATAGCCGTATTAATAAATTCGCTGTTGCTCAGAATTGTTTAACTGTTGATCTATAAATAATTGTATTTATTCATTTATTTGATTGATATTTTACTCCGTACTCAAAAATACTTCACTTAAACGACGGCGGCCAGCGTTATGGAGGGAGGATAAATAATTGTATGTAGTATTAACTATTTCCTCTTGTCTCTGGGGGTCGGCATTGTTTCAGTGTTAGTATTCTGGGGGTATAGGGTATAGTATGTATGCATAACTTATTTCTTATCCTATAGAACACTTAGGTTGTCCCTTTAGGATTTTAAACAATCAGAATTTAGCGTTTAGGGATTTACATCGGTATGATCCACCCTACAACAGGGTTGTATTGCCCACACTTATAAACACTTTTTCAAAAATGAGCTAATCCAGAAATCTTTGAGTCTTGTCATTACGCAAATATATCTCTCCTCTAACTAGTCGGGGCCTCCGTGGCTCAGTCGGTTAAAGCGCTAGCGCAGCGTAATGACCCAGGAGTCTCTCACCAATGCGGTCGCTGTGAGTTCAAGTCCAGCTCATGCTGGCTTCCTCTCCGGCCGTACGTGAGAAGGTCTGTCAGCAACCTGCGGATGGTCGTGGGTTTCCTCCGGGCTGTGCCCGGTTTCCACCCACCATAATGCTGGCCGCCGTCGTATAAGTGAAATATTCTTGAGTACGGCGTAAAACACCAATCAAAAAAAAAAAAAAAAAAAAAAAAAAAAAATCTAACTAGTCTGGATAGCCTAACCAGATATGAAACGTTTTCTAATCACAACAGACATCACATGACCCTAAGCCGTCTGTCAGCAACCGGTGGATAATAGTGGGTCTGCCATGATCTCTGACCGGTTTCCTTTATGTGAAATAAGCTTGAGTACGGTGCGAAGTGTGAAAATGGAACCCATAAGAAGGCTTATAGGCCTACAGCTAATTATAAGATGAGTTATTGAAATAATTCCAGTTTTGAAACATATACACTTGACAAACTAAAGAGACTGTAGGCTGTCACTATTGTGTTCCATTATGCAGCTGTGTAGCTGTGACCTTGACTAAGGAGTGAACCCAGATTTTGCATATACAAGGTGATGAGGTATGATATTGCAGTACAATTCTAGCGCTTTCGTTCTCCAGAACTTTCCACTCATACCGTGCTTGTGGGTGGAAGAAACCTGTGTTTTCAATGAAAATAATGTGTCTTTGGCAAGCTTATGAGGAACTTTCCCACATGTGATGTACACATATACACACTAAATATATTGGAGACTAGTGCTCTTCAACGAATGTTGGATTGCTTGTAGTCGGCAAGGTTCCACAAGCATCAGCGTAAGTAGGATAATCTAGAAATTCCATGTCCAAGGACGGTTTTGAACGCACGCCTCGTGTCTTTTGGTGACTGAATAACAAGTGCATTATATTATTCGGTCACAGTTATCCTCCCCCTATCTGGACAACTAATATCTTATTAATTGAGGAGACAACGAAGAAACTGGACGTGCACAAGATTTAAACTACAGGCAAATCTAAAATTTTAACAGCGATTGTCAAACGCAAAGAAAACACTTAAATAAACTATTTATCAGATGAAAGGCCATTAAGCACTATACAGGAATAAAGACGATTTTATGGTAGTCTACTGGGACCCAGAGGGGATAGTGACGTCACAGCAAATATTTTTGGCTTGTTGTCAGAGAGTGAGTGAGTGCTTGGGGTTTAACGTTGTGCTCAACAATTTTCAGTCACTTGACGACGGAGGACCCCTGTGGGTGTATGTAATGTACCTCCTTGTTGGAGGACGGATTTCCACCGGTCTTTTATCTAGTGCTGCTTCACTGAAACGACTTACCGAAGGCAAGTAAGCTGCCCCGCCCGAGCCATTATACTGATACGGGTCAACCAGTCGTTGCACTATCCCTTTCATGGTGAACGCCAAGCAAGGAAGTTACAGCTTCCTCTTTAAGATCTTAGGTGTGACTCGACCCAGGATCGACCCTGGATCTACCGTTCCCGAAGCGGACGATCTACCAACTATACTATCCGGGCCAGTAGCTTGTTTCAATATCCCTGTGTTGAGTGCATTTATAGTTCTAAAGAAAGATGCATTGGGAATGATGCCTAGTTGCAAAAAGCCGAAGTGACATGACTTGTGCGAATATGGTCAGAAAAGACTGCAATATAGAGTGAGTCACTGCTTGGGGTTTTACGTCGTACTTAACAATTTTTCAGTCATACGACCACGAAGTCCTTAGAGGGCATGCAATGTGCCTTCTTGTTTCAACCGCTCTTGTATCTAGTACTGCGTCAAGCAAGTAAGCCGCGTTGCCCGAGCCATTATACTGATACGGGTTATGTACCAGTCGTTGCACTTTCCGTTTCATGCTGAACACCAAGCGAGGAATTTACAACTTCCTCTTTTAAAGTCTTACGTGTGATTCGACCGAGGGTTGACCCTGGATCCACCGCTCCCGAAGCGGACGCTCGACTAACTGTGCTGCAATATAGAATCCAAATTTTTAAATGCATTTTACCAGGTACATGTAGAAATATATTTTAAACATGCGTATAAATCAAACCATTTTCCTGGAAAATGTTTAATGGTCTTTTATCCCACATGTACTTCATGCTCTTGTCTTCTCTGTCTTCAAGTACAACTAGTAATGATGGATGGGTCGAATCTGCAACATTATGCTCGTTCAAAAAGTAGCCGGATTTTGCTTTATACTTCGTCCTACGCTAAAGATTTGGCGCCCCAACCTCATAGTTTTGTTGTAGTTCTTATAACATAAAGGTTTTAGGTTAATCAAACTAATCTGAATAAAAAATAACGTAACATAGCTGTAACATTTATTGTTTACACGTTAGAAACAATACTGGACCACAGTGGATCAAAGAGAAAACGAACAACGTTAATGTGGTGTGATTTTAAGGCCTGTAATGTGAAAACGATTTGTTTAATCATTTTATTGGTATTTCACACACAACTCAAGAATATTTTACCTATACGACGGTGGCAAACATTATGGTGGGGGCGTAACTAGAGGGTAACCCACAACCTAGGGCAGGATGCTGCAAGACCTTCCCACGAATGACGAGGGATGAAGAAAGTTCGAAAAAAGATAAACTCATCATCGCGTGACTGAAGATAATAAACGTAGGGTCTACATTCTTGCCCTAAGCTCCCTTTATCATTTCCGTCCCATACAGACATTTCTGTGCATCGAGCTCTAGTCAGATGTATTTGGTACATCTGCTTCGTTCGTGACAGCTGCAAAATCATTTATGGTTATAGTTTCTTGCCGACCTTAAACAAAATAGATTTAATTAAATGCATGTTGTGTTATCAGACAAGTCGTGAACAATACGACGTAATCAGTGTTTCTGGTCGACTGTTTGAAAGCAGCCAGTCTTCGCACGCCATACATTGTTGTGTATATTTGCAGGCGTGTAGGTCTATCAATTATCGATTGTAAAGTAGCATCGAATTTCCGTGCCCCTACATACAGATCCGACATTAATGCAGCCCTGCGGGGATATAGATATAGTTCATTACTTGTTTATTCACAACAGCCGTTTCATCGTCATCATTTAGACAGATGTATATACAGGATTTGGTTTCAGGATATACATTGCGGTTTTTATTAGAGTCTACTGCACCCCTGTCCGATGTAGACGGTCAAAATAGGGTAAATGGTAGTCGACGTGTGCATCTTGCGCCAACGAGGAGAAACCTATGCCCGATCTAAGTATTCATGTATCAGGTCGATGCATAGAAGTGAAATTGGAATTTCAGGTAAGTCGAGACAAGATTTTGTTGTGACGCCTTTATCTCGCTAAGCTACATTCAGGGGCATTTTGAGAAATTAACGAGATGAAAACGTACATAATTGCCGCTTTATTTACATGTTCTTGATATTTCGTTGTGTTTTTGACGTCATACTGGTATTCAAAATACAGCTTCTGTCATTCGTTACTGATTGAGATATTGTTTTATAAGTTATTATATTTACTGTTGATTTTAAATCTATTTGTGCAGGTGTTCCTTTTTAAGCTTTCTTCTGACTTAATTTTAGGTGCAAGGTGCCCAGTAATATTGTACCTTTAGCACGGGCATCGTAAGAACTTTGAAACATGGCAGGATCCGTTGACCCTCCTCCCCCCAAACTCCACCTCGACAAAGGTGCCAACTGGATTTGTACTGATCTTGTTCGAAGTTATTTTTAGCGAGTAACACACCTTCGATGAGCAAACCTGTTTGCTGTTTAAATATAACATGAACAAAATGACTGCAAAATGCAGAACAAATAATTTTCGTCTATAGTATATGTTTAAAACAATAATAAAATAAAAAAGATGCCTGATTGATTGAAATTTCTACAGGTTTGCCGTCGTTGCCATTCGTGGTACACATGCAGAAAATTCAGCATGATAGACATGAAGCAAAAAACAAAAGGAAAAGGGACGTAGGCGATACAACTGTGTGAGCGATAAACACAATGGTTAAATGATGAACGCCAGGAAATCTCATATATACAGTGGCGATGGTCAGTAACTTTCAGGCATACCATAAGCCATGAATTCGAAATATGCTAATAGCGACTAATCTTTTGATTTGTAAGGTTGTAGCCTTGGAATTAAGCTTTGTTTTGTACGAATCATGTCGCATGATTAAGGTTGCAGATTTGTACTACCGCCTCCATGGAAGGTCATGATGGAACGTCCATAGCTTGTCACCGGCCCCATCCAATTGTTAAGACAAAGGTTTGATCCTGTTTGGAACTGAGCCGGGACTCTCGTGATCTCAAACTAGAGGTGTTACTGACGAAATACAAGTTCCGAGCAGATCTCAGAACGACGAGAAATTAAAGGAACTAATATTAGGTGAATGTACACGTATTTGATTGGCTGATGGTGTTTGGAATATTGGCGTGTGTCAATTCCTCGATACAGGTATTTGGTTAGCTGTTTGGTGTTTGGGCTATTGGCGTGTACCAATCCCCCGATACAGGTATTTGGTTGGTTGGTTGGTGTTTGGGATATTGGCGTGTGTCAGTTCCTCGATACAGGCATTTGGTTAGCTGGTTGGTGTTTGGGCTATTGGAGTGTACCAGTCCCTCAATACAGGTATTTGGTTGGTTGGTTGGTGTTTGCTACATCTATGACGAATTTAACTGTAACTGAGATCATGAATTTCCTCTATTCAGCAAAGTTGACATTAGCAGATGGATCTTTTATAATTATTTTACATTACTGGTACTTTAAAAATTTAAATATCTAAAATTCCAATGCAGCGCCCATCCTTGTTAGTCTTACATAAAACTATCTCGTCAAGATGATTAATTGATTGACTGATATTCAATGCTTTTCTTAGCGGGAAGGTCTGTTTCCCCAGCTTTCATATGATGCTTTCGATGGCCTTCATGGAACCGTTTTAGTAAATAATGGCTGTTTTTGGGAACTTTGCAATTTAACTTGGGGTTGTTGCTGGACAGTTACAGCAATCCTACAAAATCTAGCACCATGCTCACAGATAACATTATGGAATGATGTTTCAAGGGAGGTAACTCTTCTTGGCATTCCATTTGCCCAGTCTGTCTGTTTTTTTCAATCTTGTATATTTTTCATTGACATGGTAGTTTGCTTTATGTACTTCATGTATATATTATCATCAATATAAGGGTTGTAATTCTCTTTAAGAGGAAACAATAACAAAAACACAATGACGCCATCTGTAGATAAAGGTATCATTTTGATTTTACGGAAGGGACCAAATCCTTGTTTTCTATGGAGTTAGGCGTACACATGAACTCCAGTACGTGAAACTAACCAAAGCGGATAAATCCAGTAATTAGCGTACACATGAACTCCAGTACGTGAAACTAACCAAAGCGGATCAATCCAGTAATTAGCGTACACATGAACTCCAGTACGTGAAACTAACCAAAGCGGATAAATCCAGTAATTAGCGTACACATGAACTCCAGTACGTGAAACTAACCAAAGCGGATAAATCCAGTAATTAGCGTACACATGAACTCCAGTACGTGAAACTAACCAAAGCGGATAAATCCAGTAATTAGCGTACACATGAACTCCAGTACGTGAAACTAACCAAAGCGGATAAATCCAGTAATTACTTTACCCCTTTATTTTCTGTGGTTATTTAATCCAGGTCATCTCAAACCACTTTTGTCACCTTCCCTTGACGACTTTGCCTATCACTACTCGCGTCTACAACTTAATTTTACACGTCCAGTTCCCGCAATAAATCGTCAAATTTACCCAGTTACATCTAGGTCCAGTGTATAGGGAAATATCTAAAATATCTACGTTCAGTTTATACCGCTAATACAAATGAACAGATTTCTGTCCAGTATATACTCTGAAAAAAAAATGATCTGTTAATTTTAACAGAAAATCTGTTGAATGGGTCATGCTAGAATGTATTTTGTTATTGCAGCAGATTGTTCTGTTAAATATCACACATGTTCTATGAATTCAGCATAAAGATTCTATTAGACTTACAGGATATTGTGCTAAATATGACAGAATAATGGGTTATAAAAACAGAATACATTCTAGAATCCATCAGAAAACTGACTTTCTCTTAAAAATTAACAAAATTAATTTTTGTGTGTAGACCTATGTCCATAGTATAGCATTTGGTCCAATATATAAATATAGGTTAGTGTACAAGTCTTGGTATAATGTGAAAAATAGGTCCAACATATACGTCACATCTCATTTCATTTTCTAAGATTAATAATTAACATCCAGTCCTAAATCCATTTTCTTGGTAGTGAGTGTCAATATGAAGAACTTCAAACAAGTATTCTGGAGTATTTAAGTAAATGACTCCATCCGAACACAACACAACCACGCCAGTGTTTCATTTACCAGGTAATCGTCTTCAATGACTACTGCCGTACACTCGAATAGCCTCTACAGACAGCGAAAAGGGCTGTCACAGCAGCACAATTTTAGCAGTTAATGGGAACCCGCGGCTTCTACTGGACTGGATAGTCGTCTTGAAGTGATTTGGAGATCCAATCTCTAATCAATACCAATCAAGCTTGGAATCCAGCCATTAAACTTCCATTACAAGCAAGACGTGCGCAATACTGCCAGTTTGCCGGCCGCGTTATTGTTGCATACCGGAGGACTTCCTCTGAAAACTCTCCGCTTCCTGAATCTACATAACCACTTTTATTACCGGTAATTGTTTGGGAAAGTAACTTTGCATGTCACAGAAGGGTTACAAAGTCCATTTGGAATTGACTTTGTAACTGTCTGCTTTCATGTTGTAAAGATTTGCTTGTATTTCTGTCAGTCCAAAGCCAACAAAAACGAGATTTATTCGTTACAGAAAAAGACGGAATGTTGCAAAACCATCTCTACTGAATGTACAGAAATGTAACGACCTGAGCGTGAGGAAGTCAATTTGAATAGTTATAGTAAGACATACCGGTTTGACAAAAAGATAAAGGTCTCTAAATACGTCTTCACCTTTTTCCTTTCCGTGTATTGCGAATGGCATGGCATTGTTGAGAACATCGGTTTTGTCTGCAAAAACATCCAGTCTACACCCTCGTAGTCATCGAAATAAATGTTGGTACTTTTCGTATGCGCTGTAGTAGTTCTCTTATTTTGATTAAATCTTGATTTTGATCTATTGTTGTATTATTTACGCAATTCAAGGAAAGGTTTAAGTTTTAAAGTGCCTCAGCCAAGCTTACGTATTAATAAACCTGCGCAGTTACCCAAAGTGCTTTTGTGAGCCTATATATGGCTTTGCCGCTGGTGTTGGTTTAAGCCATGTGTGTCATTTTATAATTTATAAATGTACCACAAAAGATATATTACACATACATGTTGTCATTTGTATGCATTCACTACCCTAAGTTTGTCTTTGTCCTGTGGGACTGTCTTGGATCCCTGTCTGACAGATGATATTCCTCCTTAGATATCACGGCTTTACATCCAACAAACACTGATGTGAAATCGATGTGGTACGGAAAACGACAGGAAATTATTCCGTGCAAAGTATTTGTCATGTCTGACTGTTTATCAGCGAGACATGTGGACATTGAGTAGCCGTAACGGGCACATAGTTATTATATATGACCGATTCTGTATCTCGAGGATCATCGAAACATAAATCTTTGTCATGTCTGTCATACAATCTGGAGACCAAATTATCGTACAGTCGCTTTAACAAGTCAACAATTTAACCCACGGTTTTGCTCTAGTCAAACGCTCACTAAAAGTTTTATTCACGCAGGTTTCTGGGAATGGCCAGCAGTCAACCAAGATTTATGAATTCCTGAGAAGTCTTTGACGGTTAGTTGTTTGTGTGTTTTGTAGGTTCTAAAGATAACAGTGGGCAGAGCACGGAAAAGCAATCAACTGTTGATAATGATTGGGGGGACAAGAAACGGCAGAGGAAGGTTCCTGATTGGTTGGGTTGCCGTCGCTGAATACAGAGAGGGAGGCTGTTATTGGTGATGTGCGAGCCACACGTGGATAGTCCAGCTCCGTTAAAGATCTCATGGAGCTACTTTGAGTGTGTGAAATTTCCTCTCTATCACTGCCAGAAGGGAGACAGGTTGGAACTTAGTCTGAACTGCCTTTCCACACAAACTGCGTATGCGTCGTGTGTGGCGTACTTGACACAGAATCCAAAAGCTTTACTAGGCTTGCACTTTCTGGACGTGTACTTTATGGAAGTTACATGATATTAACTACATGTATTCACCTTTTTGTGCATCAAACTGTGGATTAGATCGTCTGTATTCAACGATCTGCTTTGGATTCATTATAGCTTTGATGGTACGATCCATTCAAAGGAAACGGGCTCAAATATTGACAAACAATTTTGAGTGCAATGATACTGAAACAGTGGTAAAGGGTCTCTGTGGAAATAGAGGTTGTCTGGCTACATTCTTCCTGGATATTGGTGAGTGAAATACCAAGATGTATATTGAAGGCTACATTGTCCCAGTCCTATTTTCAATCATTTTTGTAGCCGGTGTGGTGGGCAATGGCACTCTGATATACACGGTACTCAGGAATAAAAAGATGAGAAATGTCCCCAATGTTCACATCGTCTCTCTGGCAGCCGGAGATTTACTGCTCATCCTGATATCTGTCCCGCTTGCCGCGGCAGTTTTCGCTCTTGACCACTGGATATTTGGAACAGCACTGTGCAAATTCTATTACTTCATGCAGACTTTGTCGGTGGGCGTCTCAGTTTTCACGTTGACCGCTCTTAGTGGGGACCGTTTTCGTGTAATCGTTATGCCGATGAGCCGCCATACTGGAAACCCGAATCTTTGTACCTACCTGACAGCTGGTCTTATTTGGATTGCATCCTCTCTTCTGGCAATACCGGATCTTGTATCTTCTGGAACATCGCTGATTCCCAATACAACTGAGCCTATGTACTACTGTGACAGGTTTAACACTGACTGGGGCCCGACGTATCTTAAGGCTTACTTTGCGATCACTTTTTGTATATACTTCGCTTTGCCTGTTCTCATCATCGCATTTTTTTACGTAATGATGGCTCGTATGCTCCTTAAAAGTAGTCATCTTATCCCTGGAGATAATTCACAGCAAAGGCAGATCGAAGCCAGAAAAAAGGTAGCAAAAGTGGTTCTTGCCTTCGTAGTCATATTTGTGATCTGTTGGTTTCCGCGTCATATATATCTATTGTGGTACTACTTCGACCCAAATGATTTTAACGAGTTTTGGTTAGCCTTCAAAACCATTGGCTTCTGTTTATGTTTCATCAACTCATGTGTCAACCCACTTGCTTTGTACTTTCTTAGTAGACAGTTCAGGAAACATTATAATGAATATCTTTTCTGTTGCTGCGCGAAATCCCGTTATGCTGCAGTCGATCAGTCTGCCTCCATGTACAATTTTAACAGCACAGTCAGTCGTACGAGCACAAATATGACAATGGTGCATTCTCAGTCAATGTGTTAAATGAATCTATATTTAACACACTGCACCGATTTTGGATTGCAACGCCCTCATGGTCTTTATCTGGGTGTTACGCAGCGGTATCAAGAAAAGCTTCTGTGAAAACAATTCACTTCATTGTGCCGTATTTCACCACAGGTGGTGTAGACAACATTTCATTTCATTGTGCCGTATTTCACCACAGGTGGTGTACACAATATTTACGGCTCCAGGACGACATCGCCTTTTTGTGGTAGCATTTGCCCGACCTTTAAGACTAGAATATGTGAATGTTACATGTGGTGCTGGTATTTTACTATTATATTAATCTGGATACATAACGTGTGTTCGCTCGCTCCAATTCGGTGTGTATAGTTGACTTCGGATCATGACTTACTAATGCACAGAGCAACATAGCTATCGAATAAGGGAGCAATGTTTCAACACGTTTACAGCATTGGCACTTTGAGAATTATTCATGATTTCTTCTGGAAAATTGAAATTAATGAGATTTAACACATTTAAATGGCTTGCACAGCAAACTCGAGGAAGTGACCATTTCCAGCTGTGTTATGTTTGCTGCATTTCAACAAGGAACTTAGACATGTTGATACGTTTCTTATATTACATGTAACGCTGTTAATTTTATGTTTAGCTCGTGTTGAGATGATATATTTATTATGTGAATAAATGAATCACATTACACTGGGTATAAAGCAAACGGAAAGTGTTACTTAATCATGAGCATACTTACGTAATATTTATCGCCGCTTTGTGACAGAGCGTTCTGAATGGAAGGTACTGATTGATTTTATTACAATAATGCCATACTTTTTAGGCATTACCGATGTTTATTGCACTAATGCCATACTTGTTATCTTGTTTGTCTACCACTGAATTACCTCTAATTTGAGTTTATTCTGGGACAATACGATGACTGTAATCGGTATTGCGTGCGTATCATCACAATGTGCAAGTCAAAAGGCTTGTGTTCCAGGGAATCGTCTACAGCAAACATGAATGAAACTTTAAATGTTATATTATAACTGTATCTCAGTAACACTTAGATATAACTGTATCTCAGGACACTTAAAGCAGATCTTTACAGTTAATGTCTAGTATTCATATTCTGATAACGGTTTTAAAGGGTTTTATTCTATTTCTTTACCTCAAAATAATACACTAGCCAAAACTTCCGAACCACCGGAACGCTTGCACGCAAAAGTTGTAAAGTGCAAGCAGTTTTAATGGTGATGACTAACAGTGTATTACAATAATTTCAAATTTGGTTTGATTAATGTCAAATTCCAGATATTTCGCCGTATTCAAAGTATTAATAGGTGGAGAAATATTGCAAATTAGATGCATTTCGGTCATGTGAAAATTTTTTGTATTGATTAAGTGACATCTGTATCAGATGTCACTTTACACTTTAGACGTCCATTTTGCTAAGCGGGCATTTTTTATTCTCTACGCTGTTCAGATTCGTTGGTTTTGAATAACATTGTCAGTCAGTACTAATAGTTTAGTTGTCTTTGTTAAAGCCAATGCTTTGATCAGCCATGTGAAAAAAGGTGGGAATGTGAAAATGTGAAACCAAACACTACGAAAGTCGTAATCATATCCATACGTTTTCAGTGGCTTTTACAAACACACTTTTAGCCAGTAGGCGTAATATTAGTCTGACTGAGACAAATCCCCCTGTTGTACAGTAAGACTGGCGTTCGAAAGTAATGGTGGATTTCCCAGTGTTATCCTACCAAAGTTTAAAACCGAATTCGCTCTTTGCAGTTTACAGGGGATCGTCTGCAAATTGACTTTAGATTAAGGCTAGCAGATCCTGATGTGACTTTCAATTTTTTGAAAGGGCGTTTATCACCATTTCGATCAGTGCAGCCATCAGTGAACATGGATACAAACACGTGTCCCGAGGAAAGCGTCTATTCAATTTAACCTTCAGTTTGAAGAGAAGAATTAGATCTGTATCCTATCTTTATGGAAACTTTTGTTCTGTTCAACTTCAGAGAGCTAACATAACACGAATCACTCAACATGATATTAAGAGAATCAAAGTCGACTACAGATTTGTAATGAGCTGAGAAACAAAAATACACAAAAAGGTGGGGGTCTTCGAAACCTGTTCGGAGAAGTGTACACATAGGCGCAATGACGCGGAAGTAAGAGCCAAGAGCCAAGAATAAATATTTTGCTCTAGCGAGGTGACCTGGTCAGCTGCTTATACTTCAGAGATGTATTCTTCTAAAGGGCGATTGAAAACAATTTTGGAAGATTTAAATTTTTGAGTTAATAATGTACAGAAAGGAACTATAATCAATTATCTTGAAAAAAAAAGAGATGACCTTAATTTTGGGATGAGCAGTATCGTCCATATAGCAACCGCTTCACGTGATTCGAAAAAGGCTGTTGGTGAAGTTCTGGTGCTGTCGGGGTGGGTGCACCGGTTACATCTGTGTTATTTGCGAGGTTATGGTCTTAAATATTCCCGCATAATGAGGGAATATGAATTTAGATTTACTTAAAGTTCGCAGTTCAGGCAACATCACAAGGTTAATGTATGCATTATGTAAACATTCAGAGCGGTTAATGTGGAAACTAAGCTGGAAACATGGCCAACCGATCTCAGAGCTCCCTGGGCCCGCCTGCACAAAGAGACTGTAAACCCTACAACTGACTTTACAGTTGATAGTAAAAACAGTTTACGCCGCTTGCATAAAGGAATTTAAGGCGATTGTCATTTTCTAAAGTTACAATCGTGATTGTAGGTCAATTTTAACTTGAAAATAAAAGTAAATCCTCCGGAGGCTTATATTTCAGAAATTTTAAAACAGTATTTCCACCGTGGAGTGACCGGAACAGCGGCTTATGCTTCAGGAAGATTTAGGCGGTATTTCCATCACAGAACGAGGTGACCTGAACGGCGGCTTATACTTCAGGAAGATTTAGGCGGTATATCCATCACAGAACGAGGTGACCTGAACGGCGGCTTATACTTCAGGAAGATTTAAGCGGTATTTCCATCACAGAGCGAGGTGACCTGAACGGCGGCTTATACTTCAGGAAGATTTAAGCGGTATTTCCATCACAGAGCGAGGTGACCTGAACAGCGTCACAGGTGACACAGATTGTCGATATAATGGTTCTGTGCTGTTTTTGCCTCTACTTGTGTCGAAAAATCCCAGTCATTGCATTTTCCCCATATAACATCTAGGATTCAGCCAATGGAAATTTGGGCTCCATCGAATCACCAAATCCACAATACGGTAATTTTTTCATGGATTTACAATAACAGTTCAGTTAGACGATTTCGCGAACCATTAGTGAATTCATTTTCATACATATGCGTAATATTTAATTGTTATTTATGTATATTTTAGGGGTCTTGGAGGTAGGGGTTGGGTGGGGTGGGGACATCTTTACTACATGTCTTTCAGTCTTAATATATTTTAAGAATCTGCAATACCAGCATACACATGTAGCTCGTTGTTTGTTGAAGGTAAGAAGTCACTAACACGTAGTCTGTGTCTGATAAAATGAAAAGACAACTTTAAAAGCTATCTAGAAATATAGTTGGATTTTTTTTTGTAGAATTTTTCCAAGTGAACAAAATACTTTAAAATTGACGGATTATACGATAGTCTTCTTGGTACAAAACCGGTGCCAGTGAGATTTAAAAAGTAACTTTTTTTGGAAACAGGTTTTTCAAAGGGTCTTCAAGTAATACATTCATAGCACTATATTTATATGCATTCTGAATGCAGAGGTCTAGCAATCTAGCACTATGTATATGATAAAGTCTGATGTGCATGTACTGCACACAGAGTTGTCAGAAAACTCTAACATAGAGTAAAATTTAATGTTTGAAGTCCATTTTACTCGGTGTAAAAAATCGAATTACTTTCTTGGAATATCTCTCTTCTACAACAGTTGCCGGGTCAGAGTGAGGCAGGCCGCACAGACCCGACTGACACCAAGCATAAAGCGACAGAAAACTGAGACAATTGCTGGTGCAAAGTCACAGAATGATCCAGCGGGATTCGAACATTCCTTGTCTTTTTGTCGCTGGTCTGTTCTCTGAAGAGAAAGTGACGCTGGTGATACCTGAGCCAATAAGAGTTCGCCTGTGTAACCACCAATTTGAATACAGGTCAATGCTATTTGCTACCAGGCAAAGCTAGTTTAAAGTTGACATGTTATGTTAGCCCACAACATTCTCCACACGTCAATTACTATTCCATGATGTATTTTGGAACTTATGGACTTCTGAAATAATAAGTTAATGCATTACCAGATTTGTACCCTTTCCATGTTCTTATAGCGATAAGCATGTTAATCTTTTTTTCTTTCAACACAAAAGGGCAATGTCAGTAGTTTAATACGTATTCGTCGGAAGCTTTTTTCTTCATTTTTATTGGTCATTTATATTTTTGTTTGAAAACCTAATTTAGAGTTATAAGTTATACTTATATAATATGATTAGCAAATATCATACATAGAATAAAAAGTAATTCCTAAGCCGTCATCTAGATCAATGTTAACGGGACTTCATATTGCTGCGCATTAACGATGTGTTGCAAATGTTTATATGACGTGTATTTGCGTATAGTATTTCATTTCCACTTACAGCCGACGTAATATGGTGCCTTTCTGTTGATGGTTGGTAGATTTGGTTTCGTCCCCTACTACAGTCCGTAAATAGTCTAATTAGTTTACCAAATATTGCTTCAAGCTCGTCCGATATTATTCGTAATTGTTGTATGTTCTTTGCAGGAATTGTTACCTTACACCAGCTCTCCGATATATGTACAGACAACATCCAGTAACTTATACACATGAATATGGCTTAGTTACTAATATCTACTGACCTTTAACAGATATAAAGATAGCCGCACTTTATTATACTGCTGCACTTTATTTATTGATCATTACAAACAGGTAAAGCCGTTGTAGTTGTACTAAAGTGGGTAAAGTTAGGATTTTCAATGAAAATAATGAAATAAATATTTAAAAAATCGTTACTATCCTTGCCCTCCAAATTCGTAGATTTAGCAACTTTTAAGAATTAACTGGACGAGTATGTTTTTATAGTGTGAGTGTAAGACCAATGTATGCTATATTAACACTGTTTTATCTTGTGCATACATTGACAATTTTCCAGTATGACAAGAGTAGTGTTATTCCAAACAATAAAATCATTTTGCACTCAAAATTTCGGCAAATTATTATGCAATCCCTCTGAATTATCTATTTAGGCTTTTTACTAAATTAGATGCGGACATATGTTTGAATACTATTTTGTGCTAAAGTTTTCAGTAGCCTTTCCACATAGGTGCTTGTTTCACTGTATTTGTTGTTTTTCTTTTTAAGTTTCACTCTTTTGTAGATAAATGGAAACTTTCGTAAATGTTAGTAAACCACTAAAAAGCCTCGTTGTGTTGAAAGAATAAACAAAGAAGCAATAGATCCAATAACTTGATAGCAGTATCGTCCTGTTAGTTCGAAATCTGTTGTTAGTAACTTGAAATGTGTGCGTACTTCACTGCCATACACTTTCCAACATATTATCACGTTACATTAATTTTATTATAAATGTACATGTTGATGTCACCTGTAAAGCTTGGAATCACACTAGTATATTGAGTACTTTAAAATGTTTTGGGTATAGTTAACATGATAAATGACACGCCATCCGTTGCTATGCACCAAGTATAGATCTTCCTTTACGTCTCTCGTCACACCGCATCAAGGAACTGTCGCTGTGGGGAGTGTGAGCGGCTTATGGTGGGATTTTTTTTTTTTTTGATTGTTGTTTTACGCCGTACTCAAGAATATTTCACTTATGCGACGGCGGCCAGCATTATGGTGGGTAGAAACCGGCAGAGCCCGGGGGAAACCCACGACCATCCGCAGGTTGCTGTCAGACCTTCCCACGGCTTATGGTTGTATGTTGTGGTTATCGGCAGCAACAAGGACGTAGAATAAAAATGGACAATAACCTTTGGAGTTAACTGGGAGAGAAAGTAAGAAATAATGTTACATGTGCGATGTTAGTTTCTAGTGTTAGTTTCTTTGTGTTCATATATGACTTCTGTATCACAATACTTAATGAAGATTTTTATTAACGTATTTGGGGCTTCGACTGATCTTAATCCGGCGCCGTAACCTTGTTAACTCTAACTCGAGAGATTTGTCGATTCCAATGCCTGCCAGACATGACGTTATCTTTGGACATTCCGCGTTGTACCGTGTCCGTGTACCGTCGACAAGATTATCTTGCCGCCGCCTGATAACCAGAGGGAGGCATGTATATTGCATTATCAACGCACATTACTGGCCTTACGGAATGTATTTACGTCCGTTGTTTCAGCTTTAACGGGGGCTGCAATAACACCGATAATGAGACCTTGTTAAAGAAAATCAGTCAACACTGGCTGATACCTTCAAGCTGCATGTCTTTACAACTTAGCGTTCAGAGCAAAGTGGCATTTATGCCGACAAAACAGAAAGCGATAAGCCGCTGTTTCAGCATTAACGGTGACTAGAAACAAACCTGGCCAGTTTTCAGTGTTTGATTTCAGTCAGGCGATAGGTGTTAACAACTTAGCGTTAAGGATAACTGTGATGACAATGTGATAACAACATATAACTTAGATTCTGGACAAAATCTTGTTGATAATTTTGTTATGAAAGTACCAAAGAAGAGATATCGAACGCTCACTGAGGCTGATGTTCTACAAAGTTAAAAAGAGTTACACTGGAGTGAATACGAATGGGTGAAAGGAATACGTTGCATAAACAGAAATAAAAGGGGCTGAATAGAGGATAGACTCAGTCAGTGTTTATGTGCAACAGATAATACTTATAGTGCATGTAAGCATCAGCGTGAAGGTTGGGGTGGGAGTTGGGGTGCGGTGGGGCTTTTTGGTGGGGGGTTCCGTGGCCGAGGGGGCTAGAATGCCAGTTCGGCACAGTGGCCCAGGAGCCTCTCACCAATGTGGTCGCTGTGAGTTCAAGCCCACCTCATATTGGCTTCCTCTCCGGCCGTACGTCATCCAGCAACCTGCGGATGGTTGTGGGTTTCCACAGGCTCTGGCCGGTTTCCTCTCACTATAATGCCGTCCACCGTCGTATAAGTGAAATATTCTTGAATACGGCGTAAAATACTAAGCAAATAAATGAAAAACTAAATAAAATAAATAAATAAGAAAATAAATGCAGGCATTGGGAATTGTCATTTGGAGAAAAAGTTCTATTTAGCATTAAACATACTGGCTTTTTTTGTAATAAAAGTTTCGTGACCTCTTCGACACGAGAAGCAAGAGAGCTCACGCTCGAATACAAACATATCCTTGCATTTTATTCAGCTCTTTTGATTTCATGCCACGCTTCATCGGTTTCAGCTCATTCGGCTGCGGGCTTAATCCAGATTTACTACACACAAATAATTTTTAATTACCAATATGACCGTTAGGTTCGGAAGGGGCGCGAACAGGAATATAGGTTGTAAACCACTTACCTTTGGTAAGTAACTAACAAACTTCCACACGTGTGACGTACAGATATGTACACTATACTGATTGAGGTGGTATTTAACGACCGTACGCTGTTAAGAGAAAAGGGTCAAAACTACCAGGAAAACTAGAGTCAGAAGTGACCCTGATATCCAGGGTATAGACATGACCAACTCCAAATATTAGGGTCACTTATCAAACCCTACAATTTAGGGTCGCGCGACCCTGAAAATTAGGGCTGACCTACCCCATGAATACGGGTGACATAATTGTAAAATCTAGGGTTACTCGGCACCATTAAATAGAGTGAGTGAGCGAGTTAACATTGTACTAAACAATTTTTCAGTCTTATGACGACGAAGGAATCCTTAAAATGCATGTGATGTGCCTCCTTGTTGCAGGACGAATTTCCACCGCTCTTTTATCTATAGTGCTGTTTCACTGAGACGCCTCACCGAAGGCAACTAAGCTGTCCCGCCCGAGCCATTATACTGACAAGGGTCAGCCAGTCGTTGCATTATCCCCTTCATGCTGAACGCTAAGTGAGGAAGTTACAACTCCCTCTTTTATAGTCTTGGGTGCGACTCGACTCAGGAAAATATAGGGTCAGTGTTTCAACCCTCAAAATCTGTCTTGTTTAGAACAATGACCCTTGTTGTTAGTGTCAAACAATTCGACCCTTATTTTCTGATCCTATATTTCTGGGTCAGTTTGCCTGCGACCCTGAAAAGTTGGGTCGAGCTGATCCTAAAATTTTGACAGTGTATAACTGCGCCAAGCGACTACACTACTTTCTTCGATGGTTTATTGTGACCAAGGCCGGACTAAAAGTTAAAGCAATCACACGTAGAAGGCCGGGGTTAAACCTAAAACTGTCTGACGTACACAGATTCTACATCTAGGGCACTCCATAAACGTCGCTCGGGATAAACTAGGAAGCGTAAATCATCCCAAGATGGCCTGCGTCTTTAAAGAATGCAAGCCTGACATGAGAGAAACTCTTTGTCATTCCCATCGACAAAGATTCCCAAACTGAATCGCATTTATACAAAGCAACATTTATGCTACCAAATGCCAGTATTCTTTCAGTTTTACCTTTGATTTTAGGAGTTTCATGTATGACTAAGAGGAATACTACACGAGATAAAGAGCTTTTATCTCTTTTGATTTGTTACAATTCTATGATTCTTTGGGTGTTATGCCTGGCTAATCAATAAATTGAAAATGAAAATGAAATCAAACAATGCAACCGAAACATTGACGTTAGAATTAACGGTGGTTGATTTCAATAGGAAGGAATCTACCGACACGCATTGAAGTTAGCATGGGTTCTATCAGGAAATTTAGTCTGTACAGTTAGACCTTTATACGTGAATAAGAATCATTATTCTTAAGTATATGTACGTGTAAGTCCCTATAGTATTACTCAATCGATTAATCCAGATGCTTGTACGCCATATATAACAGTTACACTCAGTCCGATCACTTCTATACGTTACTTCACAATAGCAAAACAATAAGTAAGCGGCGTGTGATCTCAAGCTGAAACGCATGCACATTAAATAAAAGCACCACACGATCAAGAACATACAAAAAACACACCATCCTCAACAACAAAGAAAGCACAACAAGAACGCCCTACTGTTGCTCGTAACAGCTAACAACATCGGAACTGAAATCCAGTCTCAATACAGAGAGGTGCCTTCGTTATGTCAGAGATAAGCAGCTGAAGGATTTCCGACGCGGTCTTGGCGAATGACAACAGTCAGTTTGCCTTGATGGCAAAAAGTTCAAGCTGCTCCAATGATATTAATTCCTGTGACGACCCACATGTCTTAATCGCACAAAGTAACTCATATCCCTTCTAGGTCCTTTTTTAAACCAGAATACAACCGAAGTCTCCCTGTCGCCATCCAGCTACAATGGCCCTCAATTTCATGTTTCATTGTCAGAATCAGTTTTTGTCGAAAATTTTATTTTTCCATTAGCTCTATCAGTCACAATATCTGTCTGTTGAGCATTCACATTCTATAGTGTAGCATATGTCAATCACTTAACGAAGGTCCTGCGCACAAGACTACGTGGACTTTTTTCCAGAATGTGGCAGCTATTGTTAATTTACGTTTGTTCATATTTGTTTGGTAAACGACCTGATCAATAATATCTATATGTTATTGAATGAATACGGGCTGATGTGAATGAATGAATGAATGCCTGGCGTTTAACGACGTTCTTAACAGTTTTTCAATCACACAACCGACAAAACATATCCGAGAGTCTAAGAAACATGATGTTAAATATTTGTTGACGGGAATTCATATAGCATGACTTTGTTTTCCATCTAGAACGAATTTGGTATGGTAAGGCGGAGAATCGACCCCAGAGAGGTACGATAAGAAAGTGCAAGTTTCAAAATTTCAGCAGAATTCTGTAAATTTCGGAATTAGAAGTATAAAACTTGGTCGAAGCACTCATAAAAGTTATAATGCCATAAAAGAGATGGTTGTTTAGTAATAACCCTCCAAAAATACACACTCGGCCAAAAACACCAAGTTTTCGCTCAAACGCGGCTCTGTGTTTTTAATTTACAGTATGAAGATCAACGGTAACAAAAAATATCTTTACTAAAAAAACCCTCATGTGTGTATTTCTACGCGCTTTTGTTTTGGTTAACATTTGTCTTCATTTGAAAAACATAAACTTTATAAATGTGACGAGTTTTTGTCATATTTTAGAAAATTCAAAATCTGTATTACTGCCATGGTCTTGCACGAATTGTCCACAGTACAGTGGATTAACGAAGTTGCTAGTAGAAAGGGTTGCAAATCGGGGAGTAGTTCGAATCTTTGTGGCAGCTGATTTTTTCCTTGGGAAACATACTTTTGCTTCAGTGAAGACCGTCTTGCATTAAATTAGTGTTATCATGAATTAGAACGTATTAGCTATGATATTACGTAGCATGTGGCAATGTGAATCCTGGTTGAGAGTAAATGTGGTCCAATAGCTATCATTAACATTAACATCTTATGCGTAGAGGAAGTATAAGGCTGAAAGTTACATTTGTTATATATATATATTTTTAATTGATTGGTGCATAACAGAGTGCTCGAGAATTTTTCAGAAAGCTACATGTGTAGTGCAGTGATTTTCATAAATCTGCAGTGTCTAATGCCAAAAAAAAAAAAAATAAAAGATATTTCAGTGTGACTGGAACCGGCTACAATTTTTCGATTTTATGACCCACATGTATGCATCGCTTCAGTGCATGTTTGGAGATTTGTAAGCCGCAAGCTTGCCATATAACAGAGAAAAAAGAGTGTGTGAGCAGCTGTCACTCACAGCTATAGTCCGTTTCGCTACCCGGAACCCACAGCTCCCTGCACTGGGGCTAATTTCTCGCCTTACCTTACCAGGTCCTTTGTCATCAAAGCGTATCCCAGTCTGTCACTAGGGTTCAACAGCTTTCCTATATTTAGCGTTGTACACGTATGCCAAAGCAACATAACCAAAAAAGACTCTGATGTATCTAATATTATTATCGAATGCTTTTCGATGAAAGGTAGAAGTTTATTCTACCACAATACTCAGTTTGTCTGGCTGAAACATTTCAGCATGGCGTACAGCATGATTGAACGAGTAAGAAGGGGTTCTGCTGATTGCAAACATGTATAGAAATCTGACAAGTCACTTCAGGGAGAACGTTTCTCGAAGCAGACACTCTAACCATTAAACACTAACCACGGAATGTGATGTGGACGAGTCCCATGTATGAGTGTCGCCGAGGTGTAAATGGGCTTGACGACACTATAACGCCACGTTGCAAATTGGATGGTATATAATAAAATCACCTATACAAAGACAAGTGTCACATGTTTTACCACGTGTCACACAAAGATTTTCATGCGCAAAGCGAGCTCAAAGTGAATCTCGCACTCACTGAAGGCCAGCGTTCACCAACGAACTTTAGCATCCCCACTAGCGCCGTGTATTGTTTACTGCTGTAAAGGCCTCGGGAACAGCTGAGAAGGTATCAGGGGCTGCAGCAAGGAATTGAATGGATACACCATTACACATCGCTACACACTCAAACTGTTGACATTCGAATGCCACTGACTACAGTGATGGACCGGTGTATCCCGAAAGAGAGGAGATACACATGTGAGCTACTGGAGTTTATTGAACAACCGCTGTATGCCGTACACATGTTAAGCTTGGACAAAAATGCATGTAATCGTAACACTGGCAGTGAAGAATGGAGAAGTGGCATGTGTTTCCCATATTACGGCCATCAATCTAAAGGTAACGAGTCATATCTACAGACTGCCTCTGTATGTAAACGCAGTGTTTGCAGAAAGTCAGATCGAATGTACGGTTTTGTGTCTAGCCAGCTTGCAGAATTTGAAAGGCCTTAGATCCGGTCAAAATAGGTACACAGTAGCAATAGTTTCCATATAAATTTTCATTGCAGCTTTCACACTATTCAGTATCGCAGTTTAGCTTTTTCCACAATTTAGTTCACATTATCGCATGTACAAGTACTTAAATCATTTACCCGTTATTCAGAATGAAGTCTCTATGTTTAATGACAACACAGCAGTTATTTCTACACATTTACGTGCACAGGTAGTGCTCTGTATTCCTACCGCTTACTTTTAAGCTACCAATGCGGTCGCTGTGAGTTCAAGTCCAGCTTATGCTGGCTTCCTCTCCGTCCGTACATGGGAAGGTCTGCCAGCAACCTGCGGATGGTCGTGGGTTTCCCCTGGGCTCTGCCTGGTTTCCACCCACCATAATGCTGGCCGCCGCCGTATAAGTGAAATATTCTTGAGTACGGCGTAAAACACCAATCAAATAAATATATCAAATAAATACTTTTAAGCTGCAATCTTCTTTCCGATAATTACGTTCCCATTAGCACACCAAATTTCCATGGTTCATTAAAGTGTTCAGTTTTTTGTTTCAATCCGATTGATTGCATAGACATTTTTTTAGCTCAGGCACAGGCGAAGCTGGCTGGCCAATGTGATGGTTTTGCAGAGACCTATCACATTTTGTTCATGATAAATGCATGGGGGTATTATTAATAAAAAGCCGAAGCATATGCGAGGCATCGAGAAATGCAATAACTTTGCCTTCTTACTAATAATGTTTAATATTGTATAAAGGATTATTATATGTCTTGTACCAAATGTCACAAAGCTGATTGCACACCCGATTTAACAGAAACATGATTGCAGGAGTATCCGCTAACCTGTTAAAAAACTATTTACTATAACCTATGTAAATCACCATTCGAGAAACAGCTACTTATAAATGTTTCTGAACAGTGATACTCTAATGACTATAACGGATGCTACACACACGTCAAATATTCCCAATTTCCGGTTGAAAGATATCTTAATATCATTAGCTTTTCGTAAGTATCGAGTGATTTATGCAAGACACTGGCGTAAATAAGGGACTAATTTGACGCCTTTGACGCCTACTGTAGATACTGATGCATTGAGGGATATATCCCGATCTTGGCAGACTTTATGCTAGTAAATCTACGTTAATCACTGTTAACAGTGCCCCGACGAGGATGTAGATGGAGTACTGGAGAGTTCACACTGGTAACCGGGAAAGAGGCCTTCCTTTGCAAATTATCCATCTTTCAAGTGAGATTTATCGCCAATCGGGTGTGTCTTAGGGAAAAGCACTAAATAAGTCACCGCCATGCTGATTAGTTCGCTAAGACTTTAATTCTGTGTTTTCGTCCACTTAATCACAGCCTGACATCTCATTATAACTGTCTCTCTCCAGTCAAGTTTACACAACGCTACACGGCTTGTCGCTGTCCGAAGTCTAAGTCCACTCTTAGACTGGTCGGTCAATTACATCCCGCACAATGCCGCGCGCCGACCAGAGGGAAATTGGTGAAATTGGTTGAAGAAACAGTCCAGTCATACTGCACTCAGACCGGACATCATCATGATTACGTCTCCTGTTTCTTCGGATAGTTCAACACTCTAGTATCTCCCTCGGGGTGTGAAACCACGAACGTCTCATACACGACACAGAACAGATGATTTTCAGACGATGAGATCCCATGAAGGCAAATCAAACCGCCGGTTGAGCTGACGACAGGAATCCCTTGCAATCTGACACATACGCGTTCACATGCATGTGAAGGGTGTCTGGATAGGTATTGTAATAAGCTGGACTTCTTCCAATCCAATAGCAACAGCCATAATGTCAAACGGCAATAAAATTTTACGCATGCCCGGTCAAGACCAAACCAACTGATCATCAATAGCTCGTCCCAGACACATGCGATCAAAACTGACTGATGAGTTACGTTATACTGTAAAGATCAAACGCGGGGATCCTATAACCTAATCCTCGGATTATCTTGCATGAGCAGGAGACATGGCGAAAGGACGATTTAAGGCATAACACCCCAACCTGATATTACCTGTGCATACATAGTTAGAAATCAATCATTAATTTCAGACATTGATCTCACAACTTTAATAGTGAAACGAATTTGACGATTGAAATGTAATGGAACGAACTTATTTGTTAGAGTGTCGAATTAGCCTGACCACAGGGTGTGATATGGATGGGCTATGTTTATCAAGCGTTGTGTATGGCCATAGGTATATCATCCCTGGCAAGTAATACTCACGTGCCAAAGCGAAATTTAAAACTTTCGCATGCGCAATTACGACCAACATGCTGCTCTCTAGTGATCAAAGCAAGTTTTTGTCTCCGTCCAAAACTGTTTGTTTTGAGACTGCCTGCCTTTTGAGAGTGACGATTTCTGAAATGTACACATGAATGTCAAAAAAAAATTTAAAACCCCAGATAAAAATGGATTTTTTCTTACTTCCCTATTTGCATGCTCCAAGTTGGGAGTCTTTTGGGAAACTAGATTGTGGGCTCCTATGGCAACAAACTTTTAGTAAAATGAAGGATCAAACCAAATTTACTTTTTAACCTATTTTGACTCCATGCCAAGGTGTTGCGCCAGAACATCCCCGTGTTCTGTTTGGGGACGAATTTATCCAACGACTGAGGAACACATAGTGCATGATATACCTCGGCCTAAATGACAAAAGTAATGGCTGCCCATTGAAACCTTTTACACTGAAAGACTTGAGATTGCAAAACTACAAGCATTTTGATTCTTAAACACTTGTTCCGCAAATCTCCCCTCATGGCTCACAATAACTGCTGTAAACTGGTGCGTGATGCATTGAACAAATGGAAACATGATTCGGAGAAGCCATATGTAAACGAGCACAGCTTGATTAAAAGAATCAAATCCGTTTCCCGACAGCACAATCTCGCATTCCCGACAAATTTATAAACGTTTCAAATGTATTTAAAAATCCATAAACGTTATGTTATAAATCCCACAGTGGTATTTAAACTGACATATAGGAATGAACTTTTCTAATACAGGATGCAAGTGTTACAAATACACTTCAAAGAACGCATCAGGGTCACTGATATTGAAAAGTCATGTATTTTATAGATTTTTAACTGTCAAACACAGAGCAGTTCAATATACTTTTCCACCACACAAAATCACATACTGGTTACTTAAATAGACATCCCGAATTTATCTGTAAAAAAATTGTATATGCGTCCAAACTGTTCAATCTACACCTTCCACTGATATATTGACCACATAGAATGCCTGATGGTGAACTGATGTGCATTTCTGGTGTTGCCCTCCACGGTTTGGTGTCCAGTACGTCATCTTCACATAATACAGATGGTACAGGCTGCTTCCTTTCAGTGATGAATTATTCATCGTCTGAGCGTGATATAGCTACCAAGCAAGGAAATCACAACAGGGAATGCTCTAGTCTCGGATTTCATGTTTGCCGCCGTGGCACACATTTTGAAACAAATTAAGTTCCACAAATTATGAGACCCGCGTCGAATTGTGTCGAATCTGTAGGCTTGAGATACTCATCACCAAGACATATTTAATATCTTTACTCCCTCACTGTTTTGTACAGGTATGTACCCTTAACCCGATGTAACTGTATTTGTATAATATAATGAAAAACGAACAGCATAAAAAGTAAAACTAAAGCTGCAAGGACACAGCGTTATCTGACAAATGACCACAAATAACCGGTGAAATATGGCATTTATTCTCGTCTGTTATTATTTAAAAACATTCTTTAAACTGAAGCCCTGGTATTGTAGTACTTATGCTTGGCAAAAAAAAAAAAATGACCCTCATTGATTTATTTGATCGAAAAGTAGGCTTAAGATGAGTTGACTTCCTGTATCCTGACTCACATTTGACTATTTGCATTCACACCTGACTTTTTGCACCCTAGTCCATAGCTTACTTTCTTCATCCTGACTCATACTTGACTGTTTTTCCATCCTGATTCACACTTGAATTTTTCCTTCTAGCTTACATTTGACTTTCTGCATCGTGCCTCACACGTGCCTCCCTGCATTCTTGCTGGCTTGCACCTGATTTTAAATTTTTGCATCCTGACTCACACATATCTTCCTGCAACATGAATGCCTGTATGACGCCTGCTTACACTCAAACTCAGTATCTGTAATGTGTTTCTAAGGGACCGACTTACACTAGGTTAACAATCTGGACCTTTGTTTAGCAGTTCGTGTGTGTGTCCCTTAAACTCATCTGTTACACTAGTAGAACAAAGTTGTCCTAGCTTTCAATCAATAAAGTAGAACCCACATGGCCAGTTTAGTTAAATGTCACCTGTGAAAAGCTACAACAGTGCTCCGGCACGCATGTGTTGATGTATTATTATACTATGCTATTTTTCGAGCTGGAGTAAAATACGCGGACGGAGGACGGCAAAGTGTTTCAAGTGCTTATTGTTAATTTAACAATTGCAAGAAAACAGAAAAGCTCACACTATTTGGCCTCGAACATGTCTTCATAAGCTAAATGCATGTCATTTAGCCCAACGTTCATTCTATTCATCCCAATAGCCAACTGTCACAGAGTGCGACTTGGAGATCCGCCGTGACACCTCACTGACGTATACATTCAGGATGTCAAGAGATCAAAGCTATTAACGGATTAATAATTTAATATAACATCAAATAAGTCCATTAAACTAATCCATTAGGCTTTACATCTGACAAAAGCTGGCAGACAACGTCATGCTCGTGAATTCAAGAGTCCTTGAAGTATTGCCGCTAGTCACGATGTTGGCCCTCTAATATCGAACATAATTTCAGTGTATGGTCAGCAACACTTAAACTTTGATTATCGTTAACTGCTTATCCAACCGCGGGGTTAACCTGTGAAATTTTAAAACCTAATGTAGAATTCTTTGCCAAAACATGCTACGGGAAAGAACAGAGGCTTAAGCTTAAAGAGTTATTGATCATATGTTTCGAATGTAAAAGCAGAGCAATAACTTGTCATCTTAAAGGGGTTTGAAATTGCTACTTCATTTACTTTCAGTGTCGTTTTTACAAGCAAAGGTCAATGTGATCGTGCGTTGTTGCATTGCATGTGTGGGTTTAGCTTTCTGTGCTTACCGATATTCTCTATTCCTAACCATGTGGCTCGCCAAAGGCAAACCTTTTATCACTACTGACAGACGAAGTAGTAGGCTACTCAACTCTCATTTTCTCACATTGGGGAACTATTCTCGGCTATATTATCTCTCAGCGGGATCTGCCCAGAATGTCCGTGTACAAATATACTACCCATACTTTGTAATGTTATACGTCAGCAGCTCGCTCTCAGAGCAGCTCGAAACGTGTCTGGAACAAAACGACTATATAACTATATAACGACTATAACTAGCCTTACATATGGTTTTAACGCCTAGCACTTGAGAATAAAGAAAACCGTCCTTACACAATGAATTATCCAAACTTGTTTGTGTCAGAGTCGTTCAGTGAGAAATAACTACCCACGTTAGATATAAAAATTGTGACTTTCATTCTATAATTGTTTTGCAGCTTTTGACTTAGAGTGTGCTTTTTCGTCTCAATTTGTTCTTCCATAACAAATCTTATTGCTTACATTTGCAACAGCCCAAAATGCAGCAATATCCCAAAGTGCAGGAATAACCCAAAAATGCACATTGCCAGTAGCAAAAATGCAGCTGTGGAAACAAATCTCTCAATAACCAAAAATCCAAGAACAGCTTATAGACAAAAATGCACCACTAGCCAATACAGAACCACTAGCCAAAACATGAAACAGTGCATGATTAGGGATACGTTATATAGAACGTCTTTTAATCTTCTTGAGATTTTCGCCAAACTTACACATCAGCACTAATAGATGAGAAAAGTGAAATGTCAATGGTGATATTTTTGAGATCCTGTCATCGATGTCAGAATGGTGAGTAACACATAAGCAACTTTCTTACATATAATTTGTCTACAGAACTTTGCATTCCTTCTACCGTTTGGGCGCTGTTAAATGATTATTATATATCGAATGTCCACAGTTTAAAGCCTAAGCCCATGGCTATGCTGTTCTGTGCAGCTGTAGCAACAAAGGTGATTTGGTCGTTATCTCTATATCCTGCCGCACGCGCCGTACTGTCTACGTACATAAACGAGCCGTCGATGGAAGGATTCTTCAAGCAGTAAAATGGATGGGGTATGTTGTCGTAGCCAAAGGCCGGAAAGCCCGTGTTCATCGCATTTCTCATAAAGGGATGTAAAATAAACAAGACACAGTGCTTAGACAAGAAAAAAATTGTTCCAATACGTTGCTTTGGCCTGGGTTTATTAAGCTGGTCTCTGACAACATGACTGGTATGGGCTCAATAATTTATCCAAACGGTAACATTATTTCACAAACAACCCGTTAGTTTTTCTTCATTACCAGATAAAGCGGTCTTTGAACACCGCGATATTACTTAATTACGTACCCGCTCAAATTAATTACACTATAACTCACGGCAACATTGTTAACATACGTTCACCAGCCCTTTTTCTTTAGGTGTATAACGGTAAAACTTTTACGAAATGCACACAGGTTTAGAGTCATTTGCAAATACCTGAGAATCTGCTTTCAACACGACGGCATTGATTTAGAAGATCATACTGGGGCGTAAATGTAGCCTTGTGAGTTTTTTTATATTTGACCACCATAACGAAAGTTTTTTACTCGCGGACGCCAACTAAAAGAGCGTGATATTAATGTGAGCAATTAAGGCAGGCAATGCTATTAGCAATTTCATATAATCATTCGCAATGACACAGGGGCCTCCCACTAATGCTGCCGCTGAGAGTTCAAGTCCAGCACAGGTGAAGTCTAGGTGATGTCAGAAAGACAAGGAAGGAATAATAAAACATAAATATGCGTGAGAACAGCACATAAGTTCCTCTGAAATGTAAATGGGTTGGGCGATGTTTTCTCCACAAGGTTTTTAATACGCCGATTTTTGGAAGAGCCAGATCCCTTCTACCCTGGGTGCCATTGAAGGTTCATCTAAATCTTTGACGCCTCAAACCCTGCAACTAGTGATTCCTAGTGCGAAAGGAATGTATGGGATGTATGCAACCAGATGTGATGGGGATTCATATG
The DNA here is from genome assembly GCF_032854445.1 of Liolophura sinensis. Taxonomy (NCBI): domain Eukaryota; kingdom Metazoa; phylum Mollusca; class Polyplacophora; order Chitonida; family Chitonidae; genus Liolophura; species Liolophura sinensis. Next base: position 30,106,256 of record NC_088295.1, read on the forward strand.
TACCAGTTCCTCAACAGCTGTTTTCCTGAACTGTGATCAATGCGAACTCGAGCTACCAACGCTATTCAGTACCGAACAGAGAAACATATTTCTTTTTTCTTTGGAGAAATAACTACAGTCACACCTTGAAATATTACCGAGATAAACACCAAAACGTCTGCTGAAAGAGTTAACGGTTAAGGGTTAAGAAAAACAAATGGTCCAGCGTTTTGTTTACGGAAAGACTTGCTATGCTCCGGGTGATAACAGAAATATTGTTCATATATATATATATATATATGACTATTAGCTAAAAGTTGCTTTTTATTTATTGACTTAGTTTATACAGCTGTAGCGTCGAGGGTGAGGTGGTGGGCGACCAGGTACAAGATATACTTGTGTGAACATTGAACGGTTGGATAAAACGTAGCGTCGGTATCCAAATGCTACGAACGAATTTTTATATTTGCCATTTGCCATTTTTTATTTGCCAATACACTGAAGGGTACGAATATTTGTCGTAAACTCAAAATAACTCCCTAACGTATTTTTAAAGAAACCTGACTATAGTCGATTCACGCCATTATTTATGAAACACGAGGATATTTTATTCCATGCCACACATCTTACAGGCTTTCTTAATGGCGAGAACATCCCAGAAATCAAAAATACATCACCAGCATTTTGTACGCCACAAGCCGAAACTTCAGGCGAAAGTTTCGAGACTGCACATTAATGTTTAAAATAACGGTTAGACTAAAGGTTAAGGTGGTCTACAGCTGAAATGCCAAAGGGAAGTGATAAACCACCCGGCGATAAATGGCCGGGTTTTCATCTGACTTCAGAATACTGTAAGGTTGGTAATCTACACAATACCCGTATAGCTGAATGATCATCAGGTCTATGCCTTTCACCAGTTGGTAGCGCCTTATGTGAAAGATATATCAATGCACGCGAGACATTAGATGGCTAGCACATGTCCACTGTGGAAAAAAATCATAGTCACCATGCATCGGTTAACGAATTTTGTGAAATTATGGTTAATAATGAACAAGATTATACATCGTGGTTATTCTATTTTCAGTTCAGTTTAAAAATTAAAGCGTCTGTCGTGTTAATAGCCTGGCTCAGAATTTTTGTACATTTTGTATTTTAATACCAAAGCAAACATTGAGGCTTTTCCCTATGTGGCCTATGTGGATATTTAGCTCAGTGAAGGCGGTCAATCTTTAAAGTGTTCGAGAAGTCGCCCAGGAGAATTCCCATGTTACCAGCTGTGCAGGTAAGCATGCCGTAGGAAACATAGAATATCATATTTTTCCTGGCAGAATGCACTGTGATGCGCAATTTGTGTTTGGTAACTGCAAATCTGAGTTTTTCACATATGTATGAGTAACACAAAACTAAATCCTTCAGAATGTACAGCTCGTCGAGTTCCAGGCAAAATGTATTGCAAAGTGCAATGTTTTCTTTTTTGGCAGTCTGGCTTTTTAAAACATCTGAGAGAAAAAAGAGTTTAATCACACTGAAGGTACAGTTGGTCATTTGATTTGACTTAATTGTCAGTGTCGACCGCAATATGGCTATTCGTCTTACTGAATGGACATTATCCGACCAGCATATATGGTAACTTCTCATACCAAGACTCCAATGATACTGTTTCGTGAAGCAACGCTTCATACAGTTATACCTTGCTAACATCAACTGACTCCATTACCCAGTCGTCGGCTAAAGACAGATGAGGGTATGTAGATTTAGGTTCTCGTTAGAATAGCCATCAACCGCTGTTGTCAAGTAAATTATGATGGATCAGAACTCAGACATTGTCATATTCGCCAAGGTTTGCCAGAAATGAAGTCACATGTGTCGAAGAAAAAATGTCTTAGTTAAATATGGACTCTTCAGATCCACTATGGATATTCCATGGGCTAAAAATCTCTACAAGCTGTTGACAGAAAAAAACACCCATGTCCTTGAGAATGACAAATTTACTGAAGCTGAGGTCTGGGCGTGGGAGTTAAATGTACGTGCACCCGACAAGGCCCGTGAATTTTCTTTCCAGACCTATATAGTACACTATGGCGAGATACACGTCTTTACACATTACGACCACTTCAACTAAATTATAATAGTCTGCCACCATAATATCGTGCCCATCGTGTTTTGTGTTTTTGAACACGATAAAACTTGTAAATCAAGATACTCTGCACGCTTTCATTACCAATGGCAGACGGTAAAGGTGGATGACAGCGAGTACCAATCTGGCGGGAGCATGACATTGAATCCGCCTGGACAAATAACCACAGTGGCCGTGATTCTGTTGAATTAATGAGTTCTAATAAAGGCTGGGCTGTCTGTTAAAGGTCTCATACTTGTTCCAGTATTAACTATAACAACGTGGTCTTCCAGCTGCAGTTGCATTAATATGTCAGCTAAAATTCCTCCAGAAGTCATGCCTGATTCTGATTTATTAACAAGTTCAGAAAAAACGAATTCCACACGTTAAGGTTAGAACAAAACAATAAAATGTGGATACGGCGGTTCATCAAGGCTTTGTGACCTAGGGTACACCTCAGACTCCGCCTTCCAACTAGACAAGTGTCCTGATCATAGAAATTGGCATGCGTTCAATAGTCATCTGTCACACGTCTGACAATTAAATTGTTTTCCTCGTTGGCATTCCATCGCTAAAGAGAGCCTTCAGGGAGAGAGTTTGATTAGTGTGACAACCAGTGTAACAAACGTGTATTTCAGAGGCCTTTGATGAACCACAAACAGATCTGGCTGTAGAGCCTGAATCTGACAATTAAAGTATCATTAGCGATGTTATCTTCCGCCTAATTGGAAAGCTCATCTCACCATTCAGTTGATCATTCTTGTAATCGAATTTAAAGATGAACAAGAACAAACAGATTTTGATCTTTTTTGTGCCGGATTTTATATTGCAATGTTTAACCAGAGCCAAAAACGAACTAAATCTAAGTAGAAAATAGTTTTACTCTTCCCTCTCCACCTCCCCCCCCCCCCCCAACCACGACAGCGTTAGTGTGAAGAGGTCTACAATGCCAAAATTTCCGTAGGCCCCCGTGGACTCTTTTATGCATTGCAGTTGTCTGTTTAACAGTTAAACACTGCCTTTGTACATTGACGTAAGTGAATGTGTTCGAATTTTATCTCGATAAAGGTGAAGTCTGAGAAATATTCCGAAAATATTTCCGTGAGTTATATTGTAGTCGTTCCAACATGTATTTTGAGTCTAAACCGGTTTTCATATTTTGGCTCCACCATGCAATATCAAGGGAAAGGCATTCAAGATAATATTACCAAATGTCACACTGTCACACCTCTGGTTTTACTCTTCATACTGTCATCTCATTATGTTTTTTTTTTTTTTGATTGGTGTTTTACGCCGTACTCAAGAATATTTCACTTATACGACGGCGGCCAGCATTATGGTGGGTGGAAACCGGGCACAGCCCGTGGGAAACCCACGACCACCCGCTTTTTGTTGACAGACCTTCCCACATACGGCCGGAGAGGAAGCCAGCATGAGCTGGACTTGAACTCACAGCGACCGCATTGGTGAGAGACTCCTGGGTCATTATGCTGCGCTAGCGCGCTAACCAACTGAGCCATTATGTACGACATGTGACCAAAAGCCTGGATTCTCACTAAGCACTCCCGAGATTAATACTGGCAATTGTTTCATATTAATCTTTGTTAAATGTGATGATAATATAGCATTTACATGTAAATACTTCTGCACCCTGACATGTAATAAATTAGACCTTGTTTTAAGCCTTGATGGTAGAGATTGTGTAGAACTGTCACCACTGACACCTCCGAGAATCGAACTCAGTTGTCAAGGATAAGGTATTCATTACTGAAATTATCCACTCGACAGACTGCTACGTATGTTATGCAGCGCTAGGAATCAGACCGAACACTTCAGCAGCCATCACAGAAAATGTTACAATTAACGTCAGGTTTAAGGTAAATCCGGACGACATATTACATCGTGTTTCCGCTCGGTAACATCCTTTCATTCCTGTTGAAACTTTATATAAGTCCAATATCGATATACACAACAGTTCAAGCGATCTTTTCATAAACTGAGATATGGTTACACCTGAATCTAAAATATCACAGTGAGAGAGATACTAGAGCCGTAATCAGACACGGTACAAGCTACTCCAATCAGAGAACCAGTAACTACAGTGCGTGGACGCCCTTTGATGCTTTATTTGAATAGGTAATTGGCCGCGTTATTTCTTAATTACATTGCTGTACACATCACGCAAGAGGTGATTGTTAGGTAATAAAGTTTTTCCTTCCGCCACAGATCTTTATTTCAAACACTTAATAGAGAGCCATTCAAGATCTGGAAGGTTTCAGCATTCGCTACGACGCTAATGCAAAGAAAATCGCCTTTGGCTCTTGCCTACCGCTTCACTGAGACCGATCAAGCGACATGTTGCATAATGTAATAATCATAACAGAACCCACAGCTTGTAACACTGTATTAGGCTACCTGTAAACATCCTATTCTATGGAGCTTCAAACAAATAAACGAGTTGACTGGTTTCTGACTTCATTGAAAATATAAAGGTATAACTGTCTGAGAAATTTTGTAGTTACTGGTTTATATTTCTTATCCAGGCTCAAGTTTAAAGCTCAATAAATGTATCCAGACCGGGTTCAACACTACTTACACAACGTGCAATGATACAAAAGTTAATAAATAGGCCAAAACACCTAGAGGTGATAACAGAAGACTGACATAGCTTCATGTATTTACTGAGGAAAAAAATCGTCAGAATGTTATTTTTTATTTACACAACTCTGAAATTCAACATTTTGGTGACATATCTTGAGTGGTTAAAAAGAAAAATGCAAGTGCCTGAAACTAAAATGTCGATCAAATTTTTCCAAGCTCTGTTTCTCCTAGGTTTTAATAAAAATAGATAAAGATGACGAGATATTTGATATTAAATTTTGGCCCTAATAAAGACATTGACATTGGTGTAACGTGTGGATTGGTGGAGAGGGTTGCCATTTTCTCTAAATATTCTAAACTTGCTATCTGTCATCTGGTTATGAGTCAGGATTGTTCTTTTGTTGTCACGCGCCATTTTTGTGTTCTTAATAGGTGCACACTCATTGCTGAAGCCAAGCATTTATAGGTCAAGTAGCGATCGCGTTTTACTATAATCTTTACTATATGTGACTTCAAGAGTTCCTGTCTGATATTCGTACAACTTTGCCGAAAAATGAGTGTATGATTGAGTGGTTACACGACAACTGAGATTGCACACAGGTCTTTGCAAACTGATGAAAAAGAACACATCGCATTATGCTGTTTCTTGTTGGACAAGAGTAAGAATCAAGCACACTGAACACGGAATCAGTGGTCTCGTAGTGCTAGACCTCAGACCTACCCAGCTTCTCACAAAATTTACTGCATTATCCTAGAGGAGCTAGAATTGCTAAAATGTATACATTCTAAGTCCAATAAATTTTGATGAAACCATTCTTCAAGCCGTAAAATGGATGGGATATGTTGTTGTAGTTAAAAGTAGAGAAGACCATGTTCTCCGTATTTTTTGATGAAAGAAGGTAAAATAAACAAGGCACACTCGGACAAGAAAAAACTGCTCCAATACGTTGCCTAGCCCTTGCGTTATTACGCCTGACATGACTGGTTTGGGTTGAATAATTTATCCAAACGGTAACATCATTTCGCAAACAGCGCATTAGTTTTTCTTCTTGTTCTTTTGGCGTATAACCGTAAAACTCTCTTACTAGGTGCACAAGGGTTTAGAGTCTTTTGCAAAGACTTGAAAATCTACCTTCGACCATGACCTTAAACACACTGCATAGTAATGCTTGTGGCTGTACCTAAACGCCACAGTAATCTTACAGAAATCAGAGAATGTGTCACACAAACGTTTACAAATTGTCATTGATCTCCATTATTCAATAAATCTGTCAAATTAAAAACCGTCTTTAAAGCAGTGGGTTACGTTGTCATTTATTTGTTTTTACTTTTATATAAGATAACGTTTTATTGCACGCACTCATATTGTTTTGGAGTTCTGATACTGAAAAATGTGATTGACAGTCAAAACAACATGACGACATTGATGGCTTGGAGCATACAGAGGCGTGTATGTAGCCCTGTGAGATTTTTTTATACTTGACCACAAATACAACAGTATTTTAGTCCCGGATGCAAAAACGGCGTGTTGTTAATGTGAGCCATCAAGGTAGGCAATGTTTTCACCTTGATATAATCATTCGCAATGATCCGGGAGCCTCCAACTACTGCCGTCGCTGTGAGTTTTAACCCAGCTATATGTCCAACTCATTGTGGCATCCTCTCCGGCCGTACGTGGGAAGGCCTGTAAGCAGCCTGCGGATGGTCGTGGGTTTCCCCCGGGCTCTGCCAGGTTTCCTCCCACGATAATTCGTATAAGTGAATATTCTTGAGTACGGCGCAAAACGCCAGCGAAATACAGTAAATAAATAAATCATGTAATAACTTCGTTTCCTTTTATGTTGCAACACTGAATGGAACTAATTTACCCATCGCATGTTCAACATAATCGTCATGAATATATGTCGGTGATGTCACAAAGACAGGAAAGGAATAATAAAACATAAATATGCGTGAGAACAGCACATAAGTTCCTCTGAAATGTAAATGGGTTGGGCGACAGAGAGTCATCTTCTGTGATTTTCTGCGCAGGTTATCTCTGTATTCAGGTCTTCTGACAAAATTGCGTCGGTACGCGGTATCTTAAAATCAACATTTATCCTTTATTAATCCGCTGCATTATGGTATATATTCAATATTCAAACTGCCTTCTTTACAGTTAGATTTTTTATTATTAGAAATGGGTGGCTAAATAAAGAAAAAAGAAAAAAAACAAAACAAAAAACAACCCGATATCTGAAATGACAATCAACATGTCTTGTGATATTTTTTAAATCTGTGTTGTATAATTACTCGCTTGTCAACGTCTTACCATAAAAATAGGCATACTTGTGGCTTGTTGAACTTCAAAATGTGTCATTAGCCAATATACTCAAGGGTACGAATATTTGTCGTAAACTCAAAATAACTTTCTAACATATCTTTAATGAAAACTGACTATACTGGATTCACATCATTTTGTATAAACACGAGGATATTTTATTCTGGGTCACACATCTTACAGAGTTGATTAATGCCGAGAACATCCCAGAAATCAAAAATACATCACCAGCATTTTGTACGCCACAAGTCGAAACTTCAGGCGAAAGTTTCGAGACTAAACAATAATATTTAAAATAACGGTTAGAGTAAAGGTTAAGGTGGTCTACAGCTCAAATGCCGAAGGGAAGAGATAAACAAGTGTAAAGGAGACTATTTCCACAGAAAGGTTTTACGTGACTTCAGAATACTGTAGGATCATCAGGTCTATGCCTTTCACCAGTTGGTAAACCTTTATTTCTTATTTATCTATTTATTTGATTGGTGTTTTACGCCGTACTCAAGAATATTTCACTTATACGAAAGCGGCCAGCGTTATAGTTGAAGAAAGCTGGGCAGGGCCCTGGGGAAACCCGCGTACTGCTAACGTTTTATGTGAAAGATATATCGGTTAGAAGATGTCCAGTGTGGAAGTAAGTCGTAGTCATCATGCAACGGTTAACGAATTTTGTGAACTTTATGGTTAATACTGAATAGGCTGATCGAGGTTTTTAAAACGTGGCAGACCTATGTTTGCCGTATATAGATGATCCGAGTCAAGTTCAGTTTAGAAAATAGGGCGTCTGTCGTGTTATTAATAGGGCTCAGGATTTTGTACATTTTGTATTTTAATACCAAAGCAAACACTGAGGTTTTACCATGAGACCTAGGTAGATATTTAGCCAAGTGAATGCAGTTAACGTTTACAGTATGCGAGGCGTCACCCAGAAGAATCCTCGTGTTGCCAGCTCTGCGATATACAGCGTGCCATATGACATAATCTAACATATTCTGCCATGTAGAATGCACTGTGATGTGCAATTTGTTTTTGGTAGCTGCAAATCTGGGTTTTTCACATATCTGAGAGTAGGGGAAAAACCTTAATCACACTGAATGTACAGCTCATCATTTGATTTGGGTTCCAGGCAGAATGCATTGTAAAGTGTAATGTTTTCTTTTTTGGCAGCTGCATATCTGGGTTTTTAACATATCTGAGAGTAAAAAGACAAAGAACTTGGGCACATTGAAGGTAAAGCTGGTCATTTGATTTGACTTAATTAGGTGTCATTGTCGGTCGCAATATGACTATTTATTTATTTTATTGCTGTTTTACGCCGTTCTCAAGAATATTTCATTTATACGACGGCTGCCAGTATTATGGTAGCAGGAAACCCGGCACAGTCTGGGGGAAACCCACGACCATCCGCTTCTGACAGGCCGGAGAGAAAGCCAGCATGAGGTGGACTTGAAGAGGCTCCTGGGTCATTACGCTGCGCTAGCGCGCTAACCAACTGAACCATGGATCAACACCCCCACCCACTACCTCTCCAACCTCCCGACAATATGGCTATTCGTCTCACAGGATCGACATTACATACATGGTAACTTCTCACAGTAGGACTCCAATGGCATTGGCAGTTAGCAGACAGACCCCTAAGGAATAGCTTAGAAGCAAAGCTGAACCAAGTAAGGGGATTTCATACAGATGTACATGACTAACATCAACTGACTCCATTACCCAGTCATCGGCCAAAGAGACGAGGGTAAGTAGAATCGGTTGCTCGTCAGACTGGCCGTCATCCGCTTTAGTCAAGTAAATTGTGATGGATCAGAACTCCGACATTGTCATATTCACCAAGGTTTGAAGAAATGAAGTCACATAAAGATAAAATGTACGTCTCCACAGGAATAGAATAGCATTGCGTCATGATCACGTGCCAAAACTCTTTACAAGTTGTTGACAGAAAAAAAAATACTTATGTTCTTTGAGAATGAAAGCTCTGAACAGAATGACAAATTTACTGAAGCTGCTTATATTTTAGCATTTATAGGTCTCACGCTAGTTCCAGTATTAACTATAACAATCTGGTCAGCGAGGTATAGTTTCACTAATAGGTCAACAAAAATTCCTCCAGAAGTCATGCCTGATTCAGATTTATTAACACGTTCAGAAAAAACGAATTCCACACGTTAAGGTTAGAACAAAACAATAAAATGTGGATACGGCGGTTCATCAAGGCTTTGTGGCCTAGGGTACACCTCAGACTCTGCCCTCCAAATGGACAAGTGTCCTGATCAAAGAAACTGGCATGCGTTCAATAGTCATTTGATTAACGTGTCTGTCACACGTCTGAAAATTAAATTGTTTTCCTAGTTGGCATCCCATCGCTAAAGAGAGCCTTCAGGGAGAGAGTTTGATTATTGTATCAACCGTTGTAACAAAAGTTTTCAGATGCTTTTGATGAACCACAAACAGATCTGGCTATAGAGCCTGCATCTGACAATTAAAGTATCATTAGCGATGTTATCTTCCGTATAAAGTGGAAAGCTCATCTCGCCATTCAGTTGATCATTCTTGTAATCGAATTTAAAGATGAACAAAAACAAACAGATTTTTGATCTTTTTTGTGCCGGATTTTATATTGCAATGTTTAACCAGATCCAGAAACATACTAAATCTATGCAGAAAATAGTTTCACGCACCCCACCTCCAACTACGACAGCGTTAGGGTGAATATGTAAAGTCTTTTATGCATTGTATACGTCTCTTTTACGCTGGCTTTGCACACTGTCTTAAGTTAATGATCTGTGTTCTAGTTTTATCTGGATAAAATATTAACAGTGAGGTCTGAGAAATATTCCGAAAATATTTGAGTGAGTTATATTGTAGTCGTTCCAACATGTATTTTGAGTCTAAACCGGTTTTCATATTTTGGCTCTACCATGCAATATCAAGTTAAAGGCATTCAAGATAGTATTCCATGTAACCATTTAGCAAGCACCACACAATCGTCACTGCTCTGGTTTTGCTCTCCATACTGTCATCTCATTATGTACGATATGCGGCCAAAAGCCTGGATTCTCACTAAGCACTCACGAGACTAATACTAGCAATTGTTTCATATTATTCTTTGTTAAATGCGATGATAATATAACATTTACATGTAAATACTTCTGCACCCTGACATGTAATAAATTAGACCTTCTCTTAAGACTTGATGCTAGACATTGTGTGGGATTGCCATCACCTCCGAGAAGTCAACTCAGTGTCCAAGGATAAGGTATTCATTACTGATATCATCCACTCGACAGACCGCTACGTATGTTATGCAGCGCTAGGAATCAGACCGAACACTTCAGTGGCCATCACAGAAAGTTCTACAGTTAACATAAGGTTTAAGGTAAATCCGGACGACATATCACATTCCTTTCATTCCTGTTGACCTATCTCTCCAATATCGATATACACAACAATTCAAGCGACCGTTTGAGAAATTGAAATAAGGTTACACCTGAATCTAAAAATCACCGTGATAGAGATACAAAAGCCGTAATCAGACACGGTACAAGCTACTCCAATCAGAGAACCAGTAACTACAGTGCGTGGACGCCCTTTGATGCTTTATTTGAATAGGTAATTGGCCGCGTTATTCTTAATTACATTGCTGTACACATCACGCAAGAGGTGATTGTTAGGTGATAAAGTTTTCCCTTCCGCCACAGATCTTTATTTCAAACACTTTATACAGAGCCATTCAAGATCTGAAAGATTTCAGCATTCGCTACGACGCTAATGCAAAGAAAATCGCCTTTGGCTCTTGCCTACCGCTTCACTGAGACCGATTAAGCGACATGTGACATAGTGTAATAATCATAACAGAACCCACAGCCTGTAACACTGTATTAGGCTACCTGTAAACATCCTATGCTATGGAGCTTGTCACCGTTCAAATAAATAAACGAGTTGACTGGTTTCTGATATCAGTGACTTCATTGAAAATATAAAGGTATAAATGTCTGAGAAATTTTCATGTTATTTCTTAAGTTTAAGCGAAATAAGTGTATCCAGACCGGGTTCAACAGTACTTACACAGCGTGCAAAGATGCAAAAGTTAATAAATAAGTGACAGCCAGTCGATCGTATTTCAAAGAAGACGCAGAGTTGATAACAGCAGGCATCGTTTTATATATTTACTGAGAAAAAATCGTCAGAATGTCATTTTTGTTCACGCAGTTCTGGAATTTAATATGTCGGGGACATATTTCGATTGGTTAAAAAGAAAAATGTAAGTGCTTGAAGTTATAACTGAAATGTTGATGAAATTTTCTGTCTCTAAGGATTTAATAATACTGACAAGGACGAACGAATATTTGATATTAAATTTTGTCCCTAATAACGTCTTTGAAGAAAACGTTGATATCGATGTAACGTGTGATTTGATGTTGAAGGTTGCCTTTTTCTCTAAGTATTCTAAGTTTGCTAGCTGGCATCTGGTTATGAGTCAGGATCGTTATTTTGTTGTCATGTGCCAGTTTTAATATCTATTTATAGATGTAATCTCATTGTCAAGTAACCAAACATGAAGAACCACAAGGCTACATCAACAGAATCGATTAACATATTTTTTGCCTTCCCAGGCACCTAGCAAAACCACTGACTTAAAGCCATAGCAGAAGCACTCATTAGCGAAGAAACGATCTCGCCCATGAACCATCGAGATCCGGTCTTACTATATCCTCGACGTAAGTTCATTTCACGGGCCTCCGTGACCGAGGTGGCTAACACGCTAGCGAGGCGTAATGACCCAGGAGTCACCAATACAGTCCCTGTGAGTTCAAGTCCAGGCTTCCTCTCCGGACGTACGTGGGAAGTTCTGACAGCAAGCTGCGGATGGCCTTGAGTTTTCTCCGGGCTCGTTGAGTGCGGCGTAAAACACCTATCACATAAAGATATTCATTATATGTGATTCCAAATGTTCATGACTGATATTCGTACAACATGGCAGAAAAACGATTGTATAAATGAATGATTACAGGGTAACTGAGACTGTGCAGAGGCGTTTACAAAGTGATAGAAGGGAACAAATCGCAGTACGGTAGTTTTTGTACGGAGAGGGTAGGAATCAAGTAGACCGAACAACAAACAAGTGGTCTTCTCACAAAATTTACTGCCTTATCTAAGAGAGTTGGAATTTGCTGAAATATATGCGTTCTAAGTCCAAAGCGTTTCCGCATCTTAGTGTTACAGTTTCTTTCACATTACGTCACAAGATAGGCTTGATCCTACATATTGTGATTTACACAAATGAGATGATAGCTGGGATGTAAAAAAAATATTCTAAGTAAAATATGACAAAACAAAACTTTGAGCGTAAGCCAGCTTTACTCACTCAGTTGTGGTTAACAGTATGTTTTTGATGAAATGAGCATAACAAAAGATTTGGGTTGTAATCCGGACACCATTATGATATAAATATATGTATAGAAATATGCTGATGGAACACAGAAATGGTTAAGTGATAAAGTACGTGAAACCAGATGACGAGGCATGCGAGATTAGGGTTAAATCTTGACATTTGTTTCTTTCCTCATATCATTTTACATTGGGCTATGTTACAAGCAAGCGGACGAGGGCGCAGCGCAAGTCTGTATACGTCACTCGCTGTAATGTTTCTCAGTACAATTTGCCAAATCTCGATGTTTGATTGAAATACATTAAACAACAATTTGAAATCAAATCAAACTATGTACTGAAGGCTCAATCACCTGCTCGCACCGAGGGATTGGAGTGTTCGATCTTCGGGAAGCTATGTCCTAGATCCGTCAGGAGGTTTGTCAGATATCAGGCTAAGTGCTAAAAATGGCCATTTCCTCCAGATGTTACTCGCGGATTTTCTTATAATAATAAACCTGGCTACCAACAAATAGGTGAACAAATGGTTTTTGTATCACGCCATTTTGGCAACATTTCAATTATACCATGATAAGGAGGTGACCAAAGTCACGAAGCAGTAAGGAGAAAGAAGGAAAAGGAAAAATAATCATACGAATGAAGAACAGAGCAAGAAGGAAAGGGAACAATAATCATATGAATGAAGAACAGAGCAAGAAGGAAAGGGAACAATAATCATATGAATGAAGAACAGAGCAAGAAGGAAAGGGAACAATAATCATATGAGTGAAGAACAGAGCAAGAAGGAAAGGGAACAATAATCATATGAATGAAGAACAGAGCAAGAAGGAAAGGGAACAATAATCATATGAGTGAAGAACAGAGCAAGAAGGAAAGGGAACAATAATCATATGAATGAAGAACAGAGCAAGAAGGAAAGGGAACAATAATCATATGAATGAAGAACAGAGCAAGAAGGAAAGGGAACAATAATCATATGAGTGAAGAACAGAGCAAGAAGGAACGGGAACAATAATCATATGAATGAAGAAACCACGAGGCAGTAGTAGTGAAGAGTATTTCTGATGTTAATTTTGAAATACGATGAAACGATTATGTCATTTCACATAATTTGCTATTGGTCATCATATAGTAAATATTTTGCTGTTGGTCATTATATATACGTAGTTTAAAATCTGAGACTAGTAGCCCGTATTCGTTGATGCATGAGCTTAATATATTACGTGAACTGCGTAATAATAAACTGAGTAAGGTGTGAAGAACTATTAAAATTCATTAATTAATAAACACAAAGCCACATGTTTATAAGCACTCGACTGACTAAAGAATGCATTTAATTTATTCAAATTGTATCCTACCTAATCATGCTCGAAGACCTTATTTCAATTCTACATGTGACCCTCGTGAAACCCTCTCGATCTCATTTTATTTCTCCAACTTTATTATTCTGGATCCCACAGCGCTAAGGCAAATAGAATGGACACCACTCTGCAACATCATACATCTCTCAGGCATTCATAATGGCGCATAAGGCAAAGCACACGTATAAGGTACACATATATACAGAATAAAAGAAAACAGGACAACTGGGGCTTACTTGCCCATGGTGCTGGTATTATTGTAATTTTGTCTTCCAAGATTTCCCGATGTGTCACGTAGAAGCTGAATGGCAATACCAGATTATGTTCCAACTTGACATTTTATTCTAAGACATTGGAATAAACTGGTCTGGTAATCAAATAACGGTGAACATTAAAGAATAACAAATCTAGTCTGGATTGTGAATAATGTAAGGATGTGGCGAGAATGTGCCTTTAGAAGCTGGATGCCCTTTGACAAATACAATGTGCAAATATGACACCATATAGAGTTAGAGATGAGACATGCGGTATAAATAAATAGAAATGTGCCAGATTTCCTTCCTAATTATGGGCAAAATGCGGAACAGCTTTGCTCCTAAGACAGATTAACGATTATGGTTTATCAAATGCTCGGGACAAGTCGGACGTTCAATTGGCTCGATGTAAGGGCTTGCCGACAGCACTTGATGAGAAAAACTCTAACGATACCAGCTGCTGTGTGAGATTAGAAAATCTATTCAGTTGCAGTGTGTGTTTTTCCATCATTTTTTTGTCATTTCACAGCAATGTGTGAAATTCTTTATAGGCGTACTGAAATGCTGCATATGCTTTTGGAAGAGGCGTGTTTCTGAAATCGGGTTGAATAATTGTTAAAGGAGATCCCCAAAGACTTAATTTTCACACTAAATGTTCCCTAGAGATAACAGTTTTGCTATGTTAGTCTATAAACGGCATTTTAAAAAATCTTTGTGTTAACTACTCCATTTAATATAAAAAGATTAATGTTGGACCGTCGGCCGCGGAGCCCTAGCCGGGTCACGTCATGCCATGAAGACCTGCACGTATTATGTAAGGAAAATTCTGCAGTGCACTGAAAAATCCACGCATTGCCCATGCTTTTCCAGAAGCTATAGTTTGACTTAATCTCTAATTACCCCTATGCCTCTTAACTCGATACTGAAAATCATATAAGTAAAACAGTTTTACAACAGATATTTCTTAAGACAACGGAGTTGCAATAGATCCCTTAACAGCATAATGACAGCATAGTGCATAGTGACTGGACGATATGATGACCAATTTTTCCACTTACATACTTGCCATCCGAAGATGACACAAACGCGCTATCGTCCGATTTGGCTGACACGAACTGGTCATTCATGGAATAATGGTAGTACCCGTGGAGAATATGGCACAGTTTCAGTGTCCACAGAATATATGTTATAGCCAAGTCGAGTGATACCGGCTGTGACAGGAAAAAAACATACATTCATGCCAGCGGATTGTGAGTGGCAGTGATGAGAACAGTCTGTCGCTCGACACCCGCGAAAGTAGCATTCGAGCTAATCTTTTATGTTTTAAAAGGTATCACTGAGAAAAAGTAAAACAGACTTAAATAAAATTGAATGGAAACCGCGATTGCTAACTCACAGAAATGCCAATTAGGATTTTGTCTGGGATCTCGTAATGGGCTTCAAGGTACGGCATTCAGTGGGGCCTCACGCGCGCTGAGCGACCACTAGGCTAGGTGTGCCCTGCGCTGGAGGGCCGCTTTGCAGCCTGGTGGTCGTGGTGGAACAAAGTCTGGTGGTTCCCTGTAGTTAGTGGCACAGCCTGTTGTTTCAAACAAGCAAGTAACTTAACAACTTCTGCATTCCGGTAGTGGAAATCTGGACCTTCTTTTCTTTTTCATTTCATTTGTAGCAGGCCTGTTTGAATGAGCCACTCTAACAGGGCTACGACCGAGGACTCCGTATTCAAAGGATACTTTTTATGAGCTCTGTTCTCTATTTTCTCAATCTGTGACTCTGCGTTGTGTTGCTGCAACCGCAAATCACACGTGAAATATGAGAGTGGAATACTCTCGAAAATAGTTCTATGTACCCCCGTGACGTCACAAGGTCAAGGGTGGTTCGATCGTAGTAGAGTAGATTTTCTGATGTTTGATCACCAAATTGTACCGTTTTTCTCAGGGGACATCTGCAGTTTGGCAGGTCCAGAGCTGGGGATCTACTATAAACATGGTTTTGTACTTATGGGGTTTATAATTCCGGTGCTAAAAAATATATTTTCCCCTGAAGCTATGTACATAACTTTCTCATTTGTCATATGATTCCTTAGCTTATTGTTTTCTTTTTAATTATTTGTGACAGATAACAGGACCAAAAACAGAACAAGAAATGGAGAAGTAAGGAATAATATTAAATTGAGAAATTTTTCATTTTCAGTTTATTGTTGATGTACCGGTATAGTTGTTTTTGCTTAAATTAGATTTGAACATAGCTCTGATTTTGTAGGATTTTGCATCAGGCCTCAATAGAATTTATTTGCGCACAGATTGCCTAAATATATTTCATTTTAATGTTAAGGATTTTAATATCAATATTAGAAAGGTATATTTTGTTAGTTCACGTTCCCAATCTGATTCCCGCACGTTCCCATGGCTTCTTGCGTAAGGAAAGCCGGTTTGAATTGTAAACTAGAGAGAACGGCATCATTTTAACTGGAATTTCTTCACCAGTGTACTTTGATCTTTTTGTTTACCTGTTATATGAAACAATGTTTTCAGCGTACATGCGAATGAAACATTTGCAGTGGTCTGGCTCGGTAATTACAGGTACTACTATGCCTATACATGCCGTTTTAAAGTATACAATCATTTCATATATTTCTCATTCCGGAAGTAACTAGACTTTAAAAAACCGCATCCGAAGTTACAAAAAAAAATCATACAAGTAAGGGCTTATTTCTTTTCAAAGCGTACGATCACTTGGGAGTTCCTTAAGCCGACATGAGCTTTGGCCGCGTCTCATGCACAGTTGGTGACGGGGTTGTAAGAGATTGTACAATTCACAAAGTGGCTCTAAAGTTTGAAGCTTACCCGGCAGCTGTTGACTACAAACGTTGGCTCGAGACTCTTGTTAGATGAAGGGTTCGCGAATTGTGGCTTATATGTCATCGCAAAAAAGCAGTACTGTATAAGGTCTTTCTGTCTGTCCATTCTGCGAGAACGGATCAATAGAGGAGTAACGCAATAAGAGATGTGAGGAACCAATTCCATTCACATCGCCCTCCATACAGGCGCTGTGCAATTGAATTTGCCACGTACACACAAAGGCATTGCCGTATCCTTTTCATATTTCCAAAAAATAATGTGTGTTAAAATTGTGGGGTAATAAAGAGCTTGGCTTTGCCGGAACACAGAAGGTCAAGCCTCCTGAATATACTCAACGTGGGGTAAGCGCTTAGACCAATATTTCTATATGTTCGCTTTATTCTTTGATTTTCCCCCTTTGCTCTTTACGCATTGAACTGACTTAGTGTTTGAGATTATCCCAAAACACAATGACATTCAGACCCTGGTTTACATGTTTGAAGATATTTTAAACACCTTCGTAAACATTGTATTCTAAATCATTTCAAACTGAATCATGATCGATGCACGGTGAATGTTCATTGTAAAGCATTTCCAAATTGTTAAAACGGATACGAATAACCACGTGACGATGCTTAACCCACAATCGCTGTTGTTTTATAATGAAGACTTTAGGCTGTAGAGGCAACCGAACTCTTGTGATAACAGTACCTCTGTCGATCTCATGGTGGCCAATCCACAACTTTCCACCTCTGAAACCCATCATATACAATCATATCTATATGTGAAACTTATCTTTGAACGAATTGATGTCCAGAACTTCATACCGTTGAACCGCTTAACTAATGTCATGCTTGCTATACTTTCTTAGTCTGTTTTGACGTAGCGATTTACACGAATGTTTTTTAGATGTGTTTATAGTGTAAGGATCTTGTTTGGAGCAAGAATGTAGAATGCCAGGCGTTTTGAACAGTACAAAGAAATTTCCCTCCAGGGCATAACATATCCGTCACTGTTCCTACAACCATTTTATTTCCTTTTTTACAATGCGTATATGCTTAGTTATAGTGGCGACCCTCGGAAGTACGGTTTAGAACACAATTTCTTAGTTTGTTGTGGAATTCTGTCCATCTAAGATTGCCAACCAGGTAACCACAAATTCAGATGAAAATCGCACTAAAATATAGTAGAGCAATCAGGGCTTGTTTAGATGCGTTCACTCTGGCCAACATTGTAAAGATGACATAGTATGTGTCGGAGTAATAATCTCCCAACTCCATACAAAATTTCCGCCTTTTTTTTTTTGGCCTGCGCGCTTTTTACTGAAATAGCTTAATGGTAAACAAAAAGCGCTGATTATTTAATGGTCCTCATCCCATTCCTCACACCAAACTACCACGCAGCTGGTTGCTAGCACCCTTTATAGTCCATGTAACTGTTAGTAATAGATGAATGTCCGTAAGGCTTTGGGAAGAGAACAATGACGACACGGACAGAAGGTTAGTAAAACACCTGCACCATCAGTAACCCAGTAACAAATCGGCTCTGTTCATTTCCTACATTTTACGGCATGGATCATTGTATAGGCTGTACATACATTATGTATAAATCTCCATACATCGCTACAAATTTTTGTTCACACTCTTAGATTTGAATAAAGGCGTATCCCAAGATAAGTCTTACCTTATACTCATGTAGATAAATACAAAATTTGAGTCTCCATATCTATGAACACATTTTGTCAACTCTCTTCACGGAAGGTTAATGCGGCAAAAAGTGTATTACTCCTCCTAATATTTTTTCTTGCCTATTCGAAATAGCATTTATTGCCTTGCACAGAAGAGATCTCGCGTGGTAGTTACTCTTTAAAAAATAAGGGAAGAAGAAAATGACCTTATTTTTTCCCTTGGGAATGATCGGGCAGATATTTGTTTTCTTAATCCGATATTTATTGGCGTGGTCAGCACCATTTGGGTTATATGAAGAACGTTTCTTTATGACAAGCTGTGCAACGCACAAGAAAAATGAACTCACTACACTCCATTCCTTAAAAATAATGGAAGAGAGGCTCGAGTTTTTAACAAAGTGGAGTGTGACAAAGACATTCCGCCATTTGAAAACCATCCCACTAAGGCAGCATGGTTACATGCATACATTTTGTAAGAACAAGGAAGATGAATTGAAGACGTCCGGACTGTGACCTCCTAAGTACTTGTACTGGCGTGTAGTCTACCAGCCGAAGTGAATGATTAACGCCAAAAACTGGCACTAGATTATGTAAGGCCATTTTATATCACTTATCGTTTCTATCTATCAATTTCTATCTATCAATTTATATAGTAAAAGTCATTTTCATTAAATCAGAGGTGCATCGGATATGTTAAGCCTTCTTACATGCATATTAGTGAGTGAGTGCTTGGGGCTTAAAGTTATGCTTAACAATTTTTCAGTCATATGACGACGAAGGAATCCTTAGAGAGCATGTGATGTGCCTCCTAGTTACAGGACGGATTTCCACCGCTCTTTCATCTAGTGTTGCTTCAACAAGACGTCTTACCGAAGGCAAGTAAGGTACCCCGTCCGAGCTATTATACTGATACGGGTCAACCAGTTGTTGCTCTATCCCCTTCATGCTGAACGTCAAGCGAGGAAGTTACAACTTCCTCTTAAAAGGCCTTAGGTGTGACTTGACCCAGGATCTACCGCTCCCGAAGCGGATCGACGCTCTACCAACTGTGCTATCGGGGTCGGTTAACATGCATTGTAGCTTCATGCACACATCTAACGCAGGCCAGTGCAGGTTGCAGCATTGCTGACATCCTAAACCTGTAAACCGCAAATCCATTAAATAAATAAATACATGCATCATTCGCACCAATATCTCGGTGAGCTAGACGCCACATTGCTAATCTTGACACCCTGAATCCAAGCCTATCACCAATCGTCAACGTTGTCAGCGTGAAAAACGTGGTACATGTCACGTGATAATGAATTTCATGTAAGATTAATTATAGACGGTCTTAGATATGCTGGCTACTGTTTTTTGCCAGCAAGGTCTTAAGATGAGCGATCGGTCACATCAAAATCGCGTTGACCTCCCTTACTGCCTCAATCTAAAATAGAACTAATCCAGCTTTCTTCATCAGCTCTAAGATATATACGATCCATTTTGTTTCGGCCGGACTTCTTTCACCGGTTAACTGGTAAGCTCACCCGATTACAAACAAGCATCATGTTGGGACTATTTCGTGTAAATCACATTCGGTTTCCTTCGCTGATATACCGTTGACTTCTTGTTACAAGCGTAATTCTAAGGGTGCTTTTGAAGCCATGACTATTAAAAATGTTGAAAGACTTTGTGGCGTATGTTCGTGTTTGCTTGTCGTTTTACGTCGTACTTAGTTTTTCAGTAAAATGACACATGCGTCATCAGGAGTGGGTATCAATGGCTCGTAACTGCGTGCGAGAGTTATCTTAGTCTCGTCTACAGGATTTCTCGTGAGAATGATTGTTTTAGTGTAATATATCCTTTTATCATCAGGGGGCCATTTTAGATCGAAAGCGAGGCTCAGTATATAAAAGCGTCTTATGAGAAAGGATTATTTCTATAAGAGTTTTGGTATTCAGTCAACTTCTACCTAAAAGAAAGAAGACATAATTTATAATGTAACAGATGCTCGTACCACAAGCCCAGTGGGAGCTAGCTCGTGTCCGATAACACTGTGTAAGTTTCAGTTAGTGTTATTACCAAAGCTAAACGTGCTACCAAAACAATAAAAATAAGAGTAACACTAAAACCGCGGCTTTTGATCCGTACAGCATAAGCAATGCTTTCTCTCGGCAGAATGTCTCATGAAAACTATACAAATTACTCAGTGGTTTGTCGCGTTCAGGCCTGTAGGGAATGGCTGGTTATTCAACCTGGAAGCGTCTGGAGATTTACACACGCTGTTTGGCAAAATAGGGATGGCGAGATTGTAAGACTCACATCGATCTATGACGGCATAATCTGCATGTTACTGCTAACATCTAATGCAGGACACCCACAAGACTGCCAGCTTTATGATTAGTTTCCTCGGTGACAGCGTTGTGTGCAAAAAAAAAAAATTACCGGCGACAAGCGGATTAGGCTATATCCGAGGAAGACATTAGCTCAAAAATGCTCAGCCTCCTATTTCCCAGAAATGTTTACGTGAATTACATAAATGGGAATTTGTGTTGAGTTCTTCATTTTTTTATCTATGAATATGAATTATTGAATTAAATAAATATGATTGCTGGTGCTATTACTCATTGACAAGTTGCAAATTGTAAGTCTAGACATCAACGACACCTGCAAATGACGTAAGCTGTATGGGTCAATAAATAATAACAGTTTGTTATTACGTCTCTTCCCTTGACAGTGTCCAGGGAATGTATAGCTCTCCGTCCTTACATACACGTGAAGGGGACCGCTCCTCATGTTCCCAGACATGTTTGATAGACCCTCAGTACGATGTTAAAAATGAATCTCGAGAAATAAATTGCCAATAAACACGCCAGCGATTCGTGCGATTGAGACGGCAGATAAGGTGGGATCTAGACCAAATGTCTGCTACGTATGTGCATATAAAGAAGAAAACACTTGGACATACATCACTGATTACATACCATGTTTCGTGTGAGGCTAATATGCTAAATTTCGTGTATGCAACACTTCTTCTGTAACTTGAAGTTATCTTACATAGAATTGATAAAACTAAAAAAAGATATATATGTTTTTAACATAGGCGCTATTATTGGACGTAAATGCTGGTGAGACGTAGGTGCTATTGTTTGCAAGAGTATTCTCTTCCCTCTCTTTCAATTATTCTCTTTAAAGTAACTCCAACGGTCTTATCTAAAACATGATTAGGTTAAACAAGGCTTCAGACATCGCCAACGATTGCTGTGTGCTTGTCTGTACATGAACCACTTGCATGCCACATGGTACTTCTAAACCCTTTACCAGAATGCAATGCCGACATTGGAATAAATATCGCACCAAATATGCTTAATAAATTATGTTGGGAGGGCAGCGTGCCAACACAACGAACGACTACTAAACATATATCAGTAGCGTGTACAAAGGTGAAATCCACTGATCATTTGTATTAATTTTTCTCTTGCATACATGTAGTTGCACTACAGTGTCCAAAAAAAATCCATAAAAAGAGAAACACACAAGGCAAAAAAAAATTTGCATTGTCGATCACCGTAACTAATTGGGAATACAATAAAAAACTGAGGATGAAGCTCGAATACGCAGTGTACCTTTCCGTAAAGACGCAACTTCTCAAGACAAAGTTCACAAGACAACAGATTATAGTGCAGTGAGTGCACAAAGTAAGACGTGGATTCTATTTAGTCAGAAAATCAGAGCTGATATGTACATAATTTGCGACACAATTCGGTTTGACGTTGAATTCATCGACTATAACAACTCTCGCGAAAAACCAATTTTAGCTAACAAGACTTGTGCGACGCGTGCGAAATAGCAAATGTCCAAAAGTTGAGCTAATCATTACCATGGCGTAATCAGAAACTCTGTGATCAGATACTGAAGGTTGAGACATAAGTGACAATCAATTCACTTTAATCTACCTGTCTTTCAGGTTTTTATGTTTCGTTTTTTTCCTTGCAGTTAATCTCTTTCTGAAAAGAAAGCTAATATTAAATGGGGTAATAGATGAAACAGTAATTCCACAGCGGTTTTGCGAGCCTTTTATTTGTCGCTTAGTCATGATTCCTCTTTAATTATATTGATTTTCCTATAGTACAAGGCGTCTGTTTCATTATGTCTTTCTTGCTTTTGTCCGGAAGATGCGGCTGTGAAATTGAATCCGCTTCCGCTCGGAGACAGATCGTTGTGAATCGATAGTCAGTGACAAAAGTGTCAGAAATGTGGCCGTTCTCCTAGTATGTTATCAATTAAGGCTGATGCTTCTTACAAATTGGACATCCAGAAATTGTTATATCACACTCAAATACGGGTCGCCGGTACATAAAAAAACTTATCAGTAAAATAAGATTGAATCTGTATGCGTGTTCCGTAACAACTGTGCTTTGGACTTCAGAGCGTTCCCTGTCTGCTCCTCTGCCCCCTTCCCACACCACAAAACAACCCCAACCTCTGTTGCTTCCCTCCTCATAATTTCGTTGCAGCAGAACACACATTACTAGCTTTGTAAAGATTAGAGTTGTACATTTTCGTCTTACTATGACCCTTATGAGGACGATAGTGATATAAGTGCTGCAAAACAATGATATCTTGCCACTGATTGCCGGGGCTCGAGTCGAGGATTTTCAACATTTCTTTTTATTCACTGTTCTCAGGTACCCCACCAAACAAAGCCAATGGCTTTATCAACATGCCATTTGTAGCTTAAAGCTTCATGCATAAGAATATTGCGGTGGCGATTTGACAACGGTTAAGGGATATATTGCTAAACTTAGTTTTGGCGGACAAAAGGTCAATAGTAAAAAGCACAGTTTTATAGTTTTTAAGTAATAGGGAACTTTTCCATAAATGTCTAACATTATAGCATTTCGCGGAATGAAACCTAAACTACATCATTGAGCTCTTTAGAATGTTTTTTAACCACAGTATTAAGGCTAGTATATGTAACATTTAACTCTTTAGAAAATCTTTCCCGGGCACAGTGTCAGTTTTATTGTCAGCCTTTTCAAATCCCTCCCTACAAAGTTAAAACCAGCTAAAGCCTCGATCTCGATTTACACTCTAGAACTTACCATCTCTACTTTTCCAGTAAATCGAAATCAGGGACATACGGAATGTCCAGTAAAATCTTCCTGGAACGGCTTTGTCTCTGAATCTTTTACACAAACCTTTTTAAGTGATATAAGGTGATAAGTAGTCTCCCTAATACGACAACCCATTACATTAGTGCTTAAGTTCGTTTGTTTTCGAATGCAAGCTAGTATACTTCAACCTGGCATCTCTAAGCGGATTGAGCACTTAGGCTGTTTAAACGTCTACTGAAATTACAGTCGGATTTAAAATTCCAGCTAAGTTCATTTCTACACAGACAAGTAGAGACAAGTACTAAGAGTAGATTTTATACTAGCTAAACACTAATAACAGAGTTTCTGGATGATGTTCGCCCCATGTATAAAGGATTTTACGTTTCACATTCCTGGCTGTACATGTGTTAGTCCACGCATTGAATGGCTGTCGTTTGGAGAATGTTGGGATTTCACATGTCATATTTCAATTGGAATTTCAAATCCAAGTTCCCTTAAGGTTTAAATTCTACTGCATTTTGAAGAGTGGCTGCAAATGTTTAAGATACACGCGTCGATACAGGTCAAAAAAATTCAAGCAATGCATCCAGGCAGCTGATTGCCTAAGAAACAGAAGACAACCTGATAATATAATTGGTGATAACAGACACTTACAACATCAAAATTTTAATCCATGAACTGGTAGCACAATACACGAATACTGTTGTATTGTCACTATTCATGAAGACAGAACGTGTTTGCTCTAAAATTTGATTTTTTACATATATGGTGCGTTTTATAACCGGTTAAAAGATTCGTTGCTTTTTATAAATCACGGAATACATTAGAAACTGCATCAGCTACATGTACCAAGAGACATACCCTGACAAAAACGGATGCAGGCCTCCAAGGTCGCGGAAGGATTAGTGGTTCTGCGCTGTATTGGGCCTTTGATTTAAGACGTTGAAAACACCCGCTGATCTTTTCTGACCCGGCTGCGTCTGGAGACTCTTATAGCTTTGATCGCCCCTAAATCTCCACTTCGCTTAAATTGCGGAATTAAACATCTTGTGTTTTTGCGGAGAGTTTTGCTGTCAGAGCTCTGTCTCCAGAGACTTGCTGTTACCGGGGTTATCGCTGCCCGGGGAAATCTAGGCGAAAACGTGATTGAAATACCACAGACAGAATGAACATTTCACGTATCAAAACTCAACTGTATTTTATTTTGCCATCAGCTCAATTTGTGGCCGTTGGTTCGTCCTCATTGCGATTAGTTACTTACCACTGGCGTCGTCCTCTTTAATATTCCTTCTACGAACGGCATTCACAATTGACCTCACAGTTAAAGACTTTACAGAGCAAAATACCACCCACTTTTTATCCGTCTTACGAAAGCGTGCTTGTGCCAAACTTCTTCTTCGAAATTCTAAAAGCTCTCTGGAGACATGTTTTCTTCCTGATCGAACTGCTAAAAACGTT
This sequence comes from Liolophura sinensis, assembly GCF_032854445.1. Lineage (NCBI taxonomy): Eukaryota > Metazoa > Mollusca > Polyplacophora > Chitonida > Chitonidae > Liolophura > Liolophura sinensis. Next base: position 30,131,359 of record NC_088295.1, read on the forward strand.
GCAACGCACGAACGTTGAGGCTTCATACAAAAAAAAATTTCAATACAACAGATATTTTATAATTGTCTCTCGGAAAATAGTATACTTTACCTTGCGAATTGTCAAATACGGGTGTTTCAGATGCAGTGGGCCTTTACACCGGCCTTCATAGCCCACATTGTGTAGGACAGTTCAGGGTTTTGTATGGCACTTAGCTTCTCATGAGGATAAGTTATATTCCTATCATGGAATGAAAATTATCTATGTAAACAGCTCAGTTATAAGATCACTCTGATAAAAAGGAATCTGACTTGTGACAATCCAATATTTGCTCGGAGAGGAATCACGGATGAGATTTCAATTTTTACAAGTATCATTTGCCAGCGTACGCCCAATTCAAACATAAAGTTACATACTTGTTATAGATACTTCGGCTTTACTCCCTGGCTCCGACATCAGGTCCCAGATACAGAGAATAAATAGCCTTAGTAAGAGTCTTAGTTGAAAAAACACTATCCGTGATAGCCAACAGAGATATAAGACTCAGACAATGTTTTATCACCCACCACTTGTGAACAGCCACTGTGAATTCGTGTAATACATCAACGTAAGCAAATTGGCCCTTGTGAGAAACCAAACTAGCTCACGATCACTCCCTGACGTGGGATGCTTTCAATGATTTTTTTAGACATCCAAGTGACAAATCTGTTCACATGTGTAATGTGTGGCAACCACTAATATCCCATGGCTTACCAGCAAGGGCAAACTGCCAGTTCCTGTGAGGGAAATTGGCATGATATCAACTTTGCGAGGGTCCAAACCGATCTGAATTCTGTCCGAATGGCAGGTATCCGTGAGAATTATTGTTTGGAAAAACATTCACAAACACAGATTTGTATTTATGACCAGCTTTGAGTTGCACTCAGAGTGGTTGAAGAGGTTGTGGCTTGAGATAAGGCCTTGTACATGTATGTTTTATTCAGGCTTAGAAGAAGTACTTCGAGAAGTTCTTAAACGTACTTTAGAAAAATGGAACATTGTTCTGCTCAAAGAGAATGTGTTGCAGTGAATCTTAACAACAGTTAAGCTTTGTTTACAAAGATCCATCCAATTCCACCCTGAAATGTACAGTATAATCTGTTATTATTTGAAAACTTCATATAGTAGTGGCATACAGTGTGATTGTCAAGGAGTTATGGTATTATTGCCAACCCTCGTGCCTCTCACTAGAATCATTCATTGCTCCCTCGACATATTGAAAAATAAATGCCACGTTTTGGTTCAGACTTGAATGTATCATCATTTGTACAGAATGTATTTTTATACCATAGCCTGTAAAAAACATGACGTGTTACAGTTGTTTTGCCAAGGATGTCCTAGTTCCAATCTGTGACAGGCTGTAGAGGCAATTAACGTGAAATGTGACCGTAATGATGTGTTCTGATAAACGAATGCACTTCGTAAAGCTGCATATCCTGTAACTCGAGTAACGGCAAGAGCTTATCAAGTGTAAATAAAGCCTTCAAAGACAAGGTAACCTGATCCAATAATTCCGTCAGTCAGTTTTCAGTTATTTCTGCAATGTTATTTTCTTTCACTTATGATAGAATAGAAAGAACAGGTCATCCTCAAGACTATATGAGCGTCGACAGAGTAGCAATATGGTTCTTGGTTGGTTGGTATCATAGCCCTGTAGGCAATATATCGGACAAACCGCTCGGATCTATAAGGAACTTCATATCGGCCTTGTTGGCCAAGTTATTTCTATACGCATATGTTCGGGAATCACAGTGAAGAATCAATTTCTGGAAGTGGTGAATGGTCCCATAAAGAGACGTATCAAATAAGAATGAGTGATTGAGGGCCTAGGATTTAACATCGTACTTAACAATTTTTCTGCCATACTGGCCATAAGGAGCCCTTAGAGTGCACGTACGTATACTATCACATGAGAGAAATAACTCATTTTTTCTTTCGTGTATTAAGAAAACATCTTAAATAGTGAAACTGGCAACGGTGTGTGTGGGCTGTTCATTTCTAACTACGTCGTGTACAACAAATACCGTATCACCCCAAGCACTCACTCAGTGACCAGTATCACTGTATGTACACAAATGTACAACGGCAAGCAATTTAATGCTGCCAAACACTGAATGGGAGAAATCGCGATTTGATACATATATAACGTACGTCTAATTCCATGTAACGAATATTCCCTGTACTTCCATATAATTAAGACAGTAAGACCAGAGTAACGACGACAATGTGATAGTTGGCAAATGGTCACACGTAACCGATAAAAAACACGGCCTTTTGTCAATTTAACTCAGAGTTTTATTATAACTTTTCTCGTAAATGCATAAATGGTAGCAATTTGCAGCCCTTAGCACCATGGCATTTGTGTGAGTTGTTAAGGTTTTCGCGAAAAAACAGGATTGTTTATAGTTACGCTAAGCTTCGAAGTCCATTAAGTGCACGTTACTCAATAAGTGTATCGTTGGTACGCGCAGGATATAGCATGTTTCGTATTTCATCAATTTCATTACTTTATGAAATAAACTTGATTTCCAGTAATTTAGATAACTCTTTGCTCTTCATCCATGGACCCTAGATAACAAGTAAAAATCCTAGGTAAAAATACTCAATAACAGTTTAGAGCAATGAAGTAGTTGAGACAATAAAAACAATAATAAAACAATAATAAAAACTGTTACCGATACGTTGGTATTTTGAAACGCCCCAGGAAAATAAAGACAATCAAAATGAAAATTACAAAGTCCGCTCAAAAGATCGTATTATTATATGAGGTTGGGATTGCCTGAAGTATCAAAATCATTTTACACCATCCCATATTAGACGAACTTTATGAGATAATTTACTTTAAAAATCACTTATGGTACTGAACATTGAATATTTCACCAAAACATAATGGCTCAATTTTCTGTGCTATGAAAATTAAGCATAGGTAAGTTTCTTATAAACAGTTTTTGACAGTGAAAGAAGCATGTCACCCCAGAAAATCTCTCCATATTTACTAGCAGATGATGAAATTTCCATCATTTTCATGATGAGCTGCATTTTCCTCGCACGTTATGATCACATTTAGCTGTGAGAGACCAAATGATTAACTCAGGGTGTATAGGTCAAGTATCTGGTAAGATCATTCCGCCAACACGCCGTGGGCAGGTCAAGGCTAATTTTGAACATTCCAGTACTGTATTAGGCCCTAACACCAAATACATGTAGGCAGGTGTGCAGATCCCCCCCACCCCTGTACTCTTGTTAACAGCACTGGACAAGCCTTCTGTAGCCTTTAGGCAAAGACGGTAAAGTGAAGACTAAATGTGCTATTACCGTTTTCCTTGGGCAAGGGTTTCCTTTCAAAAATAAATCTTTCTTTACCCTCCCATAAAGTCAGCTAGGCTATGACTGCAATTCCTTTTGAAAAACGTTATCTCATAAATTTCGGACTACATGTACCTGATGTCTGTCGAAAACGTTACCTTCAACAGCCATTACATAGAACTGTTCTGTTAAAACTGTTTCAAATCTTTCAGAAAGATTTATAAACCCAGAATCACATCCACAGTACCGGCTGTACGTGGGGAGGTCTGCCAGCAACCTGCGGATGGTCCTGTATTTCCCTCGGGCTCCGCCCTGTTTCCTCCCACCATAATTCTGGCTGCCGTCGTATGAGTGAAATATTTTTGTGTACGGCGTAAAACACCAATCAAATAAATAAATAAATAAATAAATACACCCACAGTGATCCAGGATACTGGTGCATGGACGGCGATTGCCCAAACACTGAGAAAAAGGTGATATACCTGGAACTGTCAGGAGGGAGCCACTCTCTTGTGTTTGGTCTAAGCCATTGAGTTCAGTATTTCAGAGTTGTTTGACACAAGAAGAGATCGTGACCTCCGTGTTCAAGTGGTTATTGCGCTAGCACTCCACAGTGACCCAGGGGCCTCTCAACAATGCGATCGCGGTGAGATAACAGCTCATGCTAGCTTCTTCTCTGTTCGTATGAGTATGATGGGTAACCTGTGGCTGGTCCTGGGCTCTACTCTGTTTCTTCTCATCATAATACTAACAACCGTTTTAGAAGTGAAATGTTCTTGAATACGGCATAAAACTTCAAACAAATAAATAAATAAACATCAAGATGAGACCATCTGACACGTGGGCAGTCATCCGAGGAAACAGAGTACTAGCACTGCCCATGGTCCTAGGACTGATTTGTTATTTACAGCAGCATATGTCCTCTATCACACCTGGGAAACTCTTCCCAGATCGCGCTTGATCATACGTGTGTTTCATGCACTTGTTTTAGCGCCTTAATAGCAAAATGGTGGCCTGAAGAAGACTTTAAGATTTACTTTTGAAAACAAGTCTTAAAACGGGAATGATTCTAACAGGCGAGAAATCTACCATTCCATTAAACGCCAGTGCTGACAGTACACGGGCTAAACGAAGACAGATGAACATAAAACTATGTGATTCATGAGTTCTTCGTTACTTGTCCTTAAAACGACCTGTCACCACTTGGGTTTACCTCGTGGCAACACGGCGAGCTCTTATCAGAGAAGGTAAAACAAATGGGGCTATTAATTAGGCTCACTCATTAAGTTTATTTTCATCACTTAACACATATTGTTAAGTACACATAGCTACATCCTCCTGTGGCTTTAATTGGTCGATTCGTTTCTTGATTCATTTCTTGAATTGCTGTAGGTGAAAAATTCGAATGTACTACTACTTTCTGAATGCTTGACTTTTTGGTTTTCTTCAACTGACATGACCCCATGCTTCAATACTTGTTTAAATGGTATGGTCCTTCTACAATGTAACTTCCATATACAATTTTCTTACAAAATCGGGGAGTTACCTTTTCAAACTGCGAAAAACCTTTAAATTCTTTCTCTTCTGGGTAGACATCACTAGAATCTTGATGGAGATATTTTCAAATTGTATTTCATATTGTTTCAGTTGTGTTTTATGCCGAAGTGGAAATATTGTGTTTAAATGAAATTATCTTGCGCCACAAGAGAAATAACCGCACCCTAATCTTCTGGAACAAAGTCATATCGGTAGGTGGATTCGAGCAGGAGCTTAATGGCCAATCTAGGGCAACCTGTACCATGTCGCCTTTAAGTACTTCTCCATATTAATAAAGCGACTTACAGTTCGTCTTGAAAGATGGGATACGGATAGAAAACCTCAAAGTTCACAAGACTAGATTTCGGACACCAGATAATTTGTAATATTATAAGAGCATATTTCAGAGCAAATCTAGAAACGCTATGTGTTTTCCTTGGCATACGTCAGCTTTACGACCACGCTCTGACCTGTACAAGAGCTGCTAACCAGCGGAAAGAAATTGCCATTTTTCGGAAGGTATAGGCTGCAAGAAGATCATGGTATACCATAAAGATCCGTGATGCCTGACAAGCGAGTCAACCAATATAATTATCATCGAACATTCGTGACAGGACACCCTTCGATTATGTAATAAATCAATATAAGCAAATTGGGTCTCCAAAGAAAACGAATGAACTGAGCCTTACTTCCTTACGAATACCGAGATTCTCGCAATCCTCCTTATTAGTATCCAGGTAACAAATATGTTCATTTTTACAATGGCGTGTGAAAATCAATGCCTTGTAGATTACCCGGCATCGGCAAATGACCAGAATCTATATTAACCGCTGGGATTAATTGTCTGAAATGAAGAAATTCTGTCAAGTGTAGCATATCAGCGTTTCATGTAAGTACCGTTTTGTGAAGGGCCCATCCGCACATAGGTATCTATATCGTCCTCAAAGGTTCTAGAGGTGACGGTTAGTAGTTCATCAAATCGGCTCAGATAATCAGCACAAAAGACAACATTTTGAATCTGTTGTACACGTATGATATATGGTCTAAGTAATGTACTCGGTGCAGTGACAGCTCCACGCGGTTGCTTTTTTAGTTCAATCTTGACTTGTTCAGTGTATGTATTGTACTCAAATGATTGGCAGGGGAAAACTTTCACTTCGTATAGTTGTCTGTTCTTTCTCATGAAAGGCAGCGCGTGTGTTTGAAAACACGAACTTATAGCTGTGGGGCTAAATTAGCCTAAACTAGTGCCGCCCTTCAGGGGTTCGAAAATGTGTTCAATATGTGTTTACAGTACTGACGATTTCACAGATATGCATATAGACATCAGAGTGGAACACCATCAAAGGACTGTATCTCTGGCAGCTAGTCATCCGTACCATTTTAAAAAAGTTTCAAATGCCAAGCAACTTGGCTCAACAGTGTGTTGTAAATTATTTCTAACATTTTCTCCAGCTTTATATGCCTACGAGCAACAGGTTGCGTTCAAAGAGTGTTTCATATATGTTTATGTGGCCTCTGCAATGTCGGCAAATGAGAGTTTTATGCTCATAAATGTTTATTCTGAAACAATTCTCACAAACAATTGATGCTAACTGACTCGGTGAGGAATCTCCTTGAAATATGCACGACTTGGACTTAAGGAGAATGGCCAAATCCAAAGCGATATGCTGCTTCTTCCCCCCTTCACGTATACTATCTCTGATTTATACTTTCACACTTAACACACGAAAACCCCAATCAACGTTGGATTATTGGTGTACTTGGCAGAAACTGCCGTATTCATATTTAAGCAATCGATCTGTGGATTTTAATTCAAAATTTATATGATCGCCAGAATTCTGCATCTAACACAAAAAGCCAAATATGACAAGTCTCATTTCCTTGCGTTTGATATCATTTACCGTATACAGCATTATTAGAGATCACATGATAGAGAGTAAAATCATATCAGTCACGCAAGTTTGATAGTTGACAAATGTTCACACGTCAGTATTTAAAACGATTTAAATGTATCACACTTGACTCCACCTTGCAAAAAATACGACAAGCTCTGACAGCAGTAGTTAAGCAAATTGGGTTGTCAGTCATTATTACAATTGTCCTGACAACTTAAGTCATACGGCTTTCAAAAATTTTGACATTCTTATTTTCTGATGAGCTCTTCTCCTCGATAACCCTTTGCCTGGGCAATTTGCCGTAATCTCACTGTTTAAAACTTGCGAAAATGCTATGCTCCGAACTGTATTTCATTTCGTTTCATTGGTGGTTTATGCGAACGTCGAAGGTACGGTATATATGAAAGTGGATGAAACCATCTGGGGCCACCAAGGGAAATAACCTTAGAGGTCAAAGGTTAGAGTTCTCCCCATCTAGGGCAATCTATACCATGCCGGCTTTGAGGCATTCTGGCCTTTGTCGATATTAGTAGTCTAACTTCTGAATGCAAATACGTGCTGAGAGATGAGACATGGATAGAGAAATCGAGATGAACATCATCACAGGACTTGATCTCTGACACCAGGCGTTCGTATGATTTTTAACATGTCGTTATTTTGGAGGAAATCTAGAAAAAGCTGTTTTTTTCCCCTGGCACACATCAGCTTTACGACGAGGTCTGTGCTGTACAAGAGCTACTAAGCAACGGGAAGCATTTGTCTTTACTGGTGGGAGTGTGTTTGTGTGTGTGTCGAGGGGGGAGGCTTTCGTGGAGGCTGGGTGTGTGTGTGTGGGGGGGGGGGGGGGTCGCATTGGGTAGAAAAAGATCCTGTAAACCTTAACGATCCTTGATGTCACGCGAGTCAACCAATATAATTATCATCGACCATGTGTTAAAGGAAGCCAACCCTGCGTTTAGGTAATAAATCAAACGTAAGCAAATTGGGCCTTCAAATAAGCTGAATGGAGTGGGCATCGCTTCTGTTTGATAACTGAGACTCTCGCTGTCCTCTTTATTAATATCCAGTTAACAAATCTGTTCATGTTTACAATGGCGTGTAACCATCAGTACCCTGTACATTACCAGTAACGGCAGATTGCCAGGATTTACATGTAAATCAACCGCTGTAGATAATGAAAACAAGGCAAACTTATTAGAGGACCATAATTCAGAGATGTGTAGAATTAGCCTGCGTACAAAGCTTGTCTTCTCTTCGATATTATTTTATGAAAAAACTCCATGTTTTAAAACGATGGTTATTTGTCAGTATCTCCCCTGTAAGGTGGACCCGCATGTACATGTACTCACTATGGTTAAAGCATAATATACGGTAACAACAAAGATGGGAAGGAAACTCTTAACAGCTCCTTATAACGTTAGATGGCATTTTCAATAAGCCGCGCAGAAAATAAAAACAATAAAAACTGTTCTACTTTACAATAATATCCCTTACGGCAATCCTCAACAAGATTGGGATATTGTCTGCGGGGTGTGACATATTGTAATGACTATTTTATATTACGATACACAAGTGAGCAAGTACTGAATGAGAAAATTAAATTCCACTTCGTGGCTTTCTACGACTTATGTTGCTATAATTTCAAGTAACAATTCTATTGCAATATGGATTAATAAAGGTGTAGGGGGGTCTGCTTGGCCATGGTGACTACGCCAGCGCGGTGTAATGACCTAGAAGCCTCGCATCAATACTGTCGCTGTGAGTTCAAGCCTGGCTCGGCACAGTGACCAAGGAGCTTCTGGTGTGAGTTCAAATTCAGTTCATGCTGGCTTCCTCTCCAGCCGTACTTGGGAAGTTTTTCCAGCAGCCTCCGAATGCTCGTGAGTTTCCCCTAGGTCTCATAATGCTGGCCGCCGTCGCATATTCAAATATTCTTGAGTACGACGTAAAACACCAATCAAGTGTATAAATCAAATGAAGAAATCTGTAGGACCAAAGCAACCAGGTTAATAAGTCTTTTACCTTAACAAGTTTGATTTGTAGCAACCAGTCTTAAACAGGAATAAATTTATCAAATCAATAAACGTCATTTACAGGCTAATTGAAGTGAACCAAGCACAGAACCCTGTGATTCACGGGATATTTATCAGTCCAAGAAACGACTTACATGTATTACACTTGAAGAAAACACGTTGAGTTTTCAGTAGTTAAAGCAGATGTGGTTGTCAATCATTTTCACTTATTTGACCTATTTGTCCCTCTTAACACAAATTAACCACAGTGAAACCCTTCTTGGCTTTAATAGGTCTATTTATTTCTTGAATAATTTCTTGAATTTTTTTTCACGTCAAGCATTGAATCTTTATGAGGCATACTACACTTTAAGTCATACTACTTTCAGAATCTTCAAAATTCTTATTTTCTAATGAGCCCGTTTCCCTTGGTATTCCTGGTTTAAAACTTGCAAAAATGGTATGTTCCGAACAGTATTTCATCTTGTTTCAGTGGTGTTTTATGCGGAAGTGGGGTGTACTACAAAAGAAAATGGTTGAAACCAGTCGGCCTCACCAAGGGGACATAACGGCACATGGCTTTATAGAGCGATGCTATAGCACCCATAATTTAGTGTTATAGTGTGGATTCCTACACTAACTTAGAGGTCAAACGTTACAGTCGTCTCACCCAGGGTAATCTATTCCGTGCCGTCTTTAAGGTATTCTGTAGATTTTACTTGTCTAACTTGTGAATATCAATACGTGCCGAAAGATGAGAAAAATCAGGTTGAAACATGATCTCTGACACCAAGTCATGAGCAATTGTCTTTGACGGTCAGGGGGCATTGGCTGGGAAAAAAAGATCCTGATAAAGCATAAAGATTTCTGATGCCTGACACGCGAGTCTACCAATATAATTATCATCGACCATTTGTGAAAGGAAAGCCCACCCTACGTTTCTGTAATAAATCAACGTAAGCAAATTAGGCCTCCAAATAAGCCGAATGAACTGGGGATCGCTTCTCTTCAACAAAAGAGATTCTCGCAATTCTCTTTATTCAGATAAAAAATCTGTTCATGTTTACAATGGCGTGTCAACAATCAATGCCTTGTAGATTACCAACAACGGCAAGTGACCAGGATCTCTTTGAAATGCTGGAGATAATCGTCTAAAATGAACAAATGCTGTTAAAGTGTATCATAGCAGCGTTTCATGTCAGCGATGGGCTGACCAGTGCACTTTTGTCTATAGGGTCTCAAGTGTTCTAGAGGTGACGGTTTGTAGTTCATCAAATCGGCTCAGATAAGCCATACAAAAGACAACGTTTTGAATCTGTAGTACACGTATGATATATGGTATATGTACTCGGTGCAGTGACAGATAAGTGATGACCCTTGAAATTAGCTGCAAGTAAGCATGCGGTTGCTTTCCGGTTCAATCTTGATTTATTCATTATATGTATTGTTGATAGCATAATTGTGACAGAAAAACTGCAGGAACGGTGGCGCGTGGACTTGAACCGCGAAGTTGCGGCTGAAAGTTTAAAGTAGTCTGAACTTGGGCAGTCTACGCCACGCCGCCCTTGAGAAGTTCTGAAATCTGTTCAATATGAATAGTCTGTCAGTACTTACGAATGCCAGTACTTGCCGAAAGAAGAGATATGAATATATACATCAGCAAGAAGTGTGGTCAAAGGAGTTTATCTCTCTGACATCTAGTCATCCGTATAATTTCAATAAAGCTTCAAATGCCAAGCAACTTGTAAATTATTTCTAACATTTTCTCCAGCTTCCTCTGACAAGCGAACAACACACGTTGTGGTTGTAAAAATGACGACATTGCCCTGAATGAAAAAAAAAAACAGCTGGGCGGGCAGCAAACAACGTTATGCTCATAGCGCCCTCCAGTTAACGTTTTGTTATAGGTGTACATTGTATATTCATGTGCAAGCCTCTTCACTCTGAATTTATGGATTCTAATACAAACTTTATATGATGACCAGTTTGTGGTGCGAAAAGCAAAATATGGACAAAACGCACTTCATACTTCATATGGCAATATTAAAGACTACCCCACGGTGAGAAAAAAGAAAGCAACGACGAAAGTGTTGGCAAATGGTTACACGTATCCGGTGAAACCCTGTCTCCTGCTAAGGTTGGTTGGTATATGTAGTTAATATCTCCCTCTTAAAGTACATGTTCTCTACGATCGATACAACTAATATACCGGTGACAACAAAGATGGGAAGGTTAACATATCTTCTCATCCTCCTAATGGCGTTAGATGATATTTTCAACAGGCCACAAAGCAAATAAAAGCAGTAAATAAATTTGTGCTCTTCTATGAGGCCCCTTAGGTAATTCTACCATGTTAGAATATTGTCTGTGGTCTGACATATTGCAATGTTTTTTTTTTTTTATATTACGATATACAAATATGCCTTTTTTGGCTTTTAACACCTTATATTGTTGTAATTTCCAGTAACAATTCTGTTTGGAATATGGATTATATTCTTCATCTTCTGATATTTATTCTAAATATATGGGAAGGAGCACCAAGTCACCAAGTTAATAATCCACGCCTAGCCTCTGCAAGTCATATCTTGTGAATTACATCCCGAAGGTGACTGATGCATCCCAGCCTACTTCTCCAACTTAACTGTGTCTACTGTCATCAGGAACGATGAACTAAGCAGGCACTTTGCTCCTCTGGCAGTCTGTCGGACAATTTGGAAGGTCGATATAAAGATTGAACTTGAAATACCACACGGCCCATGGTAATGCCTTTTTAATGGTAGGTCTTAGCGGACAGCATATCCTGTAGTTAGAGCAACATTCGGAAGGAACGTTATGGTGTATGGCTTTATATGTACAACGACAACGATTTCAGTCATAAATCAGCTAGGCGTATATGTTTGTAGATAGGAACATTAAATGACAATGTTGCTTATGAAGAAATAAAAAAAAAACATATTCGTTGCAAACATAAAGCCTCCTGCGCTATGACGGTTACCGGGATGACAATTTTTGCTTGCAAAGATAAAAGAACTGTTTTAGTTACGAAGACAAAAGAACTCTCTAATGGTTGCACAGATGAACAACTACGTTGGATGCGAAGAGTGAATAACCCATCACCTATCTCGGCTGTATACTTCTTTTGTTGATGCATTTATTGGCTACATGGGATCTACAATAAAATGCTGTACAGTGCCCGTCAATGGTCACGTTGTCATCGTGGTGGCAAGATGTGGAAGTTTGTTATTATTCATTCACGCATGCGAACACGCATTTAGTGCAGCGCGGTGGAGGAAGACAAAATCTTTGTCAGCATGAGACTGACTTGCTAAGGTGGGTTTAGTGGGTCTAACATGATTTGTTCACCGCTGGTTTCTGTATACCGATGACACGGTGATAAATTGACCAAGTATCTGTGTGTAACATATGACAAATCACGGATCATTGAACCGAAGAAATAAATGTGCGATTTTGGTATCTTCCAAGTCGCTGTAATAGTCGATATTTGTCATTCTGTTCAGTCCCAATTAACACAGGATACAAGTAAATTGATCAGAAGATGAAACAGATAGTAGCAGTCATTAGAGTCTGTATATTTGTATTTCGAGTCATTTGTTACACTTGGCTTGGGTCTTTACTGCATGTGTTGCATTAGTACAAGCGTTTCTACTAAAGGAAATGCATGCGTGCCAAACACATGCGTGCCAAACATTTACCGACAATCCTACGGTTACATGTTGGATTATACAATGACTTGCTTCACATGTTAACGCCGACAGTGAGGATTGTTTTTTAAATAGTTTTTAAGCCTGAGTAGTCTAATTAATTAAAAATATGTATCATTCGTTACAAGTACAGTTCACGCCCCCTTTAATCTTAGATTGTGGTCACGTTGATGTGTGTTTTTTCGATTTAACTTTGGGTATACTTCATATTTTCATTTCTTTACAGCAGATTAGTTTCAATCAGAAAACAGTCTTGTGAACCGAACATGTTCTGGGTATTTTCACAAGCAGTGACTGTGATAGTTTTGATATGTGTAATTGATAATACGACAGTAATAGACAGAGACCAGTGTTCACATCTGGTAAAGAATTTCCGTTCATGCAGTCACATAGTCTGCTCTCTTTTTGGCAGAATCAATGCAGATTTGATTTAGTGACTTGGATATTTACTGGTGGAAAATCACGCCACTACTGATAAATTATCGGCTCTGGTTCACACGCAGCTAGTAGAGATTCTGCGTCAGCGATGATTATTTGATTTCTGTGTGCGTGTAGACTAGCCTGAATCCTCATTCCCTAAACGGTATTTATCCCATTTCTGTGGGCAAAGTCTGACACACCATAAACCTAAACTCAAATGAACGATTTGCATTATTTCTGTAGTAATAATTCACTAGTACGCTATCAGCAATCTATGTGAAGCAATATGGAAATGGTATTAGTGGAATATTTCCCACTCTTTATGAGTTGTAGGTACCATGCACATGAGTATACTGTTAAAATCTTCCACAACGTACGTGTTTTTTTTCTGAATCAGTGCCCCTCTGAATATATACAGTACATTTTGAATCACGTTCAACGCATTATGAATGTTTTACCTAAATCACTGTAACATAAAAAAGCTACGGCGATCATGAGTGCAACATACGTGTATAATACAGTTGATTTCTCAGCAGTGAACTATATCATGCGCATCTTCATCACACCCATGCACACTGGAAAATGCGTCGTGTGCTTCCGAGCGCATTAATGGAGCTGTGAAATACACGATATCCTTAGATAAATGTCACGCACACATTCATCAGAAAGTACTGACTGAAAATATTTAGAAAGCATAACTGCAGAGAAAAGGTAATCAAATATTAAAGTAATGATTAAAGAAGGTAACGGTAGAATGAGGTATTGCTCTGGTGACTTTTGACTTGTTCAAGACGTGTCGTCAATAGCAGTAAGAAGGATTTTGGTAAATAACTTCCCTCTCAATTCACTTGTGGTCAGAGCAAAATTGGGAATAGTAGTATTTGCACATCTCCGCTGAGTTTTGGTCAATGACAAAGATTCGTCAGATCCAACCAGAGACGGTATTTGGTCAGTCGGTTGTGTTTGCTATCTATCTGAAATCAACCTGAACTGGAATGACTTAGACCCCCCAATAATGATCTGGTCGAGTTCAATACGCGTTGTTATTACGGAAGAACTCCGACTACCCTGTCAACATAAATCACTCTGTAAGGAGCTCGCAATTTACTCGGCCTGACGTTTATCACCCCGGGTAGCACACGGACCAAGCCGTTTTGTACCGGAACCTTTTAGATGCGCTTAATGGCATTACCTTTCGCAGCGTATGATGGTCACTGCTGGGAATAGCACGACGAGGACAATGGTTCAGGTGTCATGTACATATTCCAAAAGCCGAACAAATTTGTTTTCATTTGTCGTCGTCCTTCCTGATGGATAAACCAATCTTTCTACAGCGCAGGGCTCCAGCGAAGAATTGAACCAGTCGTCTTCGGTGGATAGAATATATGCTCTCAGAATCAGAGATTTAAAGGACCACAACAGTAAACAATTTCACAACAATAAACTTTTTCATGATTTTCTCTTTACGCTAAATAGAGTTTAAATCGCACATAACAGAGTCAATAGTGTAGTGTATATACATCTGTCCATGGATTGATTGCATTTTTTCTAAATTAAAGAGAACTGCAATGTGTGATATGTGAGCTTAAAGCATTCTTGTATCAACTGTTTTTTTTTTTTAATATCCTAATTTATGATATCTTACAGCGTGCTTGTCGGCAAGACGAAATCGACGTATATTATCAATCGATCTTCAAACCACCAATAATTTATTATGTAAAGGACGGGCTAAATATTTCACCGCTGTCAAAATCGAAGCTACCCAACCATCTGTTCACCATTGCCCAATGTGATAAAGAATTTAAATAGACAGAAACAATTTTGTGTGCAATGTACATAGCTAAAGTAAAGTATTTTTCAAATTTTGTTTTGTATTTCTTGCTGTCAAAATTACTGAGTTTACTTACAAATCCACATGAGCGTATACATAAAATGGACAAAAAAGCGCTATTGACGTGCAGGTTTATAGCTTAATTAGCCACCAATTTAGGCGCTCTTAGGCGTTACGCTTTTATTAATGCTTGGCATCGCTTCCAACAGTTTGTTTCGCCTCCATTTGGCTGAAATATGGCCAATATTGCGTGGAACCTTAGACATTCATCTCACGACATATCATCGACATCATAGCGGTGTTTTCATAACAGCAGACAGGGCCCAGTGCCGACATAGGTGTAGCCTCCCTGGAACACCATGCCAAAGACACTAGACACAAGGCCCAAATTTGTCATGCTATACTAATGTTTGTCTCCTAACGATGAGTGCACAACAGGAGAAACCGCTGCGGTATCAGTATGATGTGTCTGGTTGTGGTGTCATGTCTGGTGTCTTCGGGATGATACTTCAATGGCGGCAGCACTTCGTCACCCTGCCACAAGAAGACATAGCATATGTACACTCGCCTAATGGCTCTTCGTTGTCATGTGACTGAAAAAAAGTACGAGGATAAAACCTCAAACGTTCATACATATACATACAAAAAGGGAGAGCACAAAGATTGCCATGTGTTATGTATGACATAACTCGGGATTGAGCCAGGAATTCAGCTTATCAGGTACCCACGTCTATCCGACGGCCATCACTGAGTTGTACAAGAGTGAACTACACAGAAAAAGTGATCGCCTTCCAACCCATGCTTTCTTGCATTTTACAATAGTGACAGGGAAAAAACAGAAGCATGTATGGATAAGTAGAATAACCACTGGGAACTATATCTGAAAATAGCTTTTAATATCTTTCACCGAATTAAATGCTGTCAAACATAGAGATTCCATGTATGTCAACAATGATCACATAATCAAGTCAACTTAAGCGTCTTGTGTACTTCATTAATATCGTGTGACCCTGTACACGAAACAAATCTGACATTCAATAACTGATTTAAGGCAGAATAAAAGTCGGTGTGATGTCATTGGTGCCATACATTATCAGTATGGTCCATCAAAGTCACCTGTAAAGGGAAAAAGAATCGGTTCTAATTGGCTGGTGTGAGAGACAGACAAGTTCAAGCAATGCCTTGCCTAAGCTGATTTTTAGGTATGGTACTTTTATTCAAGCGTGACCAAGGTTTCACGATCTAAGCCAGGAAACCCCAACTCCACTGTCAGCCAATCAGTGTCGACTCTTGTATCCGTTTAAAATTTAAACATTTCACTGCATGTAATTCAGTGAGAAAATAATTTTAAAAAAAAGTTATTTGATACAGTTTTTTGATGGGATTTTGCTACTCATGCTATCTTCATTTTTTGTATGTTTATTTCTCTGTAAGTTTATGGAAATATTGTTTTCATTATAGTAGGTTTAGTAAACTATATCAACCTGACCACAGCTGAATCTTGAGAAAATCACGATAAATCCACGTGTCTGCGTAATGTTATGCTGTCACTGGTGTAGTCCACATCGAGTTGGAGATCGCAGCTGGTACTTATCACGAAGTTACCATCATAACTCTACTCTTACTGAAGCTTGAATAATTTATAGCATGGTGTCGATAAAGGACGAAACTACCCTCCAGGTTTTTTTTTTTTTCTGGAACAATGGGAAAAGGCGACGTCACTAAAATGTCCTAGCAAAGGAGGAACTGTTAAGATATTAATGTTATTTTCCTCGAAGTGAACAGATTTACACGCTTAATGGGTATTAGATGGATCGTTTTGATCATCCTCCGTTATACTGAACGAGTTTTCCAATGCTACCGCTGAGGTCTATGTTTGATTATGGAACGACAATCAGTAGAGGTGCACTGTCTTGCTTTGTTCCCAACATAAGAGGAATAGGCTGTTTCAGAGTAGTATGACTGGATGGACGTCGTGTCTGGTGTCTTCGGCATACCGCTCCAGTGAGGCAGGATTATGGATATGTCCATTATGACATATCCATAAAAACCCAAACATCCAATAGAGGGATATGCCATTATAGCCTCATCTTATTTTGCATTGCTGTGGGTGGTCGTGAGTTTCCGCGGGGCTCTGCCCGGTTTACTCCCACCATAATGCTGGCCGCCGTCGTATAAGTGAAATATCTTTGGGTGCGGCGAAAAAACACCAATCAAGTAAATAAATGGTTTGCATGGAACGATTCGGTTTTCCCTCTATAAGGCACATCCTCACTACCCAAACTTTCCCTCTACCCAAAAACAATGCATTGCCGCCATCGTACAAGTGAATACGTGCTCACTATAACGTTAAATAACAATAAAATAAATTAATGCATAAAACAAAACAAACCAGTGAATAAATAGTTCGAACGTTGAATATATTAAAATAGCCACGTTATACCTTTGTAAGTGAATTGTACCAGAAAGCCTGTTATAAATTCGATAGGTTACCTAATGACAACTATATATTCAGAGTTATTTACGCTAAATCTTTTAGTCAGCAAAAATCTCACCGATAGGTTGAGCTTTGTATAAGAGATACTTAGGCCTGCCTTGGTGAATGCTGAACTCAAATTTACTCATCAGTATTGCTTGTCTTACTGTCATTTTTCCGTTACCTCAGGGACGATTTAGACATGACCGACAAAGACAGTCCCCATTGTCAGAGCACAAATGCCAACGAAGTAGACCTAACTGTCAGCAATTTGTATAAACCACGCAGCTCACGGCCTGTGGCTAACAGATATTTCCCTGAGGGAGTTTTTGTCTGACCACAAGGGTTTTAACTGTCAGCCAGTGTCCAGCATAAAATGACATCAAGTGGGATTGACAAGGAAAAGTGAAAGCGTACGCGATAACACTTTGAGTTGAGGTAAGGAATGCCTTCTTCAATCTATTAAGTCAAATTCACAGATAAATGTTCTTTAAGAACTGTCACCCTAGCAAGCTTTTAAAAACAACATATATGCTAAATAAAACTTCTTATTCTGAAACAATCCCTGTGCATACTTTGAAAACTAAAAAGGTTTAACTATGTGTAAAGGCTCAAGGTTTTTATTATTGCTATTTCATTGCTTTGCTTTGGTTTTTTAGAAGTCCCCAGGAAAAATAAAGTGAGCATCAGTTGAAAGACCATTGAAAAATATCTCCAAAAAATGTTTTCTTTCTTTTTTTTAGAAGCCCCCTCCGTAGATACGTGACGTTTCCTGTTTACTACACGGTCATCCGACGCAGTCTGCCGAAATATTTCAACATCAATGCCAGCTCCTGGTGTTAACTTTCTCGTTAAGTGTTCTCTTCCAAGATATTAAAATCCTGAGGATGTGTGAGGTTAACAAACATGTACGAGAAAAACTCTTATCCGATTTCATGTAGGAGAATCCTGCCTTATTCTTCCTTTCAGTTCGACAATCACGAGAAGTTTCCTGGAAGTCAATTTAGGAAAACAATAATTACTCCACTGCACAGGTTTTGGCGACATATTCTGACGTAGTTTTGACGTTAAACATTGCAAAACAGCAAACAAACGGATGCGCCCTGACAGACTTTCAATACAGACCTATTTCTGTCATATCATCAAAGGTAACATTAAAATTTCATCAAAGGTAAAAAAATATAAGGGACTTTTCTTAGAAATATTATGCCAATTTGTGGGAGTAAAGTTCATACAAGGATCTTTACTTTTGGAGGATAATTTCTGAATGGGTAATGTAAAGTCAAAGCCTAATACAACAAAAGCACAACAGGAATTATTTCAAGCGTAGTCATTTAGAAGTAAGTTCATTTAAACTAAAATTTACTTTTATCATATTATTGATGCAGTGATTGACTTCTCGTGTAGGGTACATTACAGAGTGGAAAACCACTAACGCTTTCTTTATCAGTTTTTATAAACTCAAAGGAAGACGAAAATTCTGGGGAAGTCGTAAGAGGTTGTGATGACACAACCTACACGAGATTGTGGTTTTCTGTATATAACTCTATTTATTGTATCATCACAAAATGTTCAATATAGTTAACTGAAAACATTTATTTTTATAAAGAAAAAAATTATAATATGCCCTGCTAACTGTTTATTTTTGATACACACTTGCAAAAAAAAGCAAAACTTGATTTCCTCATCTTCATTCACGTCTAAGAAAGCGGTTGGTGTTCCTTTGTTTCCTCTGCTTCTCAAACCCCAACAGCTGGAATTTCGCACTCCTCTTTCGTTCATCTGCTTGTCAGACATCAATATGTGAATTTTCGCACTCTGAATTCCAAACGCGAATATCTGGAATTTCGTACTCGTCAATCGGGACAGTCAAAACTCATCTTGTACAAACGTGTTCCAGGCTTAGTACTTTGGGAAACTGCCCTTGGTCATGTTGTTAGTGGAGTAAGTATGCAGTTCACACAGATACAGAACGTTGGACGATAACAATTTTCTTGGATTAATTTTATTTCGCCGACCTTGGGGTTACTATTTTACAGATGGAACCACAACTAATGTTGTGCACTCTTTCTTTCATTCATTCATGTGAACAGCCAGATCTTGTCAGGCAAATACAAGCATGAGAAGGCCTGGTCGTTCCAGTGTCACCTCTAAGCCGTTTAAACTTGACCAACGAAGTAGATGACTTCACCCCCGTGAACTTACCAACTCCACTTCTCATAGAATGGCGTGTCGTGCATGTTTAGAATGTTTACTGAATAAACCCATATGGAGTGTATTTGGCCTCGGCTGAGTAGAGGTGTTATATGGCATATTTCCAGCCGGTGGAAGGATAACTGATTGATATGGTATCTTCTATCATATTTGTTAATTACAGAAATGATTGCCATCGACCTTTGCTATGATTTATCATATGTTAATGCACATTATAACGAGTTTAAGAATGAGTCACTCGCTCCGTTTGTATGGCACACGTGCTGCACGCTTATATGCATGACGAACGAAAAAAAAAACACATAATAAGCGCCTCAAAGCATCAGAAAAACAACAGCTAAAATCGACATGTTCAACATTAATAAATAAAGGTACTGATTTTTTAGAAACTGATTTTAGAAACGTCTCAAGTATGGATGTGATGGGAGGTGGGCGGATTGTTCTGTATTTTAGTTTATGTGCCTGTCTTAATTTCCCTAGTCTTCCAAGTACTGTTACAATTTTCTGTACCACGGCTGTTGGGAGCTGTCAGCTTCAGTAAATAAACGAAAGCGAATCGATTTATTGGTGAAACCAATACTTTCATACCGTTCGATCATACACTTATAATGCTAAACAGTTTCGAATATACGATGGGGTCTACAACCGATACTTAATAAATTAAAAGCACTTAAGTGCAAAAAACGATTTTTTTTCTTTTTCTGTATTATGGGGATATACCGAAATGGAGATTCAGTGCACGAGATGTTTGCATGTTTGCAACAAAATACACATTATGTTTGAAAACATCGCAAACTTGCAAATGAAGCGGATGCTCTACAGCGACACCGTTCTTGGCTCCACCCGTCTACTAGCATTGAGAGCGATTATGTATTCCACAGCTGCACCAGTATAGCCAAACAAGTAAAGGTCTTATGACAATTCCGGGAAATCAAGTTTTATTTTGCTAGAGATAATTAACTTGTTTGGTAAATATTGGTTCACGTTATGGAATCCATGCTCTGACAATACCTCCACGATTGCTTCTGACTGCTCGCAATTTACACAGTTCGCAGTTTATAACTCTGACGCCATCAAACGGACCGAGTAGCACTCGTTTGCCGCTGAACCTCAGCCGATAAATGAAGATGTGAAATACAGTGTAAGCACGTTATGACGGGGTGGTAGCCTATGCATACATCTGGAGCAGCAGCGATTGAAGTTATACGCACACAAATGTCTTGATGAGCCTTTTTCAGAATTTTGTTCTGTCCCAACGGCATAAATTGCTTTAGCTGTCGGTAGTGATGCTCACGGTAATTAACCTGACGGGACATTATTATGAGTTGTTATGTACTCCAGGGGACTGAGGAAATTATGCCTAGTCGGCTTATTTGTTGCATTCCACGTTATTTGAAAAAAAGCTATAAACCCACAGTGGCAAGCAAAGGTAGCAAGCCGCAGTAGAGACACTTGTTTGTGTTTTGCGGTTTTATTAGACAGCTATGGACATCTGTGACATTCCATATACAGTTCTCTCACCAATGCAGTCGACGCTTGGCCTAATAGTTAGAGCTTCCGCCTCGAAGTCGGGAGACCCGGGATCAAAGCCGGGTCGGGTCATTCCAAAGGGGTTAGAGCAAGGAAACAAGTTTGCTTTATCCTGGTGTCAGTATAGTGTGACTGGATAGGGTGTCATGTCTGGTGTCTGCGGCAGGACCCTTCAGTGGCGGCAGCACAGTGGCGGGCATATGTATATGTACACACACCTAATGACTCCTCGTCGTCATATGACTGAAAATCTGTTAACTAGGACATTAAACCTCAAGCATTCATTCATTCGTTCATTCATTCCAGTGCGGTCGATGTGAAGCACATAAGTGGGAAGGTCTGACAGATACATGCGGACGGTTTTCTCACACCATAATGCTGGCCGCCGCAAAAGCGAAATATTCTTAAGGCATAAAAAAATAATTAAATGATAAAATAAATAAATGATCCTCTAAGCTATCACTACTCCATTTCGCTGAAGCGCTGGACTGGCCGCAACAGATCCCCCAATGATATCGCGATTTCGAATCCAATTGTCGCTGGTTCGACTGCAGAGGTTTTTCCAGTGCATGTACCTGGTAAACGGAGATTGCTTACTCCTTGCAGTCTGGTTTCCTTTGCCATCAAAGCTGATAACAATCACATGGGTGAAACTTCTTTTACATATGGCATCCATCAAATAATTATATTAACTTGAAATACTAAAAGTCGACTGACTTCATCATCAATCTAACTGACTTTAGTGCATACGGTTATTTGTAAGTTAGACAACAGCAGTGGCGGAAGCCTTAATCTTTGTGCATGAGGCTAAACGAAATACAGAATCAATGCAGTAATGTTTTGCAACAATTCCTTTATTGTCCCTCACGAACAAAAACACGCTGTCAAAAGAAACACATTGCAAAAGTAAAGGTGGATACTTGTCAGTAAGGCATAATCATATTATCACAAACTGGTTATGGAATGTTAGTACATTGTCAAAAAAATGTGTACATACAGTACAGTACGTTTACAAGAGCAACACAGTTCTGTGGGGAATAATATCTAATTCCGAAGTTCAGAATACAAGAAAACCTAAATAGCAATACATATCCTGGCGTACATATACACGATCGACCTCACGGTAACTGATAAACGTTTTAACTAATGAGCAAAAAAGCGTGATAAAATTACACATTCAGTACACGAAATTAGTTAATTCAGAGCAATTACTTGGTAAGATGAGACCATACTAAGCGACATTCAAACACAGCACAGTATGATAGTAACACTAAATTAACACAAATGGCAACAACTGTTTCTTTATTTTCATAAAAATAATACGCTTAGATGGTTTTCAGTTATCTTTATATTATTTCAATCCCTCTAAATTTCTTTACCGATGTAATCCAGAGCGTATTTCTCTAATTTAAGAAAAAATATCCTATTTCTTTTTTTAGCGTTTTAGCATTTTTATGAGTACCTTTAAAACCTAAGGTCCTCCCGCAACCAGCGGATGGTCGTGGGTTTCCCCCGGGCTGTGCCCGGTTTCCACCCACCATAATGCTGGCCGCCGTCGTATAAGTGAAATATTCATAAAACCCATGTATTCAATTTATTCTGTTGACTACGGCAGTCCTTTATGTCTGGTGGTATTTTTGGCAACATCAAGGCTTCGTATAAATTGTACGTTGTCTCGGCAAAAAAATAACCCAAAAGTATAGTTAAAACAACACCAGGTGAGCTCTTGAAAAGGTTGTAGAAACACTACAACAGTGCATCCTCGCAATACTATGTTTTAAGCCCTTGCAGTACGAATGTCCACGCCCATTCACAAGGCATGTCGTGGATGGATATTGGTGGAATTTCAATATTTATCCCGCTTGGTTTCTCTGGGGTCCACTTGAACTGTCCACGGTAGCCTAAAAGGGATACTGTTGTGTTCGGGGTCGTAGTGGGGGCATCCAAATAGAGGAAGTCAGAGCGTGGTGATTTGAGGACAATAGCGTAGACAGAGTCGTTCACCTTACTAGCAGTATACCTGAGGAATACAAGTAAAACCATCAAATTATGAGCCAGAATTGTACCAATTTTTGTCCACTTGGGTTACAACTCATTCACAAAGTACGAAACAGGCGTTTTCTAAGCAAACTGAAACAGCAATTAAGTTTTCTGGTAAAAAACCACAACAGCCGGGATTGTGGTTGGTAAGTTTTCGGAAGATATAAAACACAAACTGGCGTGCAACTTCACAGATGTAGTCACCATAAAAAACGGTAAAAAATAATGCGGCCACTATTTACGGTGGCCACATGTACTAACAAACGTGAGTAGTTGTAAAAATGCCAAAGGAATCTGAAGCTGAACCTAACGATTGTTTGATTTGGTAGGTACTGCATATGGTTGTCATGTGCTTTGATTTTATGGCAAATGGCATGAAATGTATGGAGAGCGATCAAAATCAGCTTGAAGTTTAATAGTGGCTTTAATAATGTTTTAGGTGAATATTACCAGATATCCGGTGTGTACGTGTCATTCTGGAAACGCCATGGTTTAGTGCTGTAGATGCCCTCTCCATTAACAGCTAACCACTGTCCCATTTGGCGTAGTCTTTGCTCAAAGATGGGGGCAATTCTGCCGTCTGGTGTAGGACCAATATTCACCACCATATTACCGCCAGTGCTGTAAAAGTAGTTTAACGTCCGTTACAACATGAACAATATCCGCACCATCTTAGCATGATTTATTACTAACGCAAATGGCTCATAGCCTATAACGTCTTTAAAATGGACGCCTGTGAAAAGAAAACAATTATTTTCTACAATACGTGTCTCCATGGTGTAAGACAAATATTCTACAATTACTCATACATGCTTCAAAACAAACCAGATTTCAATGATTTAAATTTTCATATTTTCAGTAAAGTCTTCATTTTATGATTGTGTGCAGGTGAAACCGGTCTGTTTCTCTAAATCTGTTGCCTACATTCAGGTACTTGTAACATCATTTATGGTGACTCACAAACTTGCTTTTCGTCGGTGTCAAATAACACCACAAGCTCTACGCAGATGTATTAGTAAGTACAACATCCATATCACTTCTAAGAAAACGCATTTTTTTTTAATGACGATGACGTCGCTTTAGGCAACATGTCTTGTTATGCTAAACAAAATTATAGATTATGAATTTTAAAAAGTATTATGAGCATCCAACATATCCATGTGCACGGCTTGCAGTGTTGCATGTCACTAACAAAAGTTAATTTTTGGCAGTGCCCATGAGAGATTTTACAGATAACTTAACAGATAACTGCGACAAATCAAGTTAAAGGAAATACACTTTAGTTTCTGCATCATGCTGGCGATATAAGCGGGTTAACTGTGCAGGAAGGATTTTGTCTTCTACACTTTGATGTCAGCAACGAAACACTCCATTTTCTGAAGAAAAGCTAATAATCTTAAGCTAGGTATTTTTATTTGCATACATTGCTCGCAAGTTAATGCGTTTGGTCTTATCAAATGAAGCTACTGTATAATACATCGTTCTGACAAACGATCTGATATCTTACCTTACAGTTTCTGCCAATGTGGCAATCAGTTCCTCTATGGTCAGGTAGTCTTCCAGTACTGCATTAAGTCTATATCCCCACGCGTAGCGCTCCATTGTCATGTCGTTCTCCCACTTATACTTCTGCAGTACTCCTTTTAGCACAATGAAATTAAGACAAATACAAATAACATAATGTACGTTTACATGGTAACGTAATAATCAACTACACTGAAAGGCTACGCATTCTTATGCTGTTGTTGTTTTATCGAAGAAAAGTCAAATTCAAATTATCTTTTAATGGTTTTTCTTCAGGATATTAAACCAGGGATTTGCCAGATTTTTCGTCGCACATCACACTCATAAACGTATTGTTTTCTCATCAATGATTTTAACTTTTCTTTCGTGCAACAGATATAAACTATCTAAACACATCAAACAAAGAGTGTAATTAGCGCCAGTATGTCAGTCACATTAAGGTGTTATGACATCAGTATTTTGAACGCGCTATGACGTCAGTGACGTTGAATGACACGAGCTCACCTGGGTTGTAGCGATCTGAGCACGTGAAGTAGCCCCCGTGGTGACAAGTATCACCTATACCCCAACGGTCATTCACCACAATTGTGTCCTTGACAGGGCTGGGGAAAGAGATTGGTTTGATTCATTTCCATGCATTTATTGGTTAAAAGCACTACGGCAGATGTATCGCTTTCATGTTGCGTCTTGATTGATTACGTACTTCAGTTCCCCTGTAACGCATTCGACGTCTCGCCATTTAATGTATTTACATGTATACTGTTGGATGACTGGATGGTTAGGTTGTTCAGCTTAATGCGGAAAAAAACAATTCCATAAACCCCTAACCTCAGACACTTTATTGTTACGCAACTTAAGAGCGGCATATTTCCCGAACTGCGAGATACTATCTTGGATACATGGAGAGTAAAACCAGAAGTCAAACCAGAACAGCGACGACAGTAGAAGTCAAACCAGAGCAGCGATGAATTGTTTACGGTTTTATTCTAACCTTTCATGAACATGCTTAAATAGTATAGTTACTTAAATCGCCTAATACCACGGCTTAAGCAGAATTAGATGATGTCAATGGCATTACACATCACTTGCTTAACATTACTCTTCTTACTGTTTGCGTGGTTCTTTGATAAATAAAAATAATGGTGGATAGACATGTAGTAAATTTTGGCGACAATACGTTTTAAATGACATTTACTTGAATAATATATACCTGTCATTGTAAAGCCATGCAAGAAATCCAGTAGAGTTCCAGTAAGTATCCGGGGCTTCCCAATCACCATCTGACCAAATCAATTCAGGTTTGTATGTGTTCACAATGTCATACAGCTCCGGCATTGTTTTTCGCTGCAAAACCATCCAATATTACATTCTATGCAAAAGTTGCATCACGCAATATCAAGCTCAGTCAGCATGCGATTTGTTCACGCAGTCCAATTTACGTGTATACTTTGGGGGTTGTTTTCTTATTTTAGTGGAAATGCAAAGATGTTATAAGCACAAAAAGTGAAAATATAATGTAGATAACATAAATCTCCTGCATAGGCGGCATAATAAATGTATTTACTCACAGTTACAAAATCATTGGTCTTGAAACCATTCGCCTTGTCAGCCAGGTAGATCGGGTTGAACCATTCAAACAAGGAGTGGTACAAACCAAACCTTAAAGTGGTTTTCTTCTTTATTGCTGTGGCCAGCTCTCCTGATTAAAAAGTTGCTCTTCATTATAAAATTATCTTGTTTAAATACTTAACGTGCCCTATTACATACTATCGCCTTTAAGAAGGTAACGAACTGACTACACAACAAACTGAAACTGGTAATTCTATTCACCTACATGTAGCTTATGTGTGAAAAAAAATACTCTGACATATAACAAGCAATTCATTGATTTACTAACTGACCACACATTACAATATGTATATTAGTGTTAAAAAATCCTGATCAATTTCTCTAAAGACTTGATAGACGAACTATTATTTAATAATATATTTCCAGGTAAATGCTTATCCGTGATATCAACAAGTTTAATCTCTTTGTGATGAAAGCCGAGAAGTTACCGAATTCTTCGCAATTTAATTAGCCACTACCCCAAGCCTTAAGCAACATATTAGCGATGAATGGTTCACACTGTTTGAAGACTAATCGGATAAGTACGTACCTACTAAGTCTCTCTGGGGTCCAACGTCCCATGGCATTCCAATTCCAGGAAACCTTTGACGGCCACAAAGTGAAACCCTCATGATGCTTTGATGTTAATATCATGTACCTGAAAAACACAAGAATTGGATTATAAAGGTATTCGCTAATGAAGCTCCAGGCAACAGACCTGAAATAAAGCTTGAAATTCAGGCATGTAAAAGGAGAAATATAGGTGAAAAACATGTCGAAAATCAAGCCATTGTTAAACATCGATTTGGGACCGTTTAGCATTTATCAGTTAGGCCTATCTCTGTTTCATGGTTACACATTGTACTTTGCGGTTTAAAGCAAATAAAGTGTAGTGATATTATGACCATCAGATTAAATACATGCGCTGGTCATTGCCTGAAATGATTTTAGCTGATTTCTAGCACAATTAAGAATTTTTGCTGTATATTTACATGTACACACAGAAAACATAATCCGAAATAACGACACTGCTGTTAACAGAAACTTCTAAATTCATGACAAAAACGGGCATAAACTTCGCATTTCTGCCTTGCACACTACACTCATGCAGTACGATTACATAGCTATCTTTATATGTATGGTTCATTTGTTATACTCAGTGTATTTATAAGCTTTATTTACATGTAATCACTGCTCCCTTGGAATCGCGATTACTGGCGCGTATACATACAGCATCAAATTTCTGTCCAACATGTTTTACATTAGGCAATCATCATGAATATGCATCGCTATGCGGTGTATTGTTGTCTATATACATTCTTTCAATTTATACAATATTTAACCTGATTATATAGGATTATCGGGCTATCCAAAGGGGAAGACCTCACTGCTCGTTAGACTACGCTTGTCGGGAAAGTAAAGTAGAAATACATGTAGTCCTACATGTATATAGACCTATAGCTAAGGCCTGCAAAGAGTTGCATGAGCATGTGAAGTAGCTACTCCCCCCCCCCCCCCCCCCCCCCCCAACACACACACACACGGTTGGCCTATGTACAGGACTGGTAGTATATGTAGGCCTATGTAGGGCGTACGGACTCGGATCGATGTCGCGAAGCAAGTCTAGACAGGTCTATGCTCGGTCTCCCGTACTGCAACACGTCACACATGACCAGGTGCCTACTGCAAGTAAAGACGTGACTCAGGACTACCGTATAACGTGTGCTTCAAACATGATATTTACCTGGCCCCAGAAGCCTGGAATATTTCTGCCCATTCATTTGCATCATAGAACTCCGCCTTAAACAAGGGAGCGAAATCCGCATATGAAAAACCCGGGCCATAATTGTCCTCAACAAAACGGGTGTAGACAGGGGAGAACTGGCCTTTCCAATACCACCAAAACCACGCTTCGCATCCCGTTTTACTTGTAGCTGGATCGCCAAGCTCGGTACCGAGAAAACACCCCAGTGCAGGAATATCCCGAATTTAGCGTCGTCGTACCAAGCCGGAAGGGGTCTGTTATCTAAGGACGCCCAGTTTGGCTCATACCGCACACTGGAGGCCGGAAGAGTTAGTAGAGCCCAGCTCAACAACGTGCACAGATGTCTCATCGTTACCCTCAAACACCTACTACAGTCACCTTCAGAGTGACCTACACTATATACAAGCACCAAGCCTTTTAAAAAGCTTTCCCAGGTGAATGGCCACAGCAATATATTTACACGAAATGAATAAGATCACGAGACGCTCTTGCCACAACAAAAGGCTTACTTTGCTGTGGCGCGAAGTGCATGTATGGAAGCCTGTATCGGACTGATGCCGAAAATAATACCACGTCGCTACCCTATGTGCTTCTCATAGTAACTACAGTTATGCCGAACGTAGTGTGGCGAGGCCAAAGGCCGAGCTGGGCGAAGAGAGGCAAATAGGTCACATGTAGGTTAAATTCATTTACCCGTCGTATTGGTGAGACACGGTAAATATGGCCGCCGAACTTTCGGTTTTATGATGGCTGTTAAAAGAATTATGGGGAGAATACCAAGAACGTGTCATCCGCACCATAATCTAAAAATTACTATCACTGCACGCTTATGATTTTCACTGCCGTGTGACACACAATCACCATTAATCTTTTAAACAGCGTTTTCTTCATAGGCTACTTTTAGCCGAAGTTGGCATAAGAGCCCGAATGTGAAGACGCGAGAAAGTTCAGCTAGGATTCAGGTATCCTAGCAATCACGTGCATATCAGCAATCCTCTCAGTCTGTTACTAGCTGCTGCGGACTTTCGGTTTCACACGAGTCTGTTGAAAGTAAACTGATATTTTTGGAATGGATTGTTTTAATAGATATTTTCCTAAGTATTTATTAGTCTCTAACTAACTGCTCTTTTTCTTTCTTTATTTATTTATTTTGTTAAGGTAAAGACAGTACACACCATAGCGTACGCCTTAATCCAAACGAAAAAAAACCCCCACAAAAAACGTAAAAATACTTTATTTCAGTGTAATTTTACACACCTATTTTATACACCTATTATATCATCAGTATAAATAATATACACGTTTAATTTTATGAGCCATATGCATTACAGATTTTTGAAATCCAATAACAAATAATTACATACTAGAAGTACCTATAACTTTAATAATAAAGTCCTCTTGAAGTGTATACACGTATCTCTGTTTTACGCCAAATGGTCAGCATGTTTTCAATTATCTGTATTGTTTTGCATATTATTGTCAGTTGTATTATTTGTCTATTTTGTTAAAATATATGTATTGAACTTATTCAGACTTCTTTGTGTGATCTTGTGTAAAGCCTATTGCTGATCTGAGAGTTAAACAAGCCAATTGTTTTTTATTTTCCTTTTTTCCCTTTTTTTCTTTCTTTTTTTTTTCTTCTTTTTTTTCTTTTCTTTCTTTTTTTTTTTGATTTTTTTTTATCTTTCTTTTATTACCTCATGCCAATGTTTTTTCTGTCTTACATATTCTCATTTCCGCAACCCAAGTATTGTATATTAGTTTTTCCTTTACATATCCCGAAAACATGCCTGTATAGCTGTATACTACACCTTATAAACTTTTGGCTTACTGTTTACTTCTTCAATAAATCAACGTTTAAAACACTTACTTTATATGCCAAGTAGGGTGTTCTGGCGTAAAAAATGTGGATCTGTCGGTTCATTTAGCGATTCACTTGGCTATTCGCGGGGTGTTAGTAACAGCGCCCCATAGGGGCTGAGGGCAGAACAGAAGGTTCTCTCAGCTAGTTCGCTGGCAACTTACTTTACGTACTAAGTAGGAATGTTCTGGCGTGTAAAATGTGGCTCTGACGGGTCAGTTAGCAATTCAGTTAGCTATTCGCGTTTTTTTGTTTTTTTTTTTTGTTTTTTCTTTGTTTTTTTTTTCTTTTAGCTCCTCCAAGTGACTGAGGTCAGAAATAAAGGTTTTTTCAAGTAACGCTCTGGCCACTTACTTTATTAGCTAAGTAAGAAAGTTCTGTCGTGAAAAATGTGGCTCTGGCGGGTCAGTTGGCTATTCAGTTAGCTATTCTCTGGGTGTTGTAACAGCGACCCCTAGTGGCTGATGTCAGAAATAAAGGTTCTGACAGGTAGCCCTCTAGCCACACTTTCTAGACTAAGTAGGAGTGTTGTGGCGTGAAAACTGTGGCTCTGGCGGCTCAGTGAGCTAAATATTCTGTTAGATATTCGCGGGCTGTTGATAACAGCGCCCCCTAATGGCTGAGGTCAGCAGAAAAGGTTCTTTGAGGTAGCCCTCTGGCCACTTTCTTAATGTACCAAGTAGGAATGTTCTGGCGTGGAAAGTGTGGTGCTGGTGGCTCAGTTAACTATTCAGTTGACTATTCGCGGAGTGTTGGTAACAACGCTCCCTAGTAGCTGATGTCAAAAATAAAGGTTCTGTCGGGTAGTTTTCTGGCCACTTACATTTTATGTACTAACTAAAAATGTTCTGGAGTGAGAAATGTGGCTGTGGTGGGCCACTTAACTATTCAGTTAGGTATTTGCGGGGTTTTGGTAACGGCGCCCCCTAGCTGACAAGATCAGACATTTAGGTTCTCATTGTCATTGTTGACATACATCAATATGACCCATAAGTCTCACCGTACAATGAACCAAAGAAGAAGAAGAAGAAAAAAAAAAAAAAAAAAAAAAAAAAAAAAAAAAAATATATATATATATATATATATATATGTAAACAACAATAGGTGAAGTAATTTTTAGATACCAATGATCTTTCTATTAAGGATTAAACTACTTTGTTTCTGCAGTTTCTATCCCTGTAACGCTAAGGATTACGTGCTTGCACGCTGCAGATATGTATATGTATAGTTGTACATCTATAGGGTGCGGAGATTTGTCAGTTTCACTCCATGCCAGAAACATGTTCCATATGGTACGTCTATAGGCCCTATATTGAATATCTGTATGTACGTAAAGTAATATGACCAAATAAAGGATGTGGCCTATCCATGCACTGTAGGCCGACGATAATCTACGGCGAAAAGCACCAACCGGGGCATGTCAGTGTTACATGTAAGCCTTAAGATCAGCAGTAGAGCCAATCACCTACCCTGTATCGATATATACATGTACAAGCCTACCTCGCCCCTGCCGCCTGGAATAGCTCAGCCCATTGGTTTGCGTTGTAAAACTCCGCCTTAAACAAAGGTGCAAAATCTGCGTAGGTAAAGCCTGGTGGGTAGTTTTCTTTCATAAACTGAACATAAGGTTTTGCATGTGTAGCTCTCCAGAACCACCAAAACCATGCCTCGCAGGCCCCATCGCTTGTGCCTGGGTCGCCGAAACTGGGCACAGAGAAGACGCCCCAGTGGAGGAATATCCCGAACTTGGCGTCATCGTACCAACTTGGGAGCGGTCTCTTGTCTAAAGATGCCCAGTTGGGCTGATACCTGACACATATGACTGGAACTATGGACAGGCATGCAGATAAACACAACAACGACGGCCTCATTTTAGCAGCTCGCCTGTTTTCAGCACAGTCCTGTAGTAGCCCTCTATAGTTTCCACCACGGTATGAGGTCAGTAATCATCACAGTTGAGTGCTTGGGGTTAAAGAGTCTATAACTCAGACGATATACGTGACAGGTTAAAGAAAACTGGGCACCGAATTCTTACAAAACTGCCTTTTATCTCGGTATTACAGAGTTGTAGTGGCGAGATATTAATGTTATATATGTATATGGAAGGACTGAAGGCGCATTGTCACCAGAGTGAAAATCGCGTCGTTTAATTGATTTATTTCAGTGCCAACGATTGTCTGTATATGTATGCTGGGTAAAACATATTAGCATTAAACTGCATAATTATTTGTACTACATTGTGTTATTTATTTAAATTCAATTTGTATTCTAACATATATATATGTATTTATCAAAAATTGCCCTCTATTTACGGACTTAAAGCTAAGAAAATTGAGTTTGAAAACACCTGGGAAATTTACTAATGCTCACCACAGGCCACACATAGGAAAAGTTTAAACTGGGCGAGACAATTCGTCGTGAGCGAAATAAAAAACGGTATGTTTCCACACAATTTTTATCCAGTTCATAAATCTATTTAATAAACAAAAAGTGCATTTAGTAAAGCAGACACGTTTATGTTCATGTTCAATTTACACATTTACAGCATCATCAGCATGCCTTCTTCGGCATTTCTTGATCGCATTTTTTAAACCTTTATGACTGTATATATGCACTGGATGTAAAATATCGTATATACAGTAAATGTTTTAAAATTGCTTGTGGTCTGTGAAGTGAATACGTATTTTTTAAGAGTGGAGTTATACATTTACACATAGGAAAAATTACTGCAGTCGGTAAGCCTTGGTTAATGTGAGATATATGTAACACTAAGACTATACTATATACTTAAAATATTCGGCGTTCATCCAAAATTGCATAGATTACTACACCGTAAACGTGATGACTGTCAAGGTGAAACATTACAATTTATCGTCAAACCTGGAGGAAGGGTCATGTATATAGTCCTACAACAGTATTTTATATTGGTGAAGGTGTGAAATGTAAATTAATTTGGGCATGTATACATATGTGCATGTACACCGTACAAAATAAGACGAATGTGGCTCAGGTAATCGGCGTACCAGCGTGTTGCAATGACTTAGGAATAACCAATACGGTTGCTCCCAATTCAAGTCGAGCTCTTGCTGGCTTCCTCTCCGGCCGTACATGAGAATATCTGGCAGCAACCTGCGAATGAACGTGGGTTTCCCCCAGGCTCTGCCCGGCTCAAGAATATTTACAATGATGCAAGGTAAATTGTTATTGAGCACGGCGTAAAATATCAATAAAATAAATAAATAAATAAACGCAGTCTGTCGCTTTCACTGTAATGATATGATTAGGAACGTCACACTTTGACTCACATATATCAGGACAATGAATTACGAGAATCCAGAAGGAGTGAGTGCTTGAGGCTTAACGTCGTACGTAACAAGTTTTAGTCATATGACGACGAAGGAGTCCTCAGAGTGCGTGTACGTGCAGTGTGCCTCCTTGTTGCAGGACGGATTTCCACCGCTCTTTTTATCTACTGCAGCTTAACTAAGACGTTTTACTGAAGGCAAGTAAGCCGCCCCGCCCTAGTCATCATACTGATACGGGTCAACCAGTCGATGCACAATTCCCTTAATGCTGAACGCCAAGTGAGGAAGTTACAAATTCCTCTTTAAAGGTCTTAGGTGTGACCCGACCCAGGATTGACTCTGGATCTACCGTCTACTAAAGTGGACGCTCTACCAAGTGTGCTATCGGAGCCGGTGAATCTAGAATGATGCATGAAACGAAAACGAATATGTCATATTTGTTATCATGGTTAACGGCAGCCACATGAAACGTGTGCATGTAAATCAGAAAACGGACATTTAGGCCTATGCTGGGCTCTCTCTTAGCCTTTGGCCATTGTATAAATTTTGAGAAAATAAATAAATATAAATTTTGTTTAAATGTTTTGAATAAGCTGTGGTAATAATGATTGATTTCACTGATGGAAACGGTCCATTTTGCGATTTTATACGCGAGTTGTATAGCACTTGTTTTGAAATATTTTTACGTTTCATTGTTCTTTATGAACTTAATATTGAGGAAACAGGCCATTCGCATTTTATCACATATTTGACTCACTTCCGAGAACTGGCAAAAACTCTTTCCCTTTATTTTTTTGTAGTAATCTCAACAGCTGTACTACGCTATCAACAGTAACAACCATTCACGCTATATATACATATATGCTAGTTACCGTCATGAGGCAAATCCTGCTCCATGTACTCCTCTCTGCACGCTGATCAGACTCAGCTGGTAGTTACATAATGTCGTCCAAGACAAATTACACTCCTCCAACATCTGACCGATACCGTGGTGTGAGTGCCGCAGAAATACTGGAAGACAAATGGCCCTACGTTTAGATTAAGCTCACCCTCAAGGTACACGTTGTATCTGTAAACATCTGTAATGGAAGAAACTCTCTTATTTATTTACCAATCTCTGGGGAGCTGAATCGCTCATTTTAACCGGTACCCTCTCCTGCCCCAGACGCTTCTTTGTAGGGGTCATAGAGGCTCTAGATGGTCTGATAACCATGGCATATTCACGGATGTGCTTTGATGAGGCAAGCGTATGGGTTTCATATGTAAATAAATACAAGAAATTGCCTAGAACTCAGAGGAATCAGTTGATGTTTTCAAATGTTTAAGTCGTTAATACATGTACATGACCTACGTACAAAGTTACAGGTTCAGTAGAAAAATGAATGTGTGTGTGTGTGTGTGTCATTTCGTATTAAATCATTGCAAATCGCAAATTTTGACGGTGACAGTTTTTTAAATAAATGTAACAATCTGCAACTCGTAGAGTGCCTTTTGGTAATAGCGCATTCATTTCAGCTTATATTCAAATATAAGAGGATCTTCAACCTGTCAATTAATTAGACTTTCTAATTAGATTAAACCTCTTGACGGCTTGGTTTTCTGTCAGTAGGTCAGGTTAATTACTAAGATAATTACCTGTGTAGTAGTCGTGCAAACTGGTACCTTAGCGATGGACGTTAGCGATGAGTCTACCCACCACAGAGAACGACAGCTGCACTTCTCATCTTAACCATTTACGTGTCTGGTTCTCTCGTTTCATTTTAATTTCTGAAACTGCTAGATTTTTTTCTTTTCATATTCAGTGAGTGTATGTAGTGTGTCGGGGTTGGTGGGCCTGCGGGCTGGGTGGTTCTTGGTAGATTATGTTAGTAGACCTGAAAGGCACAGTGTCATCGGGAGATACGTCAGGATGCCTTTATCATTTGTCCCAGCTTCATCACCAATTCATCAGTTTCGGAAACCTCCAGACGCCAAAGGTAAATCAACTATGCAAACCAAGTTCCCCGAGAATAGCAGAGACCTCGGGGAGGGACAGCGGCTATCGGTTACACAAGTCCGACTAGGTGGGCCTTAAATCACCTCCGGTATGATGGCTGATGCTACACGCACCCTGCCCGGCACTGACTACTGTCCGCAATTCACTGATTACAAGAGGCAATTTGAGCTGTGTTATAAAGGCGGCAGTCGGTGAAGATGATTAGGTTTGGCCACGCCGTCGACCACATTGACATCTAACGCAGGTTAATAGCCTGGAGACTGAGCTGGGATCACACCAGCAGAAGAGCCTTTGCCAAGATTGTCGTCTTTGTCAGGCCGCCTAAAAAGTTCTGAAAAACTTGGCTCTACCGCACGGTCGCCTCCACAGTTACTATTTTTTGTGCATTGTGAACAGTTATTTAATGTAATCAGGTTCACCGCTGCAACCACGGCGTGTTTAACAAACCAAAATTCCATTTAAGGCTAGCTTCATCGACATCGATGGCGAGTGTTGTTGGTTTACTTGTGCACTCTGGTTCCCTCCATCTATAGACTTTACTGTCGTCACATAATTGAAAATTTCTTGCGCACAGCGTTAAACACCAAGCGAAAAGGTGCAAACATTGATTCAAACATTGCCATTGAATCATCATATCATATGCTTATCAACATCATCGAATTTGGGGACCAAAGACAATATTGTGCAAGAAAGAAATTAAACATTTCACGGTATGTTGGTTACATTATAATCGGAAGGATAGTAAATCATGATTTAATTTCATTTTTGGCTTTTAACCTTGCGGACCTTAACCTTAACCTTTCATCTTGCGGACAGCGAGGTCATGTTTCTAGTCATGATTATTTGTCATGATCCATTTTAGTCGAACTGATGATGATGCCTTTATCATCACCAAATGTAAGACCTAAAAGTTCAATGTATTCCTCATTGAATTCTCGATATATTTGAGCAGCGGCGTCCGTGGCACAGTTGGTTAGCGCGCTAGCGCAGCGTAATGACCCAGGAGTCTCTCACCAATGCGGTCGGTGTGAGTCAAGCTCATGCTGGTTTCCTCTCCGGCCCTTTGTGGGAAGGTCTTCCAGCAACCTGCGGATGGTCGTGGGTTTCTCCCGGGCTCTGCCCGGTTTCCTCCCTCCATAATGCTGGCCGCCGTCGTATAAGTGAAATAGAGTACGGTGTAAAACACCAATTCAACAAATAAAATAAATAAATATTTGCGCACTTGTGTACCCCGTGTATAAGTGTTTCAGAGAACAGAAGCGTTACAGTTATGGATTTAATGTTGGTGGCAGTCTCACATCCGCATATTTGTAAGGTGCATGAAGAAGGACAGTCACTTCCGCCCATGCAAACCTGTTCGCCGTCGTATACGTGTAGTTGGTTCATCGACAGTGGACAGTTAACCGCGCGCATGTGATAGTTAAACACGCCCACATAAATTAATTTTTGTGTTTCGGGGCCATTTTCTTTTTTTTTTTTTTTTTTGATCATGTTTTATCTTGGAATCCATAGATTAATTGATCTTAATACAACCTTGTCACAGACAAATCGTTGTTTCGGCCATTATACGCTTCTTCACGATACTGTTGTGCTTGTGATACCAGGAGCACTTATGCATTTTCCTAACACTCGCCATCATATCATATTCATTATATCCCCCACCCTCGAGAGTTCCAGGTCCGGTCCCGATGGCTCAGTTGGTAGAGCGTCAGATTCGGGGGCGGTAGATCCAGGGTCAAACGTGAGTCCTGTCACATTAAGCATTAAGGGGGCGTTAAACGTGAGTCCTGTCACCGTTCAGCATTAAGGGAACAGTGCAACGACCAGCTGACCCGTATCAGTATAATAGCTCGGGTGGAGCGGTTTACTTGAAGTCGGTAAGTCGACTCAGTGAAGCAGCACTAGATAAAAGAGCGGTGGAAATCCATCCTGCCTACAAGGAGGCACAATACATACACTCTAAGGGCTCCTTCGCCGTCATATGACTGGAAAATTGTTACGTGTCGTACTTAAAAAACCTAAGAACTCTCCCACTCACTATAGAGCTGTGTTGTGTTTGGCGAACATCAGGTCTGCCGTTTTGTCCGACTTAAACCTTTTTATCGCGTTTCTTGATAAGCTTAGGATAATTTGGGTGGCGTGCCCATTCGGCAAATTGACATGTTCTGAAGTACGTTACCACACGCAAAACAAATGCCTTATTCCAGCGGGAAGTCGAGTTGTTATTGCAATCACCGGTTAAATGTCAATATATGAAATATCCCTTCGAGCAAGAGGGTGTTGGTTGTAAGACTGTCATCGTGTTCTTGGTGATATTCAATCACCTTAGGCTTATAATCTATTTGTACAAACGGCCTCAGATGACATAAGGATGCAGTCCAACAAGCGGCAGCGGGATGCATACTCCCGTCCTCGTTGCTAAAGAGCTTTTAGCTCGGCATCAAGTTCTCACAAGATGCACGGCGATCATAATATTATCTTATCCCATATAAAACATAATACAACCTTCGACAATATCTTAAAGCATGACTGACCTCACTAGGGCAAGTTTTGGCATTTTCGTGTTATTAGTGTTTTCGTTACGCCAGTGTCGGATTACACAGTGAAGTCGGCCATTGTTAACGTCAAGATTACTTGCAACGGAAATCTCGGTTGAACAAAAAAACCTTATCTTTCTAGACTAACGGTTTCCCTGTGTGCAGTCATTAGATGAGATGTCTAGGTGTTTGCCGGCGAAGGTCAGACAAGGGTGACCCGTTACATCGATCACGTATCTGGGCCATCATTTGAAGGTTACGCTATTATCAGCTGGTTAGCTCTATTCCTGCAGATGTAAGTTTAAACCCCGATATTAATTAAGAAAATTGAAGTTGGCACATTGTCCCAACCCGGCATGTTTCAAGGGTTCTGAACCAACGGAGCTGAGATGTCCACATCTCGTGGAGTCTGGTCAGGACGGCATGCTGCAGCTTTTACCACTGCGGCTTCCACAACAGTGATACCATTCAGTGTAAAAATAAAGACATCGATGACTTTGCTTGATTCTACAGCCAAGTAATAAATCAGCGAGCTGGAACGATAGCCAGTTACAAAGGCAAAGTTGCAAAACGTCACCTTCATCATTTGGGATGGATGGAACAGTCCAGTTAATATCCCAATTGTTTACCTTAGATCGGCATAAAGTGTAACGAAGATTTTCCGCATCTGTGTTCTCGTTCAAGCTGAAACATCTAAATATACACATAATTACATGATTTTTGCGTGAGAATATAAACTGTAGGCTACTGGGTATTTAGCAACACGAGTTGTGAAGAAAAGCATAACTATTTGTTGTGAGAAAGTCACATTATTTTAGATTTTGTGTCATTGTACACTTGCGCACACAGGCTTAAACCGTAATATTCGAGTTACTTTGGGGAACATTTTTAAACTTCATATGGGATATTTTATACCAGCAATACATTTGT
This sequence comes from Liolophura sinensis, assembly GCF_032854445.1. NCBI lineage: Eukaryota > Metazoa > Mollusca > Polyplacophora > Chitonida > Chitonidae > Liolophura > Liolophura sinensis. The sequence continues at coordinate 30,169,888 of NC_088295.1, forward strand.
GTATTCTTTTAATTTACCACAAGGCAACGGCAAAAAGAAACATCAAAAGCTGAAAGGATGCTAAGCCTGTATAATTTGTCTTTATCATCACTAAATGAAACAAATGAGTACCGAAGGAAATACAGCAATATGGCGTCATGTGTCATGTATATGTACTTGAGGATCTCTTTCGTGCCATTATGTGTTGAAAGTTTCAGAAGTCAGTGGCAAGAAAAATCCACAAAGTCTCGTGGGAATTTTAGATCTGTCTATATAATTAGACATCACAGAAGTCCTAAATATTAAAATAAGCTTGTGTAATTACCATTCAAGTAATGTGTACGATGCTTCAGTCTTGGCATTAAATCTATTATTTGATTTGAAAAATTAAAATCCAGACCGAAGAAAATCCAGACCGTCTATCACGTTAGTCCGGGGACTCTGACTTTGGTTAAAATCAACAATGTGTAAAATCCAGATCTATTTATTTATAGAATAATGCAAAAAGTGGTCACGTGTAAAAATGGATCCTTGTTTTGGGTCAGGGAGTCTTCCAGACACCTGTACAGGTTCTGTTGGCTCTCGTGAGCCCTGTCTGGTCTTTCTGTAAAACCCTAATCAGACAAATACTAAATAATGTAATGACGGATGACAGTTATCTTTTATGCCCTTTTTTATACAAGATCAGCAATTTCCAGGCTAATCAACCTATTGATAAAAAAGCAAAGATGAGAAACTTGAACCTTGTCGTCTTTTGACATCATATTTGCCACGTGTTTATAAAATGAGCTATTCACACAACAATTACACTTGTTCTTATTGAACGTTCCACTTCCTCAGAGATTATAGGCTTTGACTTTAATAAATCTTTCAAAAATCCACTTTTCTTCACGAGACATTTTCCCCAGGGAAATTTTTCGTTGATCATCCACTTTGTCATTTAGTCAACTTAACATGACAACACAAAGAATTCAATTATCCATTATATCACAAGTATTTTCACACCATGCAACAAACACCACATTACTCAAAACAGGAAAACGCGGCGGTTGTGTTGTATTTACAATCTTCGAAAATTATTCTGCGTCAACTTCATGCTATCTTCAATCAAAGACACGCAAATCACCAGCGACATTCACCACTTAGCGAGGACGTCAAAGAATGAGGACCTGTGAAACGCCCGGCAGCAGTACCTTGAGGTCATTTTGTTGACGTCAAATATTCCTTTCCCAGCTCATCACGATGACGTCACATAAAAGATAGTACGACGTTACAATAGAAGCTGATACATTGTAACATTATGGACGCTGGGCAATAATCTACTTTTGATGTAACAATGGCTGAAGTTCCTGCTTCACACTAGCCCCACCTCACGGGAATAAAAAATATGCTTCCTCCCCATTGTGTTCGCAAAGTTCTTTTCTGTGGTTCAAAATTCACGTTACTGAAAGTCATTGAATGGTCAAGATTTGAAATGAACAAATACTGAGAATAGAAACCTTCTGAATGTGTTTCCCATGTTATTTGGGTAAGCTACAGTAGTTGAGGTCTTAATCATAAAATGTTAACTGGCTTATTTATGTCTTCTTCTTTGGATTTCCACTATCGAGTCAGTGCTGAGAAATATCTTATCAGGCATAGGGTCTAAGCACTTCAAGTCTGATAGTTCAATCACGCACATTTGAAGTTTGCCAGTCATCTTACCGAAATACCGTTATCTCATGACTTGTCTGGCCGTTAGCGCAGTATCGGCTCTGGACGCTAACATCTGGACACACTGGACTGGCAATTTCCTCTGAACTGCAATAGTTTACCAGACATTTCCAACTCTTCTACATAATGCCATCAGCCGCATCCATCCTAATTCGCGACGGACTGTCAGCTTTGTCCCATTAAGCACTCGATTGGTGTCACAGTTGGCCGTTTGCAATCAGTTAATTGCATTCCGATAGTTAGCAGCTAATATGTGACTATTTAGGACTGATAAATCAAGATGAACTGACATAATCACTGGCAGTAAATCGTAGAAATGGACCTTGCCCGCGTTTACAGTGTCTTTAATGGTCCAGGTCGCGTTGACATATCCACTAACGCGACGACATGGGATGTGGAGCGGGTGTAGTAACGATTGTGCAAGAAATGGAAAAAATACCTCTCTTCTTCGTCAAGGGAGAATAATGCAAAAGGCTACGGCTTTGAGAGTTAACCCGGATCACCCATGCCAGCTTAATTCTTGGCAACTTAGAAATAAAGCATTCTGGTGACTGCCGAGGAGAGCAGCATTGCTATATGTTAGAATCCGGAAGAATTATTTGTTCTGTCCAAACTGACCTCTATACCCACAACTAGACGACATCTTCAACGTATCCAGTTAGTAGAAACAGACTAAATATGTACAAGTAAATTCCGTACATCGGATGAAGAAGAGTATAATGTTAATCTGTACACTGATTCTAAATTCTTACAGGCTCTGCCTAAATCACTTGGAGGCCAGATGATTTCATTTGATGTATACAGGTGAACATAACATTCATATGACCCAGACGAACCACTTTCTCCCGCAGGGTACGTAAGAACAAAATTATCTCGTCGGTCAAGGACTCTCTGCTAAAGGCTAAAAGTCTAGTCATTATCAAATTGGCCTCTCTATTATCGGATCTATGATGTGTAAGTTGATCATTACTGGAAAATCCCCGGTATTTGAGTTTCGAAATTCTCGCTGTATTTTTGACCTATACGAAAACTCACTGACTTTGAACTGCGGTAAGCCGGCGACAGTGATAAGTTCGATACATTGATCGCGTAAACTGTTCCCTGAGGAATTTACAGGTGACCTTTAGCACACTGATGTCTGTAACCGGTAGAGCGGAAAATGGTCGTCTGGAAACGTTTATCGTATTCATCGTGATCATTGCATCACTCTGGCGTTCCGATATGAAACATTTGATAAAACTGACATACGAAAATACAGAAACGTGACCACTGACATTTAATTATTAAACCTCTGCTTTTTAAGAGAGATTTAGAAGTTTCAGAGGTAGATATATAGTGTGTTTGTGTAGCACACGTTGTTAAATTAGCCAATACGACATGAGTGAGTTTTCCATTTCAGTTCTCCATCCAGAGTTACATCCATGCTCTCGCTGCCTTGGATAACAATTAGTGGTGAGTGCAGCATTTGTAAGCAGTGTGTAAATGAAATATCTGTCCTCTACAGTTAAGTTTAGCGGCATAACTTCATTACCTGAAAACCAATCATTCGTTTAACGGTAACAGAGTTTTGGCTACGGAAAACTGTAATTAAAGAAAATGACAGGACACACGAAGTCCCGCAATATGGAGAGAAATCTACTAATAGCTTCTCGAGAGCATCGTCATTCCTTGTGAAAGATCTTGTTGACCGCAGGAACATGTTTTTGGCTGAATCCCTCTCATTCCTCATTCCCAAATATAAAGGTATTGATGCCTGGCTCCCTCTTCATTACTTGTCTGCTTCATATCTTCACGTCAATCAGTGGAATTATTACCTTATATTACTTTCTAAGATGTCAAGCGATCGGCTTAAAAATAACACTCCATGGTCTGTCTGATGTTTGATAATTTGTATTAAACATAATTGACTCCGTTTGCCATGTGATTCCACATTATACGGTTTTACAAGATGATAGTGTAACTGACTTCCACAAACACTTATAATAACATATTGTATCTTTTCACGCAAACGTGAAGGGCACAGCAGACTTGTTTGCTGTTTCGCAACGATGTCTATGTAGTTACATCGTCACTGTCTTCCTCGTTCGCTTTATTCGATTCCAGGGAGAAAACAACAAAGAATCGTGCAACAGATCTCTACTGCCGACGTTTGGATATTTTAATTCGTGAAGGTCGACAACATATATTGGTAACATAAATGACTGTAGTCAACACGCTTCGTTTAAAACAGACAATAAACACGTTAACACAATTACACAAGTAAAGCGTTTTGATAAATTTTTCAGTGTACTTAAAAAAGCTTTTAGTCTGCTGATTTGGATGTAAGAGCTGTGAGGCTACCTTTATCAACTGAAATTATTTGTTTAATCTGTTAGAATACATCCCGTTTCCAAAGTCAACTTCTACGCATGGGTTGCCATTCCTCTGATATATCTTTTAATATATATATCTAATGAATGTGCAATGCTACCATCATAGAATCTCTACTCTCCGCAGCAATCTTCTGAATCTCAACCAGAAATATAGGATTTGAGGATGCAAAATAATAGTGTTTTTTCGCTCCCATCTATCACCATCAGAGAAATATTTCCGAAAGAAACGCAATATACATGTGCACTGAACTAGCGTATTAATCAATTGGTCATTCGCATTTATCATACGACCATAGTAGACATATTTTTTATCCATGAAAGTATAACTGATTTGAAAACATAGGCCAAACAATCAATCTGGAATAAGTTTGATATTTACATATATATGTTTTTTATATTTATATTTATATTTAAATTGTTTTATTTCTCTTACATATGAATATTGTGAAATGGACAGGTGGGTGTGTAAACGAAGATATGACCGAATACTCCAAATGCATTCCGCACATTTAACATGTCTGCTTGGAGCGTAAGAAATCTTCCAAAGACAGCCTCTCTGTACTGTGCTATCTTGCAGACTGCATGATTGCATTAGGGGAAACCCTATGACGTGCAGAGAAGGTGCAACATTCCGTCGTGAGGTTTAATTCTGTTTCCACTTATTATCAGCACTAGTTAATGGCTTTAGCTGGTGGTACAGCAGGACGGGAAAGCGGAAGTTTAACAGCATGCAATATGTATGATCAACCAGGTAACACCGTCGAGGAAAGATTTTGTCAGTGACATCCGGTTAGCCAGTGCGCCCAATCTGTGGTTAAATTTATCTGGTTTTTGGAGGGGTCCAATGGCTGTCCACAACCAGAATCGTTTTTTTGCGGTCAAGATGAGATTTTATAGCAGAAAAATAATTTTGAAAACGACGCGGAAAACAAATTAATAAAGTAAGCAGATTGACACTGAAAATTGTAGAAAGAAACGCCGGTATATGCATATCCACCGTAATTTATTTGTTCCAGATGTATTGCCTTTCAGGATGTTCACACTGAAATCTGGGTTCATCCAGTGTACGATATGCATCTGATAAAATACTTTTACATTACAAAATGTTCTGCGTATAATGATAGTTACGAGAAAATTAAATAGCTACAGTTATCCAGTTTCAATGTCTGAATTTCATGTGTATAATCGATGGCCCTCTTCAATGTTACCCGGAAGGGTGCCTTCAAATCCAAAACCCCTGAGCCATACTGAGGTTTGTGGCATGAGGCGCGTTATACTGTGACATTTTCACTACCCATTGCTTGCATTGTTTCAACCATAAACCTCATATATCTAGAGCCTTAAAGCTTGTGAAATTTACACTGAATACAGCAAACAATTCACAATTTAGCACAATACGGCATCTCATAATATCGCATTCTATCACCTTTAAACAAAGGTTTAAAAAAGTTAATAACAAATACAAAAAAATGGGAGACATCTGATGGTTTTAAGGAAAGACACTAAATCATAACTAATAATGCGAAAGGTCCTACCCAATCCTCACATTTTTATGTTCAAAGGTTTAAGTTTTTATTAGTTTTTCAAGCACGAATTCGCAATACCGGCGACATTCTCTTTACACCAGTGAATGATCGATTCTAACAGATACATGTAGAATGACAAAGACTCATCGACCGACGGACAGAAAAAAGAGTAATAAAGTTGGGTAAACCAGTTAAAACAATTTTCTTTTCTCATTCAATGAAATGCGAAAACACCGATCAAGACACATCAGACTACCCGTTCAAATTGACGGCTTGGAAAAAAGCGGGCTAAGCATGCCCCTACAAGCGATAGGTTCCCCTTGCACCCTCATTATTAACATTCCTTCTGAGATTTACCAAGTTCAGGGGTTTCAGAGCAGTGCGTGCTGGGTAAATGGGCGTTATTGTCTCATCTGTTGGAAGTTCCAAGACCCTTCCAATAACCATGCACCGTGTGATGCATAACAGAATGACCTTTATTACCCACACACAGACGAAGGCTGCTGTCCATGAACCTGTGACAATAATGATAGATCACATTTCTGTAAACATTTACCACCTCTTACTCAGCAATAGACTCATCATCACCGCATCATCAGCATTCCGCAGTCAAGACGGAGAATTTATGTATATCACTAAGCATGCATGAATACGTATGAACCATGCATGGTTATGGACGTGTGTAACTTTTGTGTTAGGTTAGGCATTACAAACGTCTTCATGCCACACAACCAATTCCATTCACGTCGCTAAATCTATGTCTCTGAAAGGATAAATCGTTGGATGGCATGCTTAAACCTGTACCTTGTCTCTGAAAAACAACACCCCAGAAGCCTTTTCTTGTCTTCTAATATACAAGACTCCAGTAAGCTTTTCCTTTCTCCTACCATACAAGACTCCAGAAACCTTTTCTTGTCTTCCAATATTCAAACCTCCAGTAAACGTTGCCTCCTTATATTCACAGGACTCCAGTAAATTGTACAATATTTTTGCGGAAGGAACGTTCTGTCGGAACTAAGCTTTACTTGTTACTACATTGCTATAACCGGAACTAAATCACAGTTTAGCCTCATAACTTTTTTATATGGCTTATCTTTTCCGATTTCTTCATTTATCTTCTCAATATTTACGGTACCTATATGTAATTCATTATGTTTGATGCTGCTATTTTAAGGAATTGTTGGATAGTCCTTTTGAAACAAATTTTACTTTTATCCGTTGAAAATTCGATAGAAAGTTACTGGCAAATGGCATAGATTTGCAATGGGCATAGAATATAGGCCATTGTTTATTTAGGCTCCATTACTTTAAACACTCGTTTTAAAGCATCCGTATGTTTTGTCACCCCGTCACCGCTACCTGCGGGTTCAATTTTAATGTGAAAATCAGCACAATGTCAAATACCCCTGGGATCCCCTATTTTGGCAGTAATCATTCTTAGTTGTTAGTGACGGATTTCCCGTTTCTTTATCCTGACACAAATAAACAATGAATATCATGCCAACAGATCGTGTTTTGTCTGGAAAAATGAATCACCAAACTTTATCAGAACTACGACTAGATCCTTTAGAGAAATTGTTTTTGGACGGAAAGGCTGATTAAAACAAATCTTTTAAGTTAACAAGAAAACGTGGTATCAGTTTAAACAAGTACGCACAGAACTTTGACTCAAGGAAGAAAAGTTAAAGTTTCGTTTTCTTTAAATGAAAATAGACAGGATGGGCAAGGGAAGAGTCGCCTTACCTTTTTAAAAGCAGTGACATATTTTAATTTCAACACTTAAATCTTACTTTTTTATCATTAGAAAACGTCGAAATATGGACGTGTTGCATGAAAACATTAATATGTACATAATAAATACAAATTATCCATCGACTTTGGTATACCACCACCAATCTTGGATTACATACCTTCATGTTTTCGGCAATGTAATCTGCAACTATAAAAAGGTTTCGCATAACATCAACACGTGTATTGCTAGTATAAACTCTAACAAACAAACAGGTTTAAGTCGTGACATTGTCACGCATTGCTACATTTAGTATAAACTCCAACAAACAAACAGGATGAAGTCGTGACATTATCACGTTGCTACATGTAATATAAATTGCGACAAACAAACAAGTCGTGACATATTCATGTGTTGCTAAAACAAACTGCAACAAACGCAAAGGTTTAAAGTGTGACATCAACACATGAGCTTCTAGGCGTTGGCACTAGTGAATTCTGACTGAATAGGTTGACTGCCCTCTGAAGGTGGGTGCGTGTGTGAAATGAGGACACGATCACATTCCGGTATGAGATTTACTGAATAGTTGATTGCTGTTTAAAACCATGTTCAAGAATTTTTCACAAACAAGACAGTTGTCAGTTTAATAGGTGGTCGTCATTGACTAAAACATGTGATCTTATGAAACTGTGACTATTATAGACTAGTGTGCCAGCGTTTAATCAACCCATATCCACGCAAATACACAAAGAAAACAAAAATAGAAAGAATCAATATGCGATTTCTTTTTCTTAGGAAAAGACAGCTTGCCACATTTACATTGTGCGAAGGTTGGCACTGTTGTTTATGGTCGAAACAGATGTATTGAGCTTGGAATCTTCTGCTCTATACAAAACCAATTTTCTTCTTCTTAGTTTCTTTTGAGAAGAAATCCGACCATTATCTGCTATTAGTGACATACAGTGACCCACATTCGATGAGGTGTTTGTAGCGTCTATTCAGATGAAAAAAACAATCACTGTTAACGCCTTTACAGAATCGATAAGGCCCTTTGACAAGATTAAAAGTTGCTTAGATCCAGCTCTGACAGAAGTAGAACATAATTGCCACAGATTCTTTCCAAATGAATTGGACAGATGTCATATCTATTGTACCTTAAAATAATTCTCCCTCAGGTTTTAGGTTTAATAAGGAGTACATGACTACTCAGAAAAAGTTCACTTTGCCTTGTGAAAGCCGCATCCTGAAGCGCACGTGAATATGAAGCGAGAACGATAACTCTGGTATTAAGAAAGTCGTGCAATATGAACTGTACCGTAACAAAAAGAATAACCATGACTGCTTCGTGATTAACAAAACAAGAATTTAAAATACTGCTCAGTGTCCTGATACAAATGCCAAAACTGGTCCATACGACGTACCACGGCAATCATTTAACTGTTCTTGTAAGTTAGAGCATTGCGAAATAACAGAAGAAAACGCACGGTTACATACATTTAAGTAACATATTGATATACACCACTGTAGCACCATTTACTAATACAAACGACTCAGTGTCCAACTTCAAGTGCTGATGTGATGCCAGACCAATTTTATGTGCAATAAATTCGATATTTACTATAATAATTGGTAAGTCAAGTTTACCTAGGTAGGTTTAGGTTTAACGCGTTTGGGGATATTCAGTCCCTGTAAGGGCAACAAAACCTGTCACGGTGACCCTTGTAATTGTTGTAAAACTGTTTTATTCATATATAAGGAACAAGCTCTACTGTGCTCATAAGGTAAGATTGGAATCTTCTCTGACAGGAGACAGTCTTCTGGGCTAACTACAGCTAGATAATTTTTTGATGGATACGTAGACTGGCCAAAGCTTATTAACTTCAGAAATTGACCGCATTGACCAACACCCTAATCCTACTTTACATGCTTTCCGTTACGACTGGTTACTGAAACCTGGCGTATTCTGTTAACATAGAATTTGTGTTCTTCATATATCTTTTTGTCATGGCTGCTTACTGCAATTCGGTATATCCTGTTAATGCCGACATCGTGTTCTTCATACATACCCACATGTAGTTATATATGTTACTTATACATATATAGACATTAAAACAGACACAGCGATCATTGCAACAAATCGATACATTACTAACTTGTGCTTTCTGAATACAAAAAGAAGGCAGATCATCTTACAAAGTTTTGTCTGACCAAAAAAAACTTTACGTGGATGCAGCAGTCCTTGTGTGCATTGGTAAATTGGACCTCTTCGGTTTCTTATATAGAAATAAGGTCACAAGTCTTTAAACCCTACTTTGACCTGTCCAACGTTTGTGCTCATGCTAAGAAAGCATCCGACAGACAGCATGGCTCTCGCTCAACCTACTGTTTCATCATACTGTCGTTTGAGAAGCGACATCCGTTCAAATAATTAAGGGTTTGTAACATATTTGTGCGTTTCAGTCTCTTTTTCGAGTCGAGCAACAAGTGTACAATGTAAACTCTACCATGAAAAAGTCGGTCGTGTGCAGTGACAAAGAGTAAATAGGCGGCATATTTGTCGGCATGTGCCCATTTCGGCATACACAAGGGATTTGGGCTATAGATTGTCAGACCAGACAGACACCCTTTATCATTGCCACAAAGACAACACTGCCTGTGTCGTTCCAATACTGACTGCTCGCATACCACAGATATATTGTGATATGTATGCATCGAATCACTCATCCTTAGTTTTAAATCCTAAACAATTGAAATTTTACTGCGAACTTATTGAAACTGTTTTGCTAACCTTTCTTTCAGCGAAGACAAATAATATGATCACAACAACAGCTTCCGAAGCTAATTAATGTCACACTGCATCGTATTTACGTGCGAAAAGCCAGTGACAAACCTTTGCACGTTAAGGAACTTTCTGTGGGCGATAATCCTGTGCCTCCGTCCAAACGATTTATCCACATAATATAGTTGGTAGATGTGTTCAAAAACTAATGACATAATGCTGTCTTTTTAAATTTTTTTTTTCATATTTGCCAGATATTTTTACCTGCCGATAATGCTAGACGGTTAAATGAGGCTACGCATGCTCCTAGAAACCATTTATTTTTCCCATATATTTGCCTTACATCTAAATGGTGACGTTATTCTATTACCCTTCGATTCATTTTTATTACATACAACGCACTGCTTGGCTCTGTGCCAAGTGCACATTATCTGAGTCGTTAGATACCCCCCATCACGAGACAGAAGCGTTTCACTTCTGGACGGGTCTATTGTCGTTGTGTGGGTGGATAGAGGTTGTTGTTTACGTTGAATAAAGCAGACGACAAATATAAACAAAGAAACAAAATGGCGATTTTTGTATGTAGAAGCGAATGTTTATTTTAAAGGAGAAAAGTATCAAGTTACAGATGTTTTAAAGCCCAAAAGAAACGTTTGAATGCTACACAATAAGAGATAGTAATGGTTTCACGAAAACTTTTTTTTACATAAGGACCTGATAATTCTTCCTGCGAGTCTTTCTTTCAGCGGCCTCTCCTAAACGTCCCAGTTGACCACAAACCATGGTATGGCAATCAACCAGTGGGTCATAAAACGATCGGATCCAGGATGTCTGATATTTCCAGCGATGCAAAACTTAGCCCCCGGTACACGAATCACTGCTTCCGGGCTACGACAGCCACAATTCTTGCTGATGCCGGGGTTTCTGTCATGGACGTTAAGTCTCTGACAGGCCACCGCAATGAATCCAGTGTAGGGAGTTATGTCACCAAATCGTCCGTTTCAAAACGTCGTGAAATCAGCACTATCCTGCATGCTTCAAGTGTGTTATCAGAAAATGCTGAAAGTGAAAATGCCGTTGAGTGAGAATACTCCCATGTCAGTCACGCCACTCCCAGTGCAAATACCCGACGCTGTCTACTGTAATATTACACGTAACAGTAGCAATACCATCCAAATGGCAAAATCCCAGTTTTCAGTCACGCCTCAAAGTTTTGGAGGGTTGTTCAACAATGCAACAATAAATAACAGCACAGTTCACATCAACTTCACATCCTCTGGATAGCGGACTGGCTGCAGATCGTCGTTTTCAACTTCCAATCCTTGTTTGATGTTTAACATTGTAGAAAAAAAAAACAACAGTTCAACAAAATAGATCACATTTCTGTAAACATTTACCACCTCTTACTCACCAAGAGACTCATTATCACCGTGCGAGCATTCCACAGTTAAGACGTAAAATTATGTGTGTAACTTTTTTGTTAGGTTAGGCATTACAAACTTCTCCATGCCACACAACTAATTCCATTCACGTCGTTAAATCAATGTCTCTAAAAGGATAACTCGCTGGATGGCGTGCTTAAACCTGTACCAGTGTTAAACCTCTAGAAAAGCTACCACACATTCTTCACGTTACTGCATTTGAGACTCCAATATTCTTGTTTTATTATACCCAAGACTCCAGTAAACTTTTGATACACAAAACAGTAACAAGTCTTCCTTGTCTCCTGAAACATAAAACTTCAGTGGGCTTCCCGACTTCCTGATTAACATGACGTCAGGAAACTTTCCTCTGCTAAAAATATTTTTGTCTTCTAATGAATAACACTTCAGCAAACTTTTCTTTCCTTTTGTGAAAACAAAACTCCAGTATGCTTTTCTTATCTCAGTCCTTGTACACAAGACTCCAATCAGCATTTCTTCTCTCTTTCTGGTAACCTTATCTTGTCTCTAATAACCAAGACTCCGGTGACGTTTTCTTCCCTCACGGTATACAAGGCTCCAGTAGCCTAGTCTTGTCTTCTAATATACAAGACTCCACTAACCTTTTTTGCCTCCTGATATATAAAGCTCCAATAACCTTTTCTAGTCTCCTGATGCACAGGTTTCGAGTAAATTGTACAATATCATTGCGGAGGGAACGTTTGGTCAGAACTAAGCTTTACTTGTTACCACACGCAATAACCGGAATTACATTACAGTAAAACCTGGTGGCATCTTTTAAACTGTTTGTTTTTTTGTTTTGTTTTCTTTTTTAGATTTTTGAATTTATGTCCTCAATACTTACGCTCCATATATGTAATTCACTACGTTTAATGCAGTTATCTATGAAATCGTTGGTTAGTCCTCCTTTTGAAACAAATTTTACTTTTATTCGTTGAAAATTTGTTAGCGAGTCCCTGCCAATGGCACAGATTTGCGATATAGGTTATTGGTTTTTTAGGCTACATTACATTTAACTCTCGTTTTAAAACATCCGTTTTTTTGTTCTTATCCACCCCATCCCCGCTTCCTGCCTTTTGCAATTTTAATGTGAAAATCAGTGCAATGTCAAATACCCCTGGGATCCCCTACTTTGACAATAATCATTCCTAATTGTTACTGATGGATTTCCCATTTCTTTACCCTAACACAAATAAACAATCAATATCATGCCAACGGATCGTGTTTTCGCCGGAAAAACGAACCATCAAATGTTTTCAAATATACGACTAGATCCTTTAGAGAAATTGTTTTTGGGCGGAAAGACTGATTAAAATAAATGTTTTAAGTTAATGAGAAAATGTGGTATCAGTTGAAACATGTGGAATGAAAGTATGATTGAGGGAACAAAAGTTAAAGGTTTGGTTTTCTTTAGATGAAAATAGACACGATGGTTAAGGGCAATAATTGAACTCACGATATGTGTCATTTGTAACATGTATTATCTATTGCCTTATATTTTTAAAAGCCGAGATTTTTTATTTCGACACGTAGATCTCCCTTTACTATTAGATTTAAAACGTGAAAATGTTTTCCAACGGACACGTTGCATGAAAAAATTATTATTTACACAATAAATAAAAATTATCCATTGGTACATATTCATCATCTTGGATTACATACCTTCATTTTTCCGGTGATATAATCTGCAACAACAAATAGGCTGGGCGTAACTTCAACACGTTTGTTGTTCGGCAACAAAAAGAAAGATTCAAACGCAAAGGTTTAAAGTGTGACGCATGAGCTTCTTGACGTTGAATGCTCTCTGAAGGTGGGTACGTGTGTGAAATTAAGACACAATCACAACTTTTCGTTACGAGATTTACTGACTGCTCTTAAAAGCCATATTCAAGGAATTTTCACAAACAAGACAGCTGTCAGTTTAAAGGGCGGTTGTTATTGACTAAAACAGGTGATTTTACGAAAATGTGACTATTGTAGGCTAGTGGGCCTACATTTAATCAAGCCATATCCTCGCGAATGCACAAAGAAAAGAGAAATAGAAGATATTAATCCGTAATTTCTTTTTCTTAGGAAAAGACATGCTTGCACCTTTTACAAGGTTGGCACTGTGTTTATGGTTGAAACAGATCATTTGCTCGAAACAAAACCAATTTTCTACTTTTTAGTTTCTTTTGAGAAGAAATCCGACTATTACCTGCTATGAGTGACCTACAGTAACCCATATTCGATGAGGTGTTTGTGGCGTCTCAGATGAAAGAACAATTACTTTTAAAGCCTTTGCAGAATTGATAAGGCCCTTTGACAAGATTAGAGGTTCCTTCGATCCAGCTCTGACAAAAAGAGAACACCAAATGCCACGGATTCTTTCCCAATGAATTGGACATATTTAATGTCTATTGTACATAAAATACTTCTCCCTCAGGTTTTAGGATTTGATAAGGGATTACTCAGAAAAGTTCACTTTATGGGGTGAAGGCCGCCTGCTACGCGTGGGAATATGACACGAAAACGATTACTTTGGTATTAAGCAAGTCGTGCAATATGAACTGTACCTTAACGAAAAGAATTACTATGACTGCTTCGTGATTAACAAAACAAAGATTTAAAATGCTGCTCAGAGTCCTGTTCTGACAATACTGCCAAAACTAGTCCATACGACGTACCACAGCAATCATTTAACTGTTCTTGTAAGTTAGAGCATTGCGAAATAAAAGAAGAAAACGCACGGTCACATACATTTCCGTAATATATTGATATACACCACTGTAGCACCATTTACTAATACAAACGACTCAGTGCCCAATTTCAAGCTCTAATGCGATGCCAGTCCAATTTTATCGACATTTACTACAGTAATTGGTAAGTCAAGTTTACCTAGGTAGATTTAACACGTTATGGCATAGTCAGTCCCTGTAAGGGCAACAGAACCTGTCATGGTGAACCTAGTGATCGTCGTAAAACTGCTTTATTCATATATAAGGAACAAGCTCTACTGTGCTGCTAAGGTAAGACTGGTATCCTCTCTGACAGGAGACAGTCTTCTGGACTAACTACAGCTAGATAATTCTTTGATGGATACGTAGACTGGCCAAAGCTTATTAACTTCAGAAATTGACCGCATTGACCAACACCCTAATCCTACTTTACATGATTTCTGTTACGACTGGTTACTGAAACCTGGCGTATTCTGTTAACAGAGAATTTGTGTTCTTCATATATCTTTTTGTCATGGCTGCTTACTTCAATTCGGTATATCCTGTTAATGCCGACATCGTGTTCTTCATACATACCCACATGTAGTTATATATGTTACTTATACATATATAGACATTAAAACAGACACAGCTATCACTGCAACAAATCGATACATTACTAACTTGCGCTTTCTGAATACAAAAAGAAGGCAGATCATCGAACAAAATTTTCTCTGACAAAAATACGGGAACATATTGACGAAGAGTACAGTTTTACATTATATCAGGTCAAATCCATGTAACTTGTCTTTTATTATAGCATATACGGGACTTTAAAATCTCAACACTGCGCATCCACGATCGTTCTACAATCAGTTATGTACAACATCTGAATGACAGACCATCTTGAACAGTAGCCCCACTTCTACGCACGGTCTTTTCTTTTCTTTCTTTTTTTTTTCGAAAATTGTCTTTGATCCATTAACATTAATCTGACAAGAGGCCATATTTCACGCTATGTATCAGACTGTCGTCGCTGCTCTGGTATTACTCTCTACGCTGGACGTCTTTAATTATATTGACTTGTTGGTATATGGCATATTTCTCTGTCCTTTCCCATATTCCACAACAATCTCGGGAAAAAATTATGGCAAAAATCGTTCAAGATGTCATTAATATCCATGATTGTACAAGTAGCTATTGAAATATTTTCTATGTTAAGGTAAATGCTTGTTCGGTTTCCTTTGTTCCATTCGTTCTGTTTTAAATTATACGTCGTGTACAGTGACAAAGAGTTAATAGGCGGAATATTTGTCGGCTTGTGCCCATTTCGGGATACACAAAGGATTTGGGCTACAGATTGTCAGACGAGACAGCCAAGACTAGAAATTCCATTAGACCACACACTCTTTATTATTGCCACAAAGACAACACTGCCTATGTCGTTTCCAATACTGACTGCTCGCAAAACACAGCTACATTGTGATATGTATGCACGAAATCACTCATCCTGAGTTTTAAATCAGGAAGAATCTTAAACATTTACTATCAAAAGCAGAAGTTTTAGTGCCAACTGACTGAAGCCGTTCTGCTAACCTTTCCTTCAGCGAAGACAAAGAATATGATCTCAACAGCTCTTCTGTCTTTATTGCCACGCTACATCGTATTCACGTCTGAAAAGGTACTGACAAACCTATGCCCTTCAAGGAACTTTCTGTGGGCGATAACTGTGTGAATCTGTCCGTTCAAACGATTTATCCACATAATGTAGTGGGTAGATGTGCTGAAAGCTCTTGAAATGATGTTATTTTTTTCATACTTGCCGGGTATTTTTGCCTCTCGATAATGCAAGAAGGTGGTGGTGGGGTTAAATCAGGTTACGCGTGCTGCTATAAGCCATATGTTTCCCCCATATATTTCCCTTACATCTCCATGGTGGCATTGTTATTAAGGTATTGCTCGGGAGATTTACCTAACTCGGGGGTTTGCAGACATTGCGTGCTGGGTAAATGAAGGTTATTGTTTTATCTGTTGAGACCCTTCCAATAACCATGCACCGTGTGATGCATAACAGAATGACCTTTATTACCCACACACAGACGAAGGCTGCTGTCCATGAACCTATGACAATAATGATAGATCACATTTCTGTAAACATTTACCACCTCTTCCTCACCAAGAGACTCATTATCACCGCATCATCAGCATTCCGCAGTCAAGACGGAGAATTTATGTATATCACTAAGCATGCATGAATACGTATGAACCATGCATGGTTATGGACGTGTGTAACTTTTGTGTTAGGTTAGGCATTACAAACGGCTTGACGCCACACAACCAATTTCCCACACGTCGCTAAATCTATGTCTCTGAAAGGATAAATCGTTGCATAATGTGCTGACACCTGTACCAGAGTTAAACACTCTAGAAAGTGTTATGTATGACTATTTAACGTTTTCATGTACTGTTAGTCTGCGGACCTTTGTGTTATATGTTATAAGCATAACAGGCCCTGTTATATATGTACAGCGCGGACCTGGCCGAAAGCACCTTGTTCAATGCTCTGTTTATTTAACTGGATGTTCATTGGCTGTTAATTCTGTGTCTAAGAATAGTTGAATCCACCTGGACCGTATATAAGCCGTGTTTTCTGTGCAGAGAGGAGGTATTTTTGCTGCATCCACTGGGAGCCAGGAGAGTGTGAGACGCTCTCGTATCGAGTCCATTATTTTGATATAAGCTGGTGATGCCAGTTTCATTTGGGAGGACAGATTTTTATGCCGACACCGTAGTACTGATGTCTGGTTTATGTGAATTTCTGCGGAAGTCACGTTTATTGGTGTTCGGATCTTTATTATGATTATACAGTGTGGACTGTGTAATTTGTTTAACACGCTGACCTCACCTGACCGACAAGGTCATCAAGGACTCTAAACTGAAGTTTTCAGTTTTGGCAAAGGACGTTCGTTCTGCCACAAGGTGACATTACTCTACGTCTCTGAACGGCTCGTTTGTGAGCTTCTGCGGGAGCTGTGACTGATCTGAAGTGGATTATACCTCCATGCCTGTATTTACCCTGTGTTGTGCTCTGCGGGTGTGACGTCATTCAAAGGCTTGACTGTTCCAGTACTGTGTTCGTGTTCGCTAACCTGGCGAAGTACCTGTCTAGGACAATTTGTGACTTGTGTGAATTGTGTGTTTATCCCATGGTCTTTACGTTGGATTTCCTGGAATACGTTCCTTGGGATGCAAAGGTGAACTGGAAACTTGTAAAGACCGGTAATACTGATGTGTATGTTGTTGTTGTTGTTGAACTGTCTGTAAAACTGTACGTCTCATTTTATATATAAAGCATTGTTTACATTGTAATATTGAGTCACTGAGTCTGTTTTCTGTTGCCGTTTTCAATACCGTAACAAAAGTCTGTTAGAATTGTTTGCGCCACCGAAATTAAGATTCCAGTACACTTTTCTTGTTTCATGAGATACAAGTCTATATAACAATGTCGCGTCTATATAACAATGTCGCTAAATTCGCGTCTATATAACAATGTCTCTAAAATGATAAATCGTTGCATAATGTGCTGACACCTGTACCAGAGTTAAACACTCTAGAAAGTCTGTTAGAATTATTTGCGCCACCGAAATTAAGATTCCAGTACACTTTTCTTGTTTCATGAGATACAGGTAAGATTTTGTTCCCTCATCATACACAAATATAAAGTAAGCTTTTCTTGTCACTTGGTACACAAAACTGCGGGAGGATTTCAATGTTTATGTCTTCTGATATATAAGAGTTTAGTAAGCTTTTCTTCCCTTCTGGCAAAAAAACTCCAGTAAGCTTTTCTTATTTCAGTCCTCATACACAAAAATCCAGTCAGCATTTCTTGTCTCCTGGTACATAAAACTCCAGTAACCTTTTCTTGTCTCCTGATATACAAGAGATCAGTAATCTTTTTCTGTCTCCCTATATACAGGACTGCAGTAAGCTTTTCTTTTCTCCTGATAAACAAGACTCCAGTAACCTTTCCTTGTCTGAGGATACAAAAGTCTCCAATAATCTTTTCTTGCCTCCTGATATACAAAACTCAAGTAACTGTTTGTTGTCTCCTGCTATAAAAGAATCAATTAAGATTTTCATGTCTCCTGATGTATAAGATTCCAGTAAATAATGGATCAAAGCTAAGTGTTCAAATATATGTAGAAACAACTGGCTTGTTTAACTGTCAGATGAGCGGTAAGTCTTACATAAGCTTTACTGTTTACTACATTGCAAAAATCGAAATTATATCACAATTTATGACATTTTTTAACAATAAATTATGATCTTTTAATTAATTAATACGGTTAATAGCCCTAGCTATACTTAAGTCACTACGTTTAATGCAGTTATTCTAAGGAAGTTCTGGTCACTCCTCACTTTGATGCAAACATTACGTTTATCTGGTGAAAATTCTTTAGCCAGTTCTGTCAAATGGCATAGATTTGTGATATAAGCTATTGGTTTTTTTGGCTCCATGACTTCAAACACTCGTTTTAAAGCATCCGTATTTTTTTCCTATTCACCCCATCCCCGCTTCCTGTGGTTTGCAATTTTAATGTGAAAATCAGTGCAATGTCAAATACCCCTGGGATCCCCTACTTTGGCAGTAATCATTCCTAATTGTTACTGATGGATTTCCCGTTTTTGTACCCTAACACAAATAAACAATCAATATCTTGCCAACAGTTTGTGTTTCTCGGGAAAAACGAATCACCAATTTTTTTTTCAGAAATACGACCAGATCCTTTAGAGAAATTGTTTTTGGAAGGAAAGTCTGATTAAAATAAATGTTTTAAGTTAACGAGATAACATGGTATCAGTTTCAATACGTGCAAATAAAGCTTTAATTGAAGGAACAAAAGTGAAAGATTTGGCTTTCTTTAGATGAAAATAGACACGATGGTGTAGGGCGGTAATTAAACAGACGATATATGCCATTTGTTGCATGTACTACCTATCGCCTTATATTTTAAAGCCTTTAATTTTATATTTCAACACTTTCATCTAACTTTATAGAAAGAAAACATGGAAATGCAGCATGAGGAAATTAATACTTAAATGATAAACACATATATTATCGGTCAAGTTTTGTATATAACCTCACCTGACAATATAAAAATGAATGAATGAATGATTAAGGCTTAACGCCACATCGGGAATGTTTCAGCCATGTCGTGGCGAGAACAAGTTGAAAACACGAGACGGTGTCTGGTAATATGATCTGCAACAAAAAAGGTTTAACGTGTAACATCAACATGTGTGTTGTTAGTATAAACTGCAACGAACAAACAGGTTCAAGCCTTGACATTCTCATGTACTGCTAGAATAAACCGCATCAAACACAAACTGTGACTTGAGCACTCGTGTTTCTAACTGTATCAAACTGTATCAGTCATGACTGGTTTCTGCAATTCGGCATATTCTGTCAACACATACCCTGTGTTGGCTGGGTGCTATTTGTGCCTCTGTAAAAGGGTAAGACAGGTGATCAGTAAATCCAATTCAACAAGGTTGCCTAACATTTTTCACCTTCACATGGTTAAGCTTGACTTTTTTACCACTGACGACAAAAGAGTTCCAACTTGAAACTCCCCTATTTAAGCGTACAAAATTATAAATGAATTCAAAGTAGAAATACACAAAAATGTCGCTGAAATAGAAATGATACATTCGTTTTGTTTCCGTTGAGGGATGTAGCACCGATTTCAGGATACATGTACTATAACACTGCTACCCACTCAAGCCTGTAATTATTGTGGGTGCAACTGGATTGAATGAAAACAATGTCCTGCAATGCACAGATATTAAGTCCGTCAAACCATCTGATAGTTTAGCTTCGCCTCATGAGGTACGTTCAATTTATGACTTCCATCAGTGACACACAGGGAGTCTATCCAAATTACTGCCACTGACGTTTGGATAATAAACGGAAGCCAAACTCAAATTGTAAGGTTAAATACTTTGTTCTCTGGACTGCGTTCCTTGAGGTTTCAGCTAATGTAGTCATGCTGGTAGAAAGATCGCATAAAATGAGGAAGTGTCTCATTGTTTTTGCAGTTTTGAGCCAAATACATCCTTGTTAATTTCTTAAGGTAAATGAAATTACAGGAAGTGCTGAAACGTTTTTACTCATCGGAACAGAAGGGTTGCATTATATATAATGGGCTATCCCACAATCCTTTCTTACATGCCCAATACTATACTAAATTTCAACAGGAGATGTTTTTAAATTTCCCTGCCATTTGTCCATGTCAGATAACAATTTTGTACAAGTACATACCCCAAAACTGTTTCTAAAGGCTTTATTACTATACAAATACATTTTGGCCGAGAAATCTTGGCGATTTTGGTGTTTGGACCTGTCGGCACAGGTAAGAATGCTTCATCAATTAATAACTAGCGATATATGTATTAGTTACATGTCTGCGCCGAAGCGTAAGTCTAAAAATGTTAAAACCAACAACATCTACTCAATACAATGGCTGTTTATGACAGCAGCTTGGTGTGTAGTTATCTATTTATATGTTTTAGTGTTTTAACACATAACATTAATTAAACCTACATCCTTTTTCTTTGAACTGCATGTCCACGTTGATTTTTGAAATGTAATGCTTAAGAAATCAGTACAACTGTAAACTGTGATTATTTGTGTCCATTAACCCATGGAAGACTGGAAATTCCATTAGACCACTCATTCTTCATCATTGCCACAATGACAACACCACGTGCGTCGCTTCCAATACCGATTGCTCATAAAGCACAAAGGCATTGTATTATGTATGCACGGAATCGCACATTCTTGGGTTTATATCAAGACGTTTGCTTCCTTAAACTACTTTTCTAAGCTGACATTTTCGTGCTAAGTGCTTCAAGCTTATTTGTTAAGATGTGAAACCCTCTCCTTCAGCGAAGGCAAATAATATGAAAACAACACGAGTTATTGTGTCATTACTGCTGAAGCTTATTACTGCCACGCTACATTGTAGTTATGTGAGAAAGCCACTGGGAAAACAGTACACTTCAAGAAACTTTCTGCAGTGTTCATCCGATGTAAACAGAAAATCTATAACCGTGTGTATGTCCCAGCATAAGGACGTCGGGCACGGATGGGCAGCACGCAAGCAGTTTCGCTGAGGTAAATTTCGCTGGTTACCTGTGACCAAATTGTCAGCTGGTCTAATTTTACTCTCTATGCTGTACGTCTTTACTTATGTTGTACTGCTACATAAACCAGTATTCTGTAGGTGGGCGAAGCATCCCGAGGCCTGGTCCCTTTGCATTGTTTTAATGTTATTGTATGTTAAATGTGATAGACATTTGTGTAATTCTAGACCAGTGTCGTCTAATAAATTGCAATTAACATCACTGTAATTTACTGCTGTTTACGTGATAGTAAATTTAGAATAAAACCCTGACTCCACGCTGTAGACCTTTAATGCAAAAAAAGACGACTAAGTAAATTGTCAACAGGCCGTCTTTCACCGGTTGCGTGTGGCTATTTGCCAGCTATCACACTGCTCTGGTTTTGGTTTCTATGATGTATGTAATTATACCGCTTGATGCACACGTGTCCTTGGGTTGTGAAGGTGTCCGTCTACTGCACCTCATGGAACACCACAAAGCGGCCAGTCTGGATGTTCACGTTCAGCACATCTATGGCGTGGCATAAGAATTCTTTTTCTCTCAAGGAATGTTTTTTCCTTATCACCAGCAAGCATGCAAATTCGAATACATAGCTTGTTGTCTTAGTAGATACCATGCCAATGTACAAATGCAATATTATATATAACGGCCTTAAACTCCAGTGATGTAACGGTTTAGGAATGATGTGATAATTGCTCTTGACAGTGCAAATCTCACCCCAATTTAAAATGAACATCCGTGTATATTGTACTATGAAAAGGCACATTTCAGGTTAGTTATACTGGATAGTTCATTGTCTTATAAAATCCATACAGCAAATAGGTTTTAATAATTTTCAATTATTTTGTAAAAACTACAAGGCTTCAAATCATAAAAACAAGCAAATGCCGTGCTTCTCTCCTGGTCATCATATTGGGAACATAATGTTACATATCTGAGGTGTAGGCCAATGAGAAGGCAAAAGTCAGGGAAATCTACTTACGTCACTGATTCACTTGTGCTCAACATGGCAGAAGGTCCAAATCCAGAGAACGGATGAAAACGGCAAACTGATAAAGACTATACAGTTGCAATATTACGTACCTCTAAACACGGAAGAGTTCAAACTGCAGCGAGGTGCGTTTCAGTGGAACACGACTGCCACGACGTATTTGTAGTCTAATGTCTTCAGTACACCATTTATTGCTGGCAAAACTCAGAAACCTTAAAAAATAATTGTCAACACTGTTCAAGAGTTTTTTTTCTATCTAATAACGCCTGATGTATTATCAGCATCAGCGCAATGAAGAGGATAGACAGCTGTAAGAACCCAAAATAACCCCGTAATATGACCTCCATCCAAGCAGTTAGACCATGCGCTTTGCTGTGTAAGATGACATTTGCCTATTCTAAAGTAAAACATATTCCAGGATGGGGAGTTCTTAGTTTTGTACAGCTGTGTCTATTAACTTTGTGGTGTAGCATACTCATGACAGCAAGTCTTGGAGATAGAGAACAAAATATCAGGTTCAAAGAATCCCATTGTTTAGGTCCATTTGTTTCTTGTTTAAAGATGTAAAGAATTATAACAGGAAAAACGGCGCCAAGCCGTAGGTAACTCTTTTAGAAGTGAAAGAACACAAGATAGGATGAAGCACTTTTAAGACATCTTTTCATATCTTGTTGTTGGAGATAAAAATGGTCCTTGGGGGTGATATTCCGTTTTTATTCCGTTGATAAAGTTTGGATGATAAGGAGAAACTTGGAATGGCATTCGTGTCTTTTTGATAGACGTATATATCAATCGTTCATGCCTTCAACTCATGGTTTTCGCTCTGTCAAGACAACTAATAGTTTTAATATCAGTTCTTGACCAATGAGGTACCTTATTTTTATCTACCTTCCCCTGCTGTAAATCAGTACCGTTTGCAATGTACAACCTGAGGCTCAAAACTTTTTTTCTGGAACGCTATTTAACTTCCCAAATGCGTTAACCCAAGCAGCATGTTATAAGTAAGGGAATCCTTTAACTAGATGTTCAGCACAAGTTGAATGCATAGAAAAATAACTGAATAATTATGATGGTTAATCATCTATCGCTAGCCACTAGATCAGCGAAATGCAGTGGACGCAGTCTCACATTAATATCTAACGTTATATTGACGCAATACAGATTATCTGATCATTACATTCCATTCGATTGAAACTCAAGACAACGGCCCTAACATGTTGTCATGAATGGGTGAATAGTTGACCATTAGACTCCTTAGTGTGTATGTACGTATGTTGGTGGTTTTACGGCGCAATTTATGATGACGAGGAGCCATTAGTTAGTTTGTGTGTGCATATAGTGTCTCCTTGTGGCAGGGCGTGCGCTGCAACCACGGAAGTATCATGTCGTTGACACCAGCCATGACACCCCAACCAGTCACATTATACTCACACCGGGTAAACTAGTCCTGCTCCCTTGATTTAACCTCGCACTGCTGAAAGCGAAGCGAGACAGCAACAACGACCATTTTTGAACTCTTTGGTATTGCACGACCAGTTCGGTTCTGGGACTCCCGACTTCGAACCAAACCCTCTAACCATTTGGTCACCAATGCGGTTACATGTTTAGTAAAAATCCAAAGTTAACTTCTTTCATAGGACCGCAAATAAATAAATCTTACTTCTTTTCCTTCTGACTTTAAACCGCTAAACATCGTATAAAATTGAAATCTTATAGCCATTTACGCAACCTGACGCACAACATAGGCCAAAAACACTTGAAACTTTGGACTGACACAGGATTAGACTGGCACTGTCTTACCCAGCTGTACATGTTCATGTACAGGTCTGTGACACCTTTCCTGTAACCCTGCTGGTGGCCAAAAAGCCTTCGCGTTAGACGACAACCAAAAAGTTCATGTCAAAAACAACCGTGGCTGTGTACGATTGGCATTTGATATATCTGTAAAAGAGACCACAGAAAACACCGCTTCGCACAACAAACCAAATATATTTGCGTGTATATGAAAAAATGACTACATATCAAAATGAGTGTAGGTATTAATTTTAAAGATCACTTCTTAATAATCGCTCGCCAGGAAACTTGTTCTTGCATCCATGTGACATTATTCTCTTCACCTTAAAACTTCAACTTGATTCAAATATTTTTCAAAGTATGTCGAAGTTTCCGTCACCTTTGCTGTTAGACAGGTATTCCTGTTCAAATAAGCTAAAACCAGTTGCTCAGACCTTTAGGTCTTATCATATATAGGAAGGAAAGCTTTTAGATCTTTGGGCGGATTGCCTGAGATTTTCCAGCACAGCTAGTCTGAACGGAAATGAAGATTCATCCCTTTGGAGGTCCCATATTTATAACACTTGATGCTATTCATGACAGCTTCCGGACCCTCGGATTACAACCTGTCGAGTCAGCCGATCGGCCCATTTCCAACAAATGGCAATTTTGTATGTGATACGAATGTCATAAAAATGATTGATCTATCACGGCTGGAAAAATACATTTAGCTTTGTGCATTAAAATAAGTTATGTTTAGAATTTGTAACACCATGGAAATAACATGACTGCATTAATTAGTGTTAATAACTTGTCTGTTGTTATATTTTGCTCTGCAGTACCACTATCTCTGCCCGAAAAACAACTGATGTATGCGTATATTTAAGTTCTCATATATTCTTTTAGACTCATAATCGCATGTGGGTTCAGTAATGAAGACGTAAACATATATCCACGTCATTTCACATCTCTAGCAACTCTAGCGCTAAATGTTCACAATTGTTAATATCTACTCCTGTCATGATGAGAAAAATAAGAATGGAACTGAAAAAGATTTTATAGGTACGTACTGAATGACAAAAAGTTTGGTGTGTTTCACATGTATGGTAACTGCCAATGATTGTTTCCTTGCACTCGTAATGTGTGTATAAACAGCCATTTTTTATATATGGTTCATTGTGTCCAATTATATAATTCTCGTCCATTTTTAATATATCCTATGTCATGATACATTATACATGTATAATTATGTCAAAAAATAAGTCTTTAATATACCGTCTTATAAAAGAAAAAAATACACTTCCTTTTTTTTATTTAAGGAGGATTTTAGTTCGATCCATACTTCTGACAACGATCCCAGGTAATAACATCTGGAGGAAGCTGAGATCAAGACTTTCAGTCAAGTTGAAAGTAACGATCAAATAATCTGTATCTTGTCATTATTAAATGAATTAGTCATGTCAAGATCAGACTCAAGTATTCAAGGACCTGACGGAGGTCAGGTTAATACGTATGGCGGGGCCTCAGTGGAAGAGTTGGTTAATGTGCCATTGCAGCCCAATGACCCACGAGCCTTTCTCCAATGCCATCGTTGTGAGTTCAAGTCCTATCCGGAGGGCCAGCAGTCTGCAATTGGTCGTGGGTTTCCCACGGGCACTGCTTGATTCTCTCCCACCATAATGAGGGTGGCCGTGGAATAAGTAAATTGTTCTTTAGTACGGCGTAAAATTTCAGTCAAGTAAATAAATAAACAGATGCGGCTAACCGTACGTCCAGAAGAACATCTGCTCCTCACTATGGATATCACCATCTTTAAAGAGGTGTCGATGACCCGCCGCTCGAACAGGTGACACCACTGGTTCACAACTGCTGTCAGGCATTTGAACAAGGAGGTTTCTTGTTCGAATCCATCTCTCGTTGTTTTGACTGTGACTGTGAGTAGGCTACATGTACATGGCGAAGAAGGTTTCTGGTTTCCTCCATGCATGTAACTAATCGCCGTCATATCAGTAAAAAATTCTTTGGTGCTGTTTTAAACAACAGTCAAGAAATCAAATAAGTGAATGCAATGCTTCGTTTATTTGACTGGTGTTTTACATTATGGCAGGAAACAGGGAAGATTTCAGGGAAAATCCATGAGCGTAGGCAGCATTAGCTAGCCAGTATTGTTGAGAGGTTTCCGAGTCGTCTCGCTGCAATAGTGTGCTAACCACTAGGGCACAGATGCCCTCAGAATGCATTAAAGCTGTGTCAGAACCTCATTGGTTAGGGATAAAAGCCATTAGAACCCTTGATATGCGAAAATCCTGCGTTAAAGACGCTCTACAAATTATCAGGTGGATGGTGTCTTTTCGACTGTAGTGTAAGGAAATACGTTGAAACTTAGTACATCTTCGATAGAGTGTTGGTTTTTTCGTTGTCATCATTACAAGTTTCTTCACATCGAGCGAGCTATATTCACAAGTACCATTCATGTCTCCATCGCTCTGGATCTGAAAGAATTAGAAACGTATCAACAAAATACTGCCTCCTTCATAGCGAACAACTGCAGGTGTGTAACGTCACATTAGTTGATGACTAGAGTAGAAATGAATTCAAAATATTATATCAAAGGCCGTTAGATTCAAAGCGAATGAAATAATCGATTTTACAGTTTAGGTACAACAAATGAAGAGAATCGTGTTCCTTGAGGCACAACAGACCTCATTAAAAGTGCTGTATCTTTGAGTCTCCTGTTTTACATGGATCTAATACACAGCCTCGTTTCTACTGTATACATTTTCACGTCATAAGGATACTTCTTGTTTCACAGATTGTTGTAAGGGTGAGCCTAGAATAACGATATAGTTTAACCTGATATGTTTTGCCCGATGTCTCCAAGACAACAGGCTCATTGTCATATACATATAAGTGTGCTACTCCACGAAGATGGTAGACACTGATATAAATGAATGAATGAATGATTATGGCTTAACGCCACATTGGCAGTATTTCGGCCATATCGTTCCGAGAACATATTTAAATAAAGAAGCCGTGAAAGGTTTTCGATGTGATAATAATAACATTAAAAATGACACAAAATAGACAAACATCTTCAAGACCAGCTATGTTCAAAGTATGATATAGGCCAATGGCCTTCAAATATTCAATAACATCATCGCCAGCAATGCTTTGGCGAACTGCTGGCGAGCCACACTCATAGATTGCAATAAAACTGAACAGGTTTAAGTTCTGGAATGATGTGATTCATCTGAGAAAAGGTCGGTGTGTGTTCTGATACATCAGTGGGTGTTGTCTTATGGTTGTTCGATGGGTCACATATATCTGGTATTAATGCGAGTTTCCTATGTACTATGTTGAACAATTTTTTTATCCTAGCCAAACCCGTTTATTACGTTACAAAATAAATGTACTTGGACCAAATTAACATATTGCCGTAATGGAGTTACCTAACATATTACAGTGTCTCTTATTTAGTATATCTAAGCATTTGCAGTGATCCTCTTAAAGGTCAATAATACTTACGTAAAGGAGATCTAAGAATGAATCCGAAGACATCATATTAAAAATAATGTTACTGTTTTGTTTACAATGGGTAAATAAGCCATCCAGTACTTCCTGCAATCTAATTTCTTCTACGAAATGAAAAACGCGGTATTGATTCAAAACTGAAAAAGCCAGGGATCTTTTCTTCAGATTTATGCGATCTTTCAAGCATCACGAAGCAGTTAGTTGAAAACTCTAGGGAATGTCATTTTGAGACTGTTTAATCTAGAGTTTACGTTTAACTTCCGCTTATTATCCAAACGTCAAATACCGGTAGTAATTTGTACAGATTCACCATGCATCATCGATGTAAATCATGAGCTTAATCACCACCTCATAAGGGAAATCTAAATCAGGCGAAGTGTCACTAATTGGTTTGATGTATACACGACATTGTTTTCATCATTCGAGTAGCACCTGGAGAAACTAGCTCTAATGTGAGTAGCAGTGTTGAGGTAATTTGAAGATGTTCTATTCCGAAATAAAAGGCATGGCATGTATTTATTTATTGCGTGGCTTCTTTCTATTTATCCTGCCATTGGCTTCAACATATTTTGGGGTTCTTTTCACTCCTAACGATTTTGATACTAGTTTGACGTCGGTCATTGTATTTGTAGACTAATATCGTACACGCTCTTTCACCTAGGCTACACGATACTTGACATTTCAAGTCCACCAAATGTACACTATATAATGGGATACCACCACTGTAAAACACGTATTAATACCTCAACGATCTTACTGTTCTGTACAAGTAAATGACCTTCAGATTACACAAGCTCCTACACGAGGGAAAATGAATGGCAGTTTTTAAACCCATAAAGCGGGATTAAGCGGAACAAAGGAACCCGAACATGCAACATAGAAAATAGGTCAATAGCTATATGTCTAGTCATGCAATAAATAGCTATGAT
This sequence comes from Liolophura sinensis, assembly GCF_032854445.1. Classification (NCBI taxonomy): domain Eukaryota; kingdom Metazoa; phylum Mollusca; class Polyplacophora; order Chitonida; family Chitonidae; genus Liolophura; species Liolophura sinensis. The sequence continues at coordinate 30,198,533 of NC_088295.1, forward strand.
GTTTTTTTTGCTATATATTTTTTTCTCAAATGGCTGTAAATATGATACTTTATGTCTATCAGCTAGATAGTCGTTTAATTTCAGGAAAATATGCCACATGCGAACTAATGGGACCGTTTACTGACAATGTCAATGGTGTTGAGATCTTTTTCTTAAAAAGGTAGTACATACTCTGGAAGCTGGGGTGTTTCCTCATACAGCTCATACTTGGATTCTCAAGCAAATTCATTGTCAATGAAAGGACACTATATACATCACTGATTTGCAAAACAGTCCATATCATTTCCAAGCTTTGTGGCTTAGCTTTAGACAGGCCCAAGGAGGACAGATTTAGACCTTTTAAGATTAAAGGTGTTGCTCAATAAATTGCCATTTTCTTCCCAGATAAAGCCTGTTGGATGTCCCTCGTGTAAAATTATGAGAGTTTTTCTTTTATTTTTTTGGCACGCTGCATTTAATAATGCATGGAGTAGTTGCATTTGTAACCTTTCCAAATCTGTGGGTTTTAGAGCACACTTCTCCTGCTCTACCTTAAGTGTACAAAAGTGGGTGTGTATGAAGAATAATAAATATTTGTCGAGAACAGAATACGACAGGTCATGGCACAGAAAGTATGTGAAATAGTGTAGCATGTCTTCGCTATTCCAGAAGACGACTTCGTGTCGAATGTCAAGTAGCATCAGTATCACTGTGGGACATGTGCCTTATGAGACTACCACACCACAGTTATAACAAGGCGCGGAAAATACGTTAATAACAACTAGTCATCTGTTCTTTGGAGTATAGCCGAACTGACATGGTGGGATTATTTAATTGACCCGTCGAATGAAAATATAGCATGTCATAAGATGTCAAACATGAGGTTTGTTACAACTGATCCACGCAACATTATTTCTAATGTTTGTTTTTACAGAAAATAAATCAAATCTGCTTCTGAAACTAGGCATGAATTACTAAATGATGCCAAATTGCAGAATGTCAATTTATTAATTGAAATTCATCAAAAGCTATATTTAATCTCCTCAAA